>NW_022437031.1:1510333-1587807 GCF_009761245.1 Sapajus apella
AAAAAAAAAAAAAAAAAAAAAAAAAAAAAAAAAAAAAAAAAAAAAAGTTAAAACTAATAAATTTACCAAAGTTGCAGAACACATAATCAACATAAAAAATCAGTATAATTTTTATACTCAAATAACAATCTAACTAAAAAAGAAAACAATCTTATTAGACATAGGATGTCAAAAATACCTAGGAATAAATTTAACCAAAGAAGTGAAATATCTGTATACTAAAAACTGTAAAACACAGATGAAAGAAATTGAAGAAGATATAAATAAATGGAAAGATATCCCATGTTCATGGATTGGAATAATACATTTTTATACTACCCAAAGCAATGTACAAATTCAATGCAATTTGTATCAAAATCCAGTGGCATTCTTCAAGAAATTTTTTAAAAGCCTAAACTTTGTGTGGAACTATAAAAAAGCCAAATAACCAAAACAATTCTGTAAAAGACAAGTAGAGTTGGAGGCATCAAACTTCCTGATTTAAAATTGTATTACAAAGCTATAATAACCAAAGCAGTATGGTATTGGCATTAAAAACAAGTACATAGTGGAAATAATAGAGAAGACAAAAACAAATACAAACATTTGTGGTAATTTAGTTTTTGACAAGAGCATATAAGGGGTTAATAACCAAAAAACTCAGTAGTGGGAAAATGACCCAATTTAAACATGGCCGAAGGCATGTATTGGTATTTCTCTAAAGAACACAAAGAATTGGCTAAAGGGTGTATTAAAAAGTTACTCAATATAATTTATCATCAGGGAAATAGAAATTAAATTCACTATGTAACCTTAGGCAAAATCACTAGGTAACCTTGGGCAAACCTCACACCTATTATCAGAAAGTCAAAAGATAAATGTTGATGAGGATTTGGAGAAAAGAGAACACTTATATACTGTTGGTAGGAATGCAGACTGATACAGCCACTATGAAAAACGGTATGAAGATTTCTAAGGAAATCCTAAAAATAGAAGTACCTTATGACCCAGCAATTCTTTTTCTAGGCACATATCCAAAGGAAATGAAATCATCACCTCAAAAAATTATCTGCACCTCCTTATTCATTGCAATATTATTCATGACAGTCAAGATAAGAAAGCAGTTAAGTGTTCATTGGTGGAAAAATGAATAAAGAAACAGTGTTTGTTACATACAATTGAATATTATTCATCCATAAAAAAACAACAACGATATCTTGCCATCTGCCAGAACATGGATGAATCTGAAGGATGTTATGCTAAGTGAAGTAATCCAGATACAGAAAGAAAAACATACTGCATAATCTCACTTGTACATGGAATCATTAAAAATTCAAATATAGGAGGCTTCTGCCAAGATGGCCAAATAGGAACAGGTCTGGAGCACAATTCCCAGTGAGAGTGATGCAGAAGGCAAGTGATCTTTGCATTTCCAACCAAGGTACCAGGTTCATCTCAATGGGATTGGTTGGACAGTGGGCGTAGCCCAGGGAGGGCAAACAGAGGCAGGGTGGGGTGTTGCCTGAACTTGGAAGTGCAGCAGGCCAGAAGATACCCCAGTGCTACCCAATAGAGGCTATCAGGGACTTTCCAGCCACTCCAGCACCCCAGTTCAGATACTGTGCTTCTCCCACAATCTTTACAGCCCACAGACCAGGAGACTCCTGCTGGACTGACAAGCACCATGGGTTTCCAGCACAGAACTGGGCAGCCATTTCACAGAAGGCACCTTGGTTTTCCAGCACAAATCTGGGCAGCTGTTTTAGTTGGTGCTTGGAATGACAGGGAACCAAGTTGATCTGCCTCAGCAAGTCTCACCCACACAAAGACCAGCAAACTGAAACCCACTGGCTTGAGAGTTTCACAGCCAGCACAGCAGTTGGAGCTCAACCCAGGATGGTCAACCTCTATGGGGAGAAGGGTATCCACCATTACCAAAGCAGTCTTCCATTACCATGGCAGTACTCCATTACTGAGGCAGTTCACCATTACCGAGGCAGTTCTAACCTTACCTGTGTAAACAAAATAGCAAGGAAGAATACCCAGCAGCTGGGTGGAGCCCACAGCATGTCAACAAGACCTATGAAGGCAGGCTGATTAGACTCTCTCCTTGCTTGGCAGGGCATCTCTGAAAAAAGGCAGCAGTCCATCAGGGACTTATAAATAAAGCCCCACCTTCCTGGGACAAAGCACATGGAAAAGGGGCAGTTGTGACTTCCACTGCAGCAGGCTTAAACGACCCTGTTCAGCAGCTCTGAAGGGAGCAACAGAGTTCCCAGCACAGAACTTGAGCTCTGATAAGGGACAGATTGCCCCCTCAAGAGGCTCCCTGACCCCTGTATATCCAAAGAGACACTTCATACAGGAGAGCTCTGGCTGACATCTGCTGGGTACCCTTCTGGGAGAAAGCTACCAGAGGAAGGAACAGGTATCAATCCCTGCTGTTCTTCAGCCCCCATGGGTGATTCACAGGCAAGCAGAGTCTGGAGTGGATAACCATCAGTCCTATAACAGAGGGGCCTGACTGTTAGAAGAAAAACTAAAAAACAAAAAGAAATAGCTTCAACATCAACAGAAAGAACATCCACTCAGAGACTTCTTCCAAAAGTCACCAACTTCAAAGATCAAAGGTAGATAAACCCATTAAGAGGGGAAGAAACCAGTGCAAAAATCTGAAATTAACAAAAGCCAGAATGCCTCTCCTCCTCCAAGGGATCACAATTCCTACCAGTAAGGGAACAAAACTGGATGGAGAATGAGTTTGATGAATTGACAGAAGCAGGCTTCAGAAAGAGAATAATAACAAACTTCTCTGAGCTAAAGGAACACGTTCTAACACAATGGAAAGAAACTAAGAACCTTGAGAAAAGGTTAGATGAAATGCTAACTAGAATAACCAGTTTAGAGAGCATAAACAACTTGATGGAGCTGAAAAACACAGAACAAGAACTTTGAAAAGCATACACAAGTTTCAATAGCCAAATCAATCAAGCAGAAGAAAGAATATCAGAGACTGAAGATCAACTCAACAAAATAAAATGACAAGGCAAGATTAGAGAAAAACGAGTAAAAAGAAATGAACAAAGGCTCCAAGAAATATGGGATTATGTGAAAAGACCTAATCTACATTGGATGTGTTTACCTGAATGTAACAGAGATAATGAATTGAAGCTGGAAAACATTCTTAAGGATATTATCCAGGAGAACTTCCCCAACCTAGCAAGGCAGATCGATATTCAAATGCAGGAAATATAGAGAGCACCACAAAGAGCAACCACAAGGCATATAATAATCAGATTCACCAGGGTTAAAATGAAGGAAAAAATACTAAGGGCAGCCAGAAAGAAAGGTTGGGTCAGCCACAAGGGCAGTCCATCAGTCTCACAGTGGATCTCTTGGCAGAAACCCTACAAGCCAGAAGGAAGTGGGGGCCAATATTCAACAACTTCAAAGAAAAGAACTTTCAACCCAGAATTTCATATCCAGTCAAACTAAGCTTCGTAAGTGAAGGAGAAATAAAATCCTTTATGGACAAGAAATTGCTGAGAGATTTCATCACCACCAGGCTTGCCTTACAAAAGCTCCTGAAGGAAGCACTAAACAATGAAAGGAACAACCAGCACTAGCCAATGCAAAAACTTACCAAATGGCAAAGACCATTGATGCAATGAAGAAACTGCATCAACTAATGGGCAAAACAACCAGCTAGTATCAAAATGACAGGATAGAATTCCCACATAACAATATTAATCTTAAATTCAAACAAGCTAAATGCCCCAATCAAAAGACACAGAACAGCAAATTGGATAAAAAATCAAGAACCATCAGTATGCTATATTCAGGAGACCCATCTCATGTGCAAAGACACACATAGACTCAAATTAAAGGGATGGAGGAAGTTGTACCAAGCAAATGGAGAAAAAAAAAAAAAAGTGGGGGTTGCAATCCTGATAAAATGTACTTTAAACCAACAAAGATCAAAAGAGACAAAGAAGGGCATTACATAATGGTAAAGGGATCAGTGACAGAAGAAGAGCTAACAATCCTAAATATACATGCACCCAATACAGGAGCACTCAGATATATAAAGCAAGTGCTTAATGATCTACAAAGAGACTTAGACTCCCACAGTAATAGTGGGAGACTTTCACATTCCACTGTCAATTTTAGACAGATGAACGAGACAGAAAATTGACAAGGATATCCAGGACTCAAACTCAGATCTGGAACAAGTGGACCTAATAGACATCTACAGAACTTTCCACACCAAATCCATAGAATATACATTCTTCTCAGCACCACATCACACTTACTCTAAAATTGACCATATAATTGGAAGTAAATCACTCGTCAGCCTATGCAAAAGAATGGATATAATAACAAACAGTCTCCCAGACCACAGTGCAAAAAAACTAGAACTCAGGATTAAGAAACTCACTCAAAACCGCACAACTACATGGAAACTGAACAACCTGCTCCTGAATGACTACTGGATAAATAAGTAAATGAAGGCAGAAATAAAGATGTTCTTCAAAACCAATAAGAATGAAGACACAATGTACCAGAATTTCTGGGACACATTTAAAGCAGTGCCTAGAGAGAAATTTGTAGCACTAAATGCCCACATGAGAAGCAAAGAAAGATCTAAAATTGACACCCTATCATCACAACTGGAAAAACTAGAAGAGTAAACTCAAACAAATTCAAAAGCTAGCAAAAGACAAAAATAACTAGGATCAGAGCAGAAGTAAATGAGATAGAGACACAAAAAAACTCTTCAAAAAGTGAATAAATCCAAGAGATGGTTTTTTGAAAGATCAACAAACTAGATAGACCACTAGCCACACACTAATTTTAAAAAGAGAGAGAATTGAACAGATGCAATAAAAAATGGTGATGGGGGTATCACCACTGATTCTACATAAATATGAACTACCAATAGAGAATATTACAAAGAACTCTATGCACATAAACCAGTAAATCTAGAAGAAATGGACAAATTCCTGGACAATTATAACCTCCCAAGATTAAACCAGGAAGTAGTTAAATCCCTGAATAAGACCAACAGCAGGTTCTGAAGCTGAGTCAGCAATTAATGGCCTACCAATTAAAAAAAGTCCAGGTCCAGATGGGTTGACAGCTGAATTCAACCAGATGTACAAAGAACAACTGGTACCATTCCTTCTGAAACTATTCCAAACAGTACAAAAAGAGGAAATCTGCCCTAACTCATTTTATGAGACCAACATCAACCTGACACCAAAACATGGCAGAGACACAATTAAAAGAGAAAATTTTAGGCCAATGTCCATGATGAGCATCCACACAAAGATCTTCAATAAAATACTGGCAAACTGAATGCAACAGCACATCAAAAATCTTATCCATCGTGACCAACTAGGTTTCATCCCAGGGATGCAAGGCTGGTTCAGCATACACAAATCTATAAACATAATCCATCACGTAAACAGAATTAAAAGCAAAAACTGCATGATTATCTCAATAGATGCAGAGAAGGTTTTTGACAAAATTCAACAGCCCTTTATGCTAAACATTCTCAATAAACTAGGTACTGACGGAATATATCTCAAAATAATAAAAGCTATTTATGACAAACCCACAGCCAATATAATACTGAATGAGCAAAAACTGGAAGCATTCCCTTTGAAATCTGGCACTAGACAAGAATGCCCTCTCTCACCACTCCTGTTCAATATAGTATTGGAAGTTCTAGCCAGAGAAATCAGACAAGAAAAAGAAATAAAGGGTATTTAATTAGGAAAGGAGGAAGTCAAATTGTCTCTATTTGCAGACAACATAATTGTATATTTAGAAGACCACATTGTCTCAGCCCAAAGTCTCCTGAAACTGATAATCAACTTCAGCAAAGTCTCAGAACACAAAATAAATGTGCAAAAATCATATGCATTCCTATACACCAATAACAGACTTAGCCAAATCAAGAATGAATTGCCATTCACAATTGCTACAAAGAGAATAAAATGCCTAGGAATACAACTAAGGAAGGATGTAAAGGACTTCTTCAAGGAGAACTACAAACCACTGCTCAAGGAAATCAGAGAGGACACAAACAGATAGTAAAACGCTTCATGCTCATGGTTAGGAAGAATCAATATAATAAAAAAGGCCCTACTGCCCAAAGTAATTTATAGATTCAATGCTATCACCATCAAGCTACCATTGACCTTCTCCACAGAACTGTGAAACAAAACAAAACAAAACAAAACAAAAACACTAAACTTAATATAAAACCAAAAAAGAACCTGCATAGTCAAGCAATCTTAAGCAAAAAGAACAAAGCTGGAGACATCATGCTACCTGACTTCAAACTATATTACAAGGCTACAGTAATCAAAACCCCATGGTACCGATACCAAAATAGAGATGTAGACCGATGGAAAAGAACAGAGGAATCAGAAGTAATGCCACACATCTACAACCATCTGATCTTTGACAAAGCTGGCAAAAACAAGCAATGGGGAAAGGATTCCCTATTTAATAAATGGTGTTGGGAAAACTGGCTAGCCATGTGCAGAAAGCTAAAACTAGACCCCTTCCTTACACCTTATACAAATATTAACTCTGGATGGATTAATGATTTAAACATAAGACTTGAAACCGTAAAAACCCTAGAAGAAAACCTAGGCAATATGATTCAGGACATAGGCATAGGCAAGAACTTCATCTCTAAAACACTGAAAGAATTGAAAACAAAAGCCAAAATAGACAAATGGGATCTAATCAAACTTAAGAGCTTTTGCACAGCGAAAGAATCAATCATTAGAATGAACTGGCAACCAATAGAACAGGAAAATGTTTTTGCAGGCTACACATCTGATAAAGGGCTAATATCCAGAACCTACAAAGAACTAAAACAAATGTATGACAAAAAAACAAAAAACTCTATCAAAAAGTGGGTGAAGTGTATGAACAGACACTTTCAAAAGAAGACATTTACACAGCCAACAAACATATGAAAAAATGCTCATCATCACTGGTCATTAGAGAAATGCAAATCAAAATCACGTTGAGATACCATGTCATACCAGTTAGAATGGTAATCATTAAAAAATTTGGAGACAACAGATACTGGAGAGGATGTGGAGAAATAGGAACACTTTTACAGTTTTGGTGAGAGTATAAATTAGTTCAATAATTGTGGAAGACAGTGTGGCTATTCCTCAAGGATCTGGAAATAGAAATATCATTTGACCCAGCAATCCCATTACTGGGTATATATCCAAAGAATTATAAATTATTCTATTATAAAGACACATGCACACATATGTTCATTGTGGCACTGTTTACAATAGCAAAGACTTGGAACCAACCCAAATACCCATCAAGCATAGACTGGATAAATAAAATATGTCACATATGCACCATGGAATGCTATGCAGCCAAAAAAAGGGATGAGTTCATGTCCTTTGCAGGGACATGGATGAATCCAGAAACCATCATTCTCAGCAAAACTGACACAAGAACAGAGAACCAAACACCACATGTTCTCACTCATAAGTGGGTGTTGAACAGTGAGAACACATGGACACAGGGAGAGGAACATCATACAGTAGGGTCTGTTGGGGGATGGGGGCTAGGGGAGGGAGAGTAGGGGTGGGGAGGTTGGGGAGGGATAACATCAGGAGAAATACCTAATGTAGGTGATGGAGGGATGGAGGCCGCAAACCACCATGGCATGTGTATAGCTATGTAACAATCCTGCAAGATCTACACATGAACCCCAGAACTTAAAGTCTAATAAAATAAATAAATAAATAAATAAAATTCAAATATGGAGATAGAAAGCAAAAAAAGTTATTACCAGCAGCCTAGATAGATTGGTGGGGGGTGGGGGGAGAAATAGCTTACATAATACAAAATAGAAAATATGTAGGATGAACAAATCCAAAGATCCAATGTACAACTTGAGAATTACAAGTAACAAAATTGTACCCTGTATGGGGTTCATGCTAAACGTGTAGATATTAGTTGCTCTAGCCACCATAACCAAAATATGGGCAGCTACGTGAGGTGATAGATATATTAGTCTGCTTCATTATAGTAACTCTTTTACTCTCTGTATTTATTAGAAACATCATGCTGTGTACTTGGAAAACATACAATATATAAACAATAGAATTTAAAAAAATTATACCAGCAGCAGCAGCAGCAGCAGCAAAACTAGTGGCAATAGTAGCAGTAGCAGCAGTACCCATATATTAGGTATGATCATTTAGCCAATCTCTATTTATCCATTTTGACCAAGAGACATTCAAAAAAGATGTGGTAATTTGCTTACCATAGGCCAGATAATCACATATGTCATTTCCCCCAATTTATAAGGCTAGTTACATTGTCAATAAAGGCAATGCAGTTGATTCATCTGACAAGTTATTTGTGTGACAGGTGAGCTTATGATAGCTGTACTGATTACTGCTTCCTTTTCTAATTCGCACACGTTATTTTTTCCACGGTCTGTTCCAGAATCTTGCCTAATAACAAAGTTAAGCTGTTTGGACTCAGATTTTCAACATCTCTGTCCTTCCTTTTCTTGGATAAATGAACCATTTTCTGTCTTCTGCTCTTTGGAATTATTCTACTTTCCAGGATTATTGGTTAATGGTTATACTGGGAGTGAATCCCAGCATGGCAACAAAGATTTTGGAAACATCAATGAGGTGCTCTGAGACATACCTAGGTTGGTTTGCCTGGGAATCGAAAAAATCTTATTTTAGGATGGCTCTTTTTATCTCAGTTACCTGGAGTAGAATGCCTGAACTGTGACAAATTTAGAGATCCCAGTGAATGGTATAGCTACTCAGAAAAGCTGAGCCAACTGATTCTCTAAGGCAGTCTAAAGACTCACAGAAGAGAAAACTTGGGTTACTTTGGGCAAATCTCATTTGCCTCTTTGGATTTTGATTTCCCCATCTCCAAGATGAGAAAATGGGCTAAGACAATGGCTCAGATTCCTCTCATTTCTGAGACTGGCTGTCCCTATGTGAAGGCTATAGGACTCCAGTAGAGCCTGAGGGTGTGGAGATACTTATAAAAGAGGTCAAAGGGACTGGGCACAGTGGCTCACTCCTGTAATCCCAGCACTTTGGGAGGCCAAGGAAGGCAGATCACATGAGGTTAGGAGTTCAAGACCCGCCTGGCCAACATGATGAAACCACATCTCTACTAAAAATATAAAAATTGGCTGGGCATGGTGTAAGGTGCCTGTAGTCCCAGCTACTTGGGAGGTTGAGAAAGGAGGATCACCTGAACCTGGGAGGCAGAAGTTGCAGTGAGCCAAGATCCCACCAATGCACTACAGTCTGGATGATAGAGCAAGACCGTCTCACAAAATTTTTTTAAAAGGTAAAAGGTACTGATTCCTTCAATTCCCCGCGTGGTGGGGATCTTGTCTATTTCCACTCTCTCCCCACAACACCAATGTATTCTTGACCCAAAAATAAACATAAAATAAACACACACAAACAAGGCCTAGAGGAAGTCAGGCCGGCAGGAGTTTGCAAGTCTATATATAACCTCTGGGCTGTTTCCGTTCCTTGACTCTCAGGATCCTGGAACAGGAAGTCTCTCAGGAGAGGAGACAGACAGGGCTGTCTAAGCCAGGACCAATTTCTCCTTTCCTTATAGGAGAGGGGATGACAGCCCCCACTGGCAGGGTGAAGACCAGGGGCAGGGGTGTGGCATAGAGCATAAATTCTCTGTGGAATTTTAAATCCAGGAAAAACAATTATAAAGCAACAGCCATTGGCTCCAGAGTAGTCAAGCATTAACAAGAAAAGGGCCCTGGGTCAGTCTGGAGGCCACATGATAACAGCACTTCTTCAGAGGGTGAAACAGAAACCCCAAACCAGAATTCTGTCCTGTGGGAAGGAATCAAGCTCTTAGAAGCTGGGAGGAAAGGGACTAAGACATCTTGAGAGTTGACAGAGGACAGGAGAAAAGGAGAATTTATGGAGGTGAGGTGAGAAAGTACTTGGAAACACACCAGTATGACAAGTCAACACAGTGGGCATAGAAAGAAAGTTCATGTGGGCTATCTTCATTAATATGATGCTATACTAGGCTGTTTTTGTGAGCACTGTTTCCCTTATCATGCACAATACTCCTAGAAGTCACTATTAGCCCATGCTACTGATATGGAAACTGGGGCACAAAGCTGTGAAGTGATTTGGCTGAGGTTACACAAATATTAACGAAGCAAGAATTTAAAGCCAGGTCTCCCTGCCTTCAAAGGTTTCCTTCTACTACGAAAATCTGCCTTATGTTTTTAGGGCCCCTTAATTTCTTAAAACTACAGTCAGTTGATTATATTCTCACTATCCCAGCTCAGGACTCCATATTACATAGTGTGCATTCTCTAGGTGCTGGGTACATAAAGAAGAGTTCTGTTTAGCCCATGAGGATCTTCTAGCTCAGTGGAGGATTCCAAAGGTAAGCAACTAACTCTATTATGATGTAGTCAGTGCTGTAATGGAGAAAGTGCTGGTATAGGTTTTCCCAGGGTGTTAGTGGGTGGACAGAGCTTTCAATTACAATATCATAAACAATCGTGTCACTGCCCTAAATATACCCTGAGATCCACATATTTATCCCTACATAACTCCCCTGGAAAAAAAAAAAAAACCTCTAGAAACCACTGATCTTTTCACTGTATCCAGAGTTTTTCCTTTTTCAGGATGTCATACAGCTGAAATTTTCCATTATACCACATTTTTGGATTAGCTTCTTTCATTCAGTAGCATGTAGTTAAGTTTCTCCATGTCTTTGTGGCTTGATAGCTGATCTCATTTTATTGCTGAATAATATTCCATTGTATAGATGTAGCAAAGTGTGTTGGTCTTTTCACCTGTTGAAGGACATCTTAGTTGCTTATGCATAAAATTGTTACACACATACATATGCAGGTATTTGTGTAGATGTAAATTTGTGGCTGTTTGGGGTAAATACTAAGGAGTGGAATTACTGGATTGTATGGTCAGAGTATGTTTGGTTTTATAAGAAATTGTGAGACTGTCTTCCAAAGTGTCTGTAACATTTCTTATTTTCACCAGCAATAAATGAGTTTCTGTTGCTACACATTCTCATCAGCATTTTTTGTTGTCAAGGTTTCAGATTTTAGCCATTCTAATAAGTGCATAGTGATATTTCACTATTGTTGAAATTTGCAATTCCATGATGACATATAGTGTTTAGCATCTTTTCATATGTTTATTTGACATCTATATTTTCTTTGATAAGATATATGTTCAGATATATTTATCATTCTTTAATTTGAAGGGTTTTTTTTAATTGAATTTTGACCGTTCTTTGCATACTTTGGATACCAGTAATATCAGATATGTTTTGCAAAGATTTTCCTCTAGTGTGTGGCTTGCCTTTATATTGTCTTAACAATGTCTGTAACAAAGCGTAAATATTTAATTTTAATAAAATCCAACTTATTCATTTTTTGTTACATTGATCATGCTTTTAGTGTTGTATCTAAAAATTCTTGCCAAACCCAAAATCACCTAGATTTCCTCCTATGTTATCTTTCAGGAACTTTATAATTTTTGCATTTTACATTTAGGCCTATTATTCATTTTTGTGGAAGTTGTAAGATCTGTATCTAGATTCTTTGCATGTGGATGTCCAGTTGGTCCAGCACCATTTTTGAAAACCCCACCTTTTCTCCATTGAATTACCTTTGCATCTTTGTTAAAGATCAGTTGACTACACTTGTGTGGGTCTATACTACTGGGCCCTTTATTCTGTTTCCTGGGTCTATTTTTCTATTATCTCACCAATACCACACTACCTTGGATATTGCAGCTTTATAGTAAGTCTTCAGGTCAAGTGGTTTCAGTCCACTAACTTTATTCTTCTTATTTTATATTATGTTTGCTATTCTGAATCTTTTGTCTTTTCACATAAACATTAGAAGCAGCTTGTCTGTATCCATAAAAAATTTGAAATGATTTTTTGAGGGTCAATATAATTTATTAGACAAAATAGATTTCAAGACAAAAACAGCAAGAAGCGACAAAGAGGGGAGCCATATAATGACAAAGGAGTCAACAAAGCAAGATGACATAACAATTTTAAATATATATGGACCCAACATAGGAGTACTCTGATATATAAAGGAAATATTATTTGAGCTAAAGAGAGAGACAAGCCCCAATGCAAGAATAGTAGGAGAGGGAGAAGATCCAAGATGGCTGTTTAGGAACAGCTCAGGATTGCAGCACCCAGTGAAAGTGCAGAGGGTGAGTGGACGTCGCATTTCCAGACAGATTTTTATTACCCACAGACCAGGAGATTCACAGGTGGAGGAGCCCCACGGGTCACCAGCGTGGCTGTTTTGGCTGGTGTGGCTGTTTTGGCTGGCTCGGCTGCTTTGCCTGGCATGGCTGCTTTGCTGGTGCCCGGCATGGTGGTTCTCTATACAAAATACACTGGTCCGGGTGCCCTTTTAGCTGGCAATTGGAGCCCTGGGAAGTCACCCACTCATCTGATTAAAAAGGGGACTGAACAGGGAGCCAGGCCAGGAGATTCCTGGGCAAAAAAGTGCCACGAATCTCAGTGCCGCTGTTTAAGCTGGTGCAGTGAGTCATCACGTGGGAAATCACACAGATCCCGGCACCTTTTCAACAGGTGACTGGAATACCTGGGAGAGAGTCAATGGTTCAACTAAAACAAAAAAAGGCTGTAAGGCAAGGAGCCAGGTCATCAGGCTCGGCTGGTCCCACCCCTACAAAAGAACAGCAATCAGAAACTCTGTGGATTGAGAGTTTCACAGCAAGCACAGCTGAACCCAGGACAGTCCAGCTCTGTGGGGGAGGGGTGTCCGCAATTACCAAGGCACTCCACCACTATGGAGGTAGTCCAACATTGCCAAGGCAACCTTGGCATTACAGAGAGAGTCTGCCAATACAGAGGTGGGCCACCACTGCTGAGGCAGTTCTAACCACACCCATATAAATAGGACTGCAGGGAAGTTCAGACAGCAGCTGGGCAGAGACCACAGCAGCTCAGCAAAGCCTCTGCAGGCAGACAGTGACTAGGCTGCCTCCTTGCTGGGCAGGGCAGTCCTGAAAAAAAAGGGAGCAGCACAACGGAAGCTCATAAATAAAGCCCGAACTCCCTGGGACAGAGCACCTGGGAACAAAAAGCGGTTTATGAGTTCTGCTGCAGCAGGTCTAAACATACCTGCCCAGCAGCTCTGAATGAACAACGGAGCTCGCAGCTCAGCACTTGAGCTCCTATAAAGGACAGACTGTCTCCCCAAGCAGTTCTCTGACCCCTGTATATCCAAAGAGTCACCTCATAAAGGAGAGATCAGACTGACATTTGGCAGGTATCCTTCTGGGACAAATATAGCAGAAGAAGAAACTGGTAGCAACCCTTACTGTTCTGCAGCTGCTGCAAGTGATCCCCAGGCAAGCAGGGCCTGGAGTGTACCTCAGCAATCCTACAGCAGAGGGGCCAGACTGTTAGAAGGAAAACTAAGAAAGAGAAATAACTTCATCATCAACAAACAGAACGTCCACTCACAGACCCAATCGGAAATCTGGCAACTACAAAGGTGACAGGTAGATAAATCCACAAAGATGGGAAGAAACCAGTGCAAAAAAGGATGAAAACACCTGAAACCAGAACACCTCTCCTCCTTCAAGGGATCACAGCTCCTCACCAGCAAGGGAACAAGGCTGGATGGAGAATGAGGTGATGAAATGACAGAATCAGGCTTCAGAAGCTGGGTAATAAGAAACTTCTGTGAGCTAAAAGAATATGTTCAGAAAGAAACTAAGAACGTTGAAAAAAGATTTGACAAAATGCTTACGAGAATGGACAACGTAGAAAGAAATATAAGTGAACTGATGGAGCTGAAAAACAAAATATGAGAACTTCACGAAGCATGCACAAGTTTCAACGACCGAATTGACCAAGCAGAAGAAAGGATATCGGAGGTCAAACATCAACTCAATGAAATAAAACAAGAAGGCAAGATTAAAGAAAAAAGGATAAAAAGGAATGAACAAAGTCTCCAAGAAATGTGGTACTATGTGAAAAGACCTAATGTATGTTTGATAGGTGTATCTGAATGTGATGAAGAGAATGAATCCAAGCTGGAAAATATTCTTCAGGATGTTATCCAGGAAAACTTCCCCAACCAAGTAAGGCAGGCCAATATTCAAGTCCAGGAAATACAGAGAACACCACGAGATATTCCTCAAGAAGAGCAACCCCAAGGCACACAATCGTCAGATTCACCAGGGTTGAAATGAAGAAGAAAATGCTAAGGGCAGCTAGAGAGAAAGGTCGGGTTAACCACAAAGGGAAGCCCATCAAACTTACAGGAGATCTCTCAGCAGAAACCCTACAAGCCAGAAGATTGGGAGCCAATATTCAACATCCTTAAAGAAAGGAACTTTCAACCCAGAATTTCATATCCAGCCAAACTAAGCTTCAGAAGTGAAGGAAAAATAAAATCTTTGTGAACAAGCAAGTACTCAGAGATTTCATTACAACCAGGCCTGCTTTACAAGAGCTCCTGAAAGAGGCTTTACACATAGAAAGGAACAACCAGTACCAGCCATTCCAATAACATACCAAACGGTAATGAGAATCAACACAATTGAGAATCTGCATCAACCAACGGGCAAAACAGCCAGCTAGCATCAAAATGGCAGTATCAAATTCACACATAACTATATTAACCCTAAATGTAAATGAACTAAATGCCCCAATCAAAAGACACAGACTGGCAAATTGGATAAAAAGCCAAAACCCAACAGTATGCTCTATCCAGGAAACCCATCTCACGTGCAAGGATACACAAAGGCTCAAAATAAAGGGATGAAGGAAGATTTACCAAACAAATGGAGAGCAAAAAAAAGTTGGAGTTGCAATTCTCATCTCTGATAAAATAGACTTTAAAGCAACAAAGATCAAAAGAGACAAAGGACATTACATAATGGTAAAAGGATCAATGCAACAAGCAGAGTTAACGATCCTAAATATATATGCACCCAATACAGGAACACCCAGATACATAAGGCAAGTTCTTAATGACTTACAAAGAGACTTACACTCCCACACAATAATAGTGGGAGACTTTAACACCCCATTGTCAATATTAGACAGATCAACCAGACAGAAAATTAACAAATATATCTAGGACTTGAACTCAGACCTGGACTAAGCAAACCTAATAGGCATTTACAGAACTCTCCACCCCAAATCCACAGAATATACATTCTTCCCAGCACCACATCACACCTACTCTAAAATTGACCACATAATTGGAAGTAAATCACTCCTCAGCAAATGCAAAAGAATGGAAATCATAACAAACAGTCTCTCAGGCCACAGTGCAATCGAGATAGAACTCAGAATTAAAAACTAACTCAGAACTGCACAGCTTCATGGAAACTGAACAATTTGCTCTTGAATGTTGACTGGATAAACAATGAAATGAAGACAGAAATAAAGATGTTCTTTGAAACCAACAAGAATGAAGACACAACATACCAGAATCTCTTGGACATAATTAAAGTAGTCTCTAGAGGAAAATATATAGTAATAAGTGCCCACATGAGAAGCAAGGAGGGATCTAAAATTGAAACCCTAGCATCAAAATTGAAGGAGCTAGAGGAACAAGACCAAAAAAAACTCAAAGCCTAGCAGAAGACAAGAAATAACTAAGATCAGAGCAGAACTGAAGGAGATAGAAACACAAAAAATCTTTCAAAAAAATCAATAAATCCAGGAGCTGGTTTTTTGAAAAGATCAACAAAATAGACAGACCACTAGCCAGATTAATAAAAAAAAAAGAGAGAATAACCAAATTGATGCAATAAAAAACGATAAAGGGGATATTACCACAGATTCCCCAGAAATTCAAACCATCATCAGAGATTATTACAAACAACTCTATGCACATAAACTAGTAAACCTGGATGAAATGAATAAATTCCTGGACAATTGCCTCCTCCCAAGCCTAAACCATGAAGAATTTGAAACCCTGAACAGACCAATAACAAGGTCTGAAGTTGAGGCAGTAATTAAGAGCCTACCACCCAAAAAAAGCCCGGGTCCAGATGGGTTCGCAGCCAAATTCTACCAGACATACAAAGTGCAGCTGGTACCATTCCTTCTGAAAGTATTCCAAATAATCCAAAAAGAGGGAATCCTTCCCAAATCATTTTATGAGACCAACATCATCCTGATACCAAAACCCGGCAGAGACTCAACAAGAAAAGAAAATTTCAGACCGATATCCATGATGAACATAGATACAAAAATCTTCAATAAAATACTGGCAAGCCGATTGCAACAGCATGTCAAAAACTTATCCACCATGATCAAGTAGGCTTCATCGCGGGGATGCAAGGCTGGTTCAACATATGCAAGTCTATAAACATAACTCACCACATAAACAGAACCAAAGACAAAAACCACATGATTATCTCAATTGATGCAGAGAAGGCCTTTGACAAAATTCAACAGTCCTTTGTATAAAAAACCCTCAATAAACTAGGTATTGACAGAATGTATCTCAAAATAATAAAAGCTATTTTTGACAAACCAACAGCCAATATCATACGGAATGGACAAAAACTGGAAGCATTCCCTTTGAAATCTGGCACTAGACAAGGATGCCCTCTCTCACCACTGCTATTCAGTACAGTACTGGAAGTTCTAGCCAGAACAATCAGGCAAGGAAAAGAAATAAAGGGAATTCAAATAGGAAAGTAGGAAGTTGAATTCTCTCTATTTACAGATGACATGATTGTATATCTAGAAGACCCCGTCGTCTCAGCCCAAAATCTCCTGAAACTGATAAGCACCTTCAGCAAACTCTCAGGATAAAAAATAAATGTGCAAAAATCACAAGCATTCCTATACACCAATCAAAGACAAACAGAGAGCCAATCAAGAACAAACTTCCATTCACAATTGCCACAAAGGGAATAAAATATCTAGGAATACAACTAACAAGGAACATGAAGGGCTTCTTCAAGGAGAACTATGAACCACTGCTCAGCAAAGTAAGAGAGTACACAAACAGATGGAGAAACATTCCATGTTCATGATTAGGAAGAATCAATATCATGAAAATGGCCATACTGCCCAAAGTAATTTACAGATTCAACGCTATCCCCATCAAGTTACCAATGACCTTCTTCATGAAACTAGAAAAAAACACCTTAAACTTCATATGGAACCAAAAGAGAGCCCACATAGCCAAGTCAATTCTAAGCAAAAAGAACAAAGCGGGAGGCATCACACTACCAGACTTCAAACTATACTACAAGGCTACATAAATCAAAACAGCATGGTACTGGTACCAAAACAGAGATATAGGCCAATGGAACAGAATAGAGGCCTCGGAGGCAGCACAACATATCTACAACCATCCGATCTTTGACAAATCTGACAAAAACAAGCAATGGCAATGGGGAAAGAATTCCCTGTTTAATAAATGGTGTTGGGGAAACTGGCTAGCCATGTGCAGAAAGCAGAAACTGGACTCCTTACTGACACTTTACACTAAAATTAACTCCAGATGGATTAACAACTTAAACATAAGACCTAACACCATAAAAATCCTAGAAGAAAATCTAGGCAAAACCATTCAGGACATAGGCGTAGGCAAGGACTTCATGACCACAACACCAAAAGCATTGGCAACAAAAGCCAAAATAGACAAATGGGACCTAATCAAACTCCACAGCTTCTTCATGGCAAAAGAAACAGTCATTAGAGTGAATAGGCAACCAACAGAATGGGAAAAAATTTTTGCAGTTTACCCACCTGACAAAGGACTGATATCCAGAATTTACAAAGAGCTAAAACAGAGTTACAAGAAAAAAACAAACAAGCACATTCAAAAGTGGGCAAAGGATATGAACAGACACTTTACAAAAGAAGACATACATGAGGCCAACAAACATATGAAAAAATGTTCATCATCACTGGTCATTAGAGAAATGCAAATCAAAACTACATTGAGATACCATCTCACGCCAGTTAGAATGGTGATCTTTAAAAAATCTGGAGACAACAGATGCTGGAGAGGATGTGGAGAAATAGGAACACATTTACACTGTTGGTGGAAGCGTAAATTAGCTCACCCATTGTGGAAGACAATGTGGCGATTCCTCAAGGACCTAGAAATAGAAATACCATTTGACCCAGCAATCCCATTACTGGGTACATATCCAAAGGATTATAAATCGTTCTACTATAAGGACACATGCACACAAATGTTCATTGCAGCACTGTTTACAATAGCAAAGACCTGGAACCAACCCAAATGCCTATCGATGATAAACTGGACAGGGAAAATGTGGCACATATACACCATGGAATATTATGCAGCCATCAAAACTGATGAGTTCGTGTCCTTTGTAGGGATATGGATGAACCCGGAAACCATCATTCTCAGCAAAGTGACACAAGAGCAGAAAATCAAACACCACATGTTCTCACTCATAGGCGAGTGTTGAACAATGAGAACATGTAGACACAGGGAGGGGAGCACTACACACTGGGGTCTGTTGGGGAGAAATAGGGGAGGTACAGCAGGGGGTGGGGAGGTGGGGAGAGTTAGCATGGGGAGAAATGCCAGATATAGGTGATGGGGAGGAAGGCAGCAAATCACATTGCCACGTTTGTACCTATGCAACAATCTTGCATGTTCTTCACATGTACCCCAAAACCACAAATGTAATAAAAAAAAAAAAAAAAAGTAAAAAAAAAAAAAAAAGAATAGTAGGAGACTTCAAAACCTCTCTTTCATCACTGAATAGACCTTCCAGACAGAAAATCAGCAAAGGAAAATCAGACTTAATCTAAGTTATAGACCAAATGCATCTAATATATGTTTTCTTTTCTTTTCTTTTCTTTTAAAATTATACTTTAAGTTCTGGGGTACATGTGCAGAATGTGCTGGTTTGTTACATAGGTATACACATGCCATGGTAGTGTGCTGCATCCATCCCCCAGTCATCTACATTAGGTATTTCTCCTAATGTTAGCCCTCTCCAATCCCATCACCCCCTGCTATCCCTCCCCTAGGCCCGGCACCCCCCAACAAGCCTCAGAGTATGATCTTTCCCTCCCTGTGTCCATGTGTTCTCATTGTTCAACACTCACTTATGAGTGAGAGCATGCAGTGTTTGGTTTTCTGATCTTGTGTCAGTTTGCTGAGAATGATGGTTTCCAGCTTCGTCCATATCCCTGCAGAGGACATGAACTCATCCTTGAAGGGTTTTTATTTGGGATTGTATTGAATCTCTAGATCAAGTAGGGGAGAACTGACATCTTTATAACATTGAGCATCCCAATCCATGTACATGAAATATTCCTTCACTTATTTAGATCTTTGAATTTTCTTAATCATAATCAATAGTTTTTCTCATTTTTTGTGCAGATTTGTTAGATTGATATCTACATATTTCTTTTTTGGTGCTAATGTAAATGGTGTTGTGTTTTTAATTCCAAATTCTAATTGTCTATTGCTGTTATATAAAAAGGCAATTGAATTTTATAGATTTACTTTGCATCCTGTAAACCTATTATAATTACTTATTAGTTCCAGGAATATCTTGTTGACCTTTGAAATTTTCTAATATAATATAATCATGTTATCAGTGAATAAAGACAGTTTTATTTCTGACTTCCAAATGTGTATACATTTTCTCTACTTGTCTTACTGCATTAGCTAGGACGTCCAGTATGATGTCAACTAAGAGCCGTGAGAGTGGTCGTTGTTCCCTTGTTTCTACTCTCAATATTAAGTATATTAGCTGTAGGGTATTTTTGTTTGTTTGTTTGTTTTTGGCAGATGTTCTTTATCAAATTGAGGAAGTTCCCCTTTTCTATGATAGAATTATATACTTTTTTTAGCCTTTTGATAAATGAACTACTTAATTAATTTTCAACTGTTGAACCAGTCTTATATACCTGAAGAAATCCCACTTGGCCTTAGTGTATAATTATTTTTATAAATTATTAGATTTTCCCTGGGATGGAGCTTCCAGTGGGACAAGTGAGCTGACACCTTTGCTGTTTGGGTGACTCAGCCCTTCCAGACTGAGGGCTTTGGAGAGTCCAAACCAACTGAGGACAGAAGGGATCTCCTGGGACAGCACAGCTGCTCTACCAAAACATGACCAGGCTACTTCAAGCATGTCCCCCATTTGTTCCTCCTTCTTTATTTGGGCAGGACCTCTTGACTAGAACCTCCAGCCACTGCTGCTGGTGTTCTCTGGCTGGCAGACATTTGAAAACTTCCTGGGAAAGAGTTACCAGAGGGAGGGGCAGATCACCTTCTTTGCTGTTTGGGCAATTTAGCCATTCCAGCCTCCAGGCTTTGGAAAGTCCAAGCTGACTGGGGGCAGGAGAAGTACCCCAGCACAGCACAGCTGCTTTATGAAAGCACGGTCAGACTGCTTCTTTAAGTGGGTCCCCAATCCTGTTCCTCTCGACTGAGTGAGGCCTTCCAACCAGGGTCTCCAGCCCCCTCCTACAGGTGTATTTTAGTTGGCAACAGGTTTGTACTTCTCTAGGACAAAGCTCCCAGAGAAAGGGGCAGGATGCTATCTTTGCTGTTTTGCAGCCATCACTGGTGATACCCCCAGGTACTGGAAAATCTGAGGTGGCTAAGGACTGGAATAGATCCTGAGCAAACTGCAGCAGCCCTAAGGAAAAGTGGCCAGTCTGTTAAAAGAAAAGAACACAATAAAAAACAGAACACCCCATCCAAAGGTCATCAGCCTCAAAGATTGAAAGTAGATACGCCCACAAAGATGAGAAAGAAAAAGCACAGAAACACTGAAAACTCAAAAAGTCAGAATGCCCCCTTTTCTTCAAATGACCACACCACTTCTTCAGCGGGGGTTCAAACTGAACTGAGGCTTAGATGGGTAAATTACAGAGGTAGAATTTGAAATATGGATAAAAACAAACTTCACTGAGCTAAAAGAGCACGTTGTAACCCAATTCAATACAGCTAAAAATTATGATAAAACATTTCAGGAGTTGAAAGACAAAATGGCCAGTATAGACAAATAAGTAACCAACCTGATAGAGCTGAAAAATCCTCTCCCTCCTCCAATCCTCCACCTTTCAATAGGCCTCAGTGTGTATTGCTCCTATGTGCCCACGTTTTTTTCCTAATTTGTCTCCCACTTATAAGTGAGAAAATATAGTCTTTGGTTTTCTGTTCCAGTATCAGTTTTCTAAGGATAAGGGCCTCTAGCTGCATCCATGTCCCTGCAAAAGACATGATCTTATTCTTTTATATGGTTGCACAGTATTCCATAGTGTGTATGTACCACCTTTTCTTTTCTTTAACTAGTCTATCATTGATGGACATTTATGTTGACTACATGTCTTTGCTATTGTGAATAGTGTTGCAATAAACATGTGCATGCATGTGGCTTTGTAATAGAATAATTTGTATTCCTTTGGGTATATCCTCAGTTATGGGATTTCTGGATCGAAAGGTGTTTCTGTCTTTAGGTCTTGGAGAAATCACCACACTGTCTTCCATAATGGTTGAACTAATTTACACTCCCATTAACAGTGTATAACTGTTTCATTTTCTTCACAACCTTGCCAGCATCTGTTATTTTTTGCCTTTTTAGTAAGAGCCATTCTGACTCATGTGAGATGGTATCTCATTGTTGTTTTGATTCGCATTTCTCTAATGATTAGTGATGTTGACATTTTTTCCATGATTATTGGCCACATGTATGTTTTCTTTTGGGGAGTGTCTGTTCATGTCCTTTGCTCACTTTTTAATAGGGTTGTTTGTTTCTTGTAAATTTAAGTTCCTTATAGAAGCTGGATATTAAACCTTTGTCAGATGCACAGTTTGCAAAAATTTTCTCCCATTATTTACGTTGTCAATTTACTCTGTTGATACTTGCTTTTGCTGTGCAGAAGCTCTTTAGTTTGAGTAGATCCCATTTTTTAATTTTTTGTTTTGCTGCAACTGCTTTGGTGACTTTGTCATGAAATCTTTGCCCCTGCCTATGTCCTGAATAATTTTGCTTAGGTTATCTTTCATAGTTTTTATAATTTTGGATTTTACATTTAAGTCTTTAATCCATCTTGAGTTAATTTTTGTATATTGTATAAGGAAGAGGTGCAGGTTCCATCTTCTAGCCAGTTATGTCAGCACCATTTATTAAATAGCAAATTTTTTCCCCAGTGATTGTTTTAGTCAGGTTTGTAGAAGATGAAACAATTGTAGGTGTGCAGTCTTACTTCTAGGTTCTGTCTTCTGTTCTATTGATCCATGTGTCTATTCTTGTACCAGTACCATGCTGTTTTGGTTACTGTATCCCTGTAGTATAGTTTGAAGTTCAGTAATGTGATGCCTCCAGCTTTGTTCTTTTTGCTTTGGATTGCCTTGGCTATGTGGAATTTTGTTGTTGTTGTTACATAGGATTTGTAAATTTTTTTTCTATTTTTATGAAGAATCTCAATGGCAGTCTAATCGGAATAGCATTGAATCTATAAATTGTTTGGGGGTAGTATGGACATTTTAATGATGTTGATTTTTTCCTGTCCATGAGCCTGGAATGTTTTTTATTGGCTTGTGTCATCTCTCATTTCTTTGTGCAGTGGTTTGTATTTCTCCTTGTAGAAATCTTTCACCTACCTAGTTAGCTGTATTCCTAGGTATTCACTTTTGGGCCAGTTGTGATTGGAATTGCCTATTTGATTTGGCTCTCATCTTCACTGTTGCTGGTATATAGGAACACTAAAAGTTTTTGCACATTGATTTTGTATTCTGAAATTTTGCTTAAGTTGCTTATCAGTTTTAGATGCTTTTTGGCTAAGAATATGGGTTTTTCTATATATAGGATTATGTCATTTGCAAACAGGGATAGTTTGACTTCCAATCTTCCTATTTGAATGCCCTTTATTTTTTTTTTTTCTTGCCTTATTGCCCTGGCCAGAACTGCCAATTCTTTGATGAATAGTAATGATGAAAGAGGGCATCCTTGTTTATTGCCAGTTTTCAAGGGGAATGCTTCCAGCTTTTTCCCATTCGGTATAATGTTGGCTGTAAGTTTATCATGAATGGCTCTTATTGTTTTCAGGTATGTTTCTTCAATACCTTGTTTATTGAGAGTTTTCAACTTGAAGCTATGTTGAATCTTATCAAAAGCCTTTTCTGCACCTGCTGAGATAATAATGTGGTATTTTCCTTTAGTTCTGTTTATGTGATAAATAATATTTATTTATTTGCATATGTTGAATCAACCTTGCATCCCAGGGATAATGTTATTTAGTTGTGTCAGATAAGTTTTTCTGATGTTCTGCTGGATTCAGTTTTCCAATAATTTGTTGAGGATTTTTGCATAGATGCTCATTAACGATATTGGCCTGATGTTTCGCTGTTGTTGTTGTTGTTGCTGTTGTTGTATCTTTGCCAGGTTCTGGTATCAGGATGATGCTGGCCCCATAGAACAAGTTAAAGAGAAGTCCCTTTTTTAAATTTTTTGAAATAGTTTTAGTAGAAATGGTACCAACTATTCTTTGTACATCAGGTAGAATTCAGCTGTAAACTTGTCTGTTCCTGAAATTTTTTGGTTGTAGACTTTTTATTATTGCCTTGACTTCAGACCTTGTTATTGGTTTGCTCAGGAATTCAATTTCTTCCTGGTTCAGTCTTGGAAAGGTGTATGTGTCTAGGAGTTTACCCATTTTTTTCCTACATTTTCTAGTTTATGTGCATAGAGTTGTTTATAATATTCTCTGATGGTTGTTTGTATTTTTGCAGGGTTAATGGTAATATCCTCTTTGTCATGTCTGATTTTGCTTATTTGAATCTTCTTTTTTTATTAGTTTAGCTAGAAGTCTACCTATTTTATGTATTTGTTTTTTAAAAGCAGTTCCTGAATTCATTGACCTTTAGAAAGTTTTTTTGTGTCTCCATCCCCTTAATTTCAGCTCTTATTTTGGTTATTTCTTGTATTCTGCTAGCTTTGGATTTGTTTGCTGTTGGTTCTCTAGTTCTCTAGTTCTTTAGTTATTAAGTTAAGTTGTTAACTTGAGTTGTTAACTTTGCAACTTTTTGCTGTAGAAATTTAGTGCTAAAAATTTCCCTCTTAACACTACCTTAGCTGTCTACCACTGATCTGATTCTTTGAATCTTTGTTCACATTGGTTTCAAAGAACTTCTTGAGTTCTGCCTTAATTTCATTCTTTATCCAAAAGTCATTAAAGAGCAAGTTAGTCAATTTCCATTTACTTGTATGGTTTTGGCTACTCCAGCTTTCTTTTGATTAATGACAACATGGTGTGTTTGTCTTTATTAGTTTACTCTTACACTATATCTGTCTTTATATTTAAAATTATTTTTTGTAGACAACATATAATTAGGTCTTATTTTTAAATCAACCTTAACAGTCTCTGTCTTTTAGTTGGTATATTTAGCGCATTGATATTCCCAGTGATTTTTTATATAGTTGGATTAATATGTACCATATTTGTTAATGTTTTCTATTCATTGACCTCATTCTTTGTTTCTTATTTGTCTTTCACTTTTTTCTTTCCTCCCTCGTTTTATCATTTTATGTTATTACTTATTGTCCTTTCCCTTAACATATCAATTTTATTACTTCTGAAAGCTATTTATTTATGTATTTATTAGAGAGAGAATCTTTGTCTTGTATCTTAGGCATCAGCTCACACAGGGTATCTAAATAAATACATAAGTAAATAGCTTTTGAAAGTAATATAATTAATATGTGGCACTTATTTCACCCAACCTCAGCTCTTTCATCCAGGGTAGAGTGCAGTGGTGCCATCATGGCTTACTGTAACCTCAAACTCCTGGCTCAAGTGATTCTCTCACCTCAGCCTCTCAAGAAGATAGGCTTACGGGCATGTGTCATTATGACAGGCTAATTTTAAAAATATATATATTTTTATAGAAATGGTGTCTCACTATGTTGCCTTTGCTTGTCTGAAACTCCCGACCTTCAGCAGTCCTCTCATCTTGGCCTCCAAAAGTTCTGGGATAAAAGACATAGATTTCCACAAATAGCCTTTTCTAAACTTTTTAAAGTGGTTGCCTTTAATTCTGCAATATACATTTACAAGCAATCCAAGTCCTCTTTCATATAACACTGTAACACATCCCATATAGTGCAAAATACTTTAATACAGAACATTCCTAATTCCTTCCTCCAATTTCTTATGGCTTTTATTTCACTTGCCTATAAACTATAATCACTGAATACATTATTGCTATTAATAACTGTTAACTGTTAGCACAACTAAGAATAAGAGAAATACATAGGAGTGGAGCAAGATGGCAGAATAGAAGGTTCCACTGATCATGCCCCCGCCCCGTAAGAACACCAATTTAACAACTATCTACACACACAAAAAGCACCTTGACAGATATAAAAAATCAGGTGAGAATTCACATTACCTGTTTTTAATATCATATCCCTGAGACACTGAACAAATGATAATAATAATAATAAATAGTCTTGAATCACCAGTTTCACCCTTCCCCTATCCCTCAGCAGCAGTATCATGGTAGGGAGAGTATTTCTGTGCTCTGTGGAGAATGAGAGTGCAGCAATTGTAAGGCATTGAATACAGTGCTGTCCTGTTATAGCAGGGAAAAAAAAAAAAAAAAAAAAAAAAAAAAACTGACCAAACTGAGCTCACAGCTGCCAACAGAGGGAGCATTTAAACCAGCCATAGCCAGAGGGAAATTACTGATCCTACCAGTCAGAACTTGATATCCCACAATGTTTGCGACCATGGGCTAATGTGTTCTGGAGTTCTAAATAAACTTGAAAGGCAGTCTAGGCCACAGTGACTTCAACTCCTAGATGTGTCTTAGTGTTGTACTGGGCCAAGAGCCAGTAGACTGGGCTATGGGGGTGGGCATGAAACCTACTGAAACATCAGTCAAGATGGCTAAGGGAATACTGTCATCACCTCTTCCCTGAACACAAACTGTACAGCTTGCAGCTCCAAAAGAGACCCCTTCCTTCTGCTTGAGGATACAAAACAGTGGGGAGGATTTTGTCTTGTGGTATCTTGGATACCAGCTCAGCCACAGCAGGATAGGGCAATGGTCATAGCTATCAGACAACATTTCTACACACACCCCCACCAGTAGGGAACATCCTTCCTTAACGGAACAGACCCAGTTCTGGCAGGATTCATCACCTGCTGACTAAAGAGCCCTTGGGCCCTGAATAACCAACAGCAATACCCAAGTACTATGCTGAGGGCATAGGGTTGAGACTCTGAGTCTTGCTGTTCTCAGGTGAGACTCAACACTATCTCAGCTGTGGTGGTTGTAGGGAAAGACTACTTCTACTTAAGAAAAGTAGAAGGAAAAGTAAAGGGGACTCTGTCTTGCACCTTAGATACTAGCTCAGCTGCAAGGGAGTGGAGCACCAAGTGGTCTCTTGGGGTCCCCAGTTCCAGGACTTGGCTTTTGAACAGCATTTCTAGATCTGTGCTGGGACAGAAGGGAGCTCACTGCTCAAGCAGGTAAGTCCCAGTCCAGGCAGAATACATTACAAGCAGAATGAGCATCACCACAATATCACCTTGGGCCTTAAGGGAACATCTACAGTAGTCTAAGAATACTCCCTATATGCCTGTTGTTGTGGTGGCCACAGGGTGGGGTTCTTTTGCCTTTGGAAAGGGAAGGGAAGAGTGAGAAGAACTGTGTCTTATGGGCCAGCTCAGCCACAGTACAATAGAACACCAGGTAGACTGCTAAGGTTTTAGACTCTAGTCCCTTGATCACAAATGGCACCTCTGGACATGCCTGAGATTCACTACACTAAATGGAAGGACACGGGCCTAGCTGGCTTTGCCACTTGTTGATTATACAGGCCCAGGGCCTTCAGTGAACATAAGCAGAAGCCAAGAAATGGTTACAGCATGCGGTGGGTGAGACCCAGTGATAAACTGGTTTTAGGTGTGGCTTACCACTGCAGACCTAGTGGTGGTGGCCACAATGATGCTTGTGTCACATGGCCTCAGCTCCAGGTGGCTCAGAACAGAAAAAGGGACTCTCTTTGTTTGGGAGAAAGTAAGGAAAGAGAACAAGAGTCTCTGCCTGGTAATCTGGAGAATTATCCTGGATCTTGCCCAAGACAATCAAAGTAGTACCTCTATGAGCCTGAAAAAAGAAAACAAAAACAAAACAAAACAAAACAAAAAACACTGTTACTGGGCTTGGGGTGCTCCTTAAAGCAGATACAGCTTAGAGCACAACACCCAAGTTCCTTCAAATATCTGGAAAGCCTTCACAAGAAGGAAGAGTGTAAACAACCCCAGACTGCTAAGACTACAATACATACTTAACTCTTCAATACCCAGACACAGGTGAACATCTACAAGTATCAAGACCATCCAGGAAAACATGGCCTCAGCAGATAAACTAAATAAGTCTCCAAGGACCAATCCTGGAGAAACAGAGACATGTGACTTTTCAGGCAAAAAACTCCAGCTAACTGTTTTGAAGAAATTCAGATAAATTCACAATAACACAGGGAAAAAATTCAGAATTCTATCACTTAACTTTTACAAAAAGATTGAAATAATTAAATAGAATTCAGCATAAGTTATGGAGCTGACAAATACAATTGGCATACTAAAGAGTGCAACAGAGTCTTTCAACAGCAGAACTGATCAAGCAGAATACAGAATTAGTGGGCTTAAAGACAGGATATTTGAAAATACACAGAGGAGATATAGCAAAAAAAACAGTGAAGCATGCCTACAGGATATAAAAACAGTCTCAAAAGAGCAAATCTAAGTGTTATTGGCCTTTAAAATGAGGTAGAGGAAGAGATAGGGGTAGAAAGTTTATTGAAAGGGATAATAACAGAAATTCCCAAATTTAGAGAAAGATATTATTATACAAGTATAAGAAGACTATAGAACATCAAACAGATTGAAGAGACAACCTAAAGACATTTAATAATTGAACTCTCAAAAGGTCAAGCATAAAGAATCCTAAAAGCAACATGAAAAAAGAAACAAATAACATACAATGGAGCTCCAATACATCAGGCATTAAACTTTTCAGTGGAAACCTTACAGGCCACAAGAGAATGACATGACATATTTAAAGTGCTGAAGGAAAAAGAGAAAAAATCTTTTACTCTACAATAATATATCCAGGGAAAATATCCTTCAAATATAAAGGAGAAATAAAGACTTTCTCAGACAAATAATAGCTGAGGGGTTTTATCAACACCAGACCTGCTCTATAAGAAATGCTAAAGGAAGTATTTTAGTGAGAAATAGAAGGACATCAATGAGAAATAATAAATCATCTGAAGGTGCAAAACTCACTGGTGATAGTAAGTATACAGAAAAACAGAATATTATGGCACTGCAACTGTAGTGTATAAACCACTCTTATCTTAAGTAGAAAGACTAAGAAGTAAACCTATCAAAAATAAAAACTACAAAGACTTTTCAGGACACAGACAATACAATAAAATATAAATGAAAACAAGAAGTTAAAAACCAGGGAGCCAAAATCAAGGCATAATATTTTTTATTAGTTTTCTTTCTGCTTGCTTGTTTGGTTATACAAACAGTGTTAAGTTGTTATCAGTTTAAATAATGAGTTATGTTGTGTTTAAATTAAAAAAAAAAAAAAAACATAAGAGGGAAATTTATACCCATAAGTGCCAACATTAAAAAAGAAGAAAAACTTCAAATAATCAACCTAACAGTCCTCTTAAAAAGCAAGAAAAAGAAGAGCAAACTAACCAAAAATTAGTAGAAGAAAATGAGTAACAAGGATCAGAGAAGAAATACATGAAATTGAAATGAAAAAGTAATGCGAAACATGAATAAAACAAAAATTTGGTTTTCTGAAAAGTTAAACAAAATTGACAAACCTGTAGCCAGACTAAGAAAAAAGAGAGAACATACAAATAAATAAAATCAGAGATGAAAAAGGAGACATTATAACTGATACTGCAGAAATTCAAAGGATAATTAGTTGCTACTATGAGCAACTATATGCCAATAAATTGGAAAATCTAGAAGAAAGGGGTAAATTCCTAGACACATATAACCTACCAATATTGAGGCATAAAGAAATCTAAAACCTCCACCCCAGACCAGGAACTTCAAGGCTCTGGCTCACTCCCTCTGCTGATATCTGAGGAACCGCTCCCTTTGTCCCCTTCCCAGCATCGGAGCCTGGTCAGCAACACCTCTCCTCTGATTCCTTCCCCACTGCCCCACCACACCTTCTTGGTAGAACTCTAGGAGGTAAAGGAGTGCAATCGGACACCCATTTCACAGATGTCCCCCAGCTAAACAAGCAACGAAATTGAAGCCAAAATAAAAGGTCTCCCAATAAAGAAAAGCCCAGGACCCAATGACTTCACTGCCAAGTTCTACCAAACATTTAAAGAACCAATACCAATTCTACTGAAACTGTTACAAAAAATGAAGGCAAAGAGAACACTTCCAAATTTATTCAATAAAGCTAGTATTGATACCAAAACCAGACAAAGACATAGCACGAAAAGAAACCTACAGGCCAATATCCCTAATAAATATTGATGCAAAAATGGTAAACAAAATACTAGCAAACTTAATTCAACAATACAATAAAAACATCATTCATCATGACCAAGTGGGATATATCCCTGGCATGCAAGGATTGGTCAATATACACAAATCAATCAATGTGATCTATCCTAACAAGAGAATGAAGGACAAAATCCCTATGATCATTTCAATTTATGCTGAAAAGCATTCAATAAAATTCAACATCTCTTCATGTCAAACTCTCTCAAAAAACTGCATATAGAAGAAATGTCCCTAAACATTATAAAAGCTATATATGATAGACTCACAGCTAGTATTATACTGAATGGGGAAAATGTGAAACCTTTTTTTAAAAGACCTGGAACATAACAAGGATGGCCACTTATACCGTTATTATTCCACATGGTATTGGAAGTCCTAGCAAGAGCAATTAGGCAAGATGAAGAAATAAAGGGCATCCACATTGGAAAGGATGAAGGCAAATTACTCTTGTTTGCAGATGATATAATCTCATATTTGCAAAAACCTAAAGAGTTCAGCAAAAAGCTATGAAAACTGATAAACAAATTTGGTAAAGTTTCAGGATACAAAATTAAAGTACAAAAAAAGTAGCATTTCTCACATGCCAACAGTGAACAATATGCAAGAGAAATAAAAAGTAATCCCGTTTACCATAGCATCAAATAAAATTAAATACCTGAAAATTAACTTAACTGAATAAGTGAAAGATCTCTATGAAGAAAACTATAAGACACTAATGATTGAAATTGAAGAGGATGCCAAAACAAATGGAAAAATATTTCAAGTTCATGAATTGGAAGACTCAATATTGCTAACATGTTTGTACTATCCAAAACAGTCTACAAATTCAATGCAATCCCTATCAAAATACCAATGACATGTCTCACAAAAATAGAAAAAACAATCCTAATATTTACATGTAACCACAAAGACTCAAAATAGCCAATACCATACTAAGCAAAAATAACAAAACTAGGGGAATTACATTACCTGACTTCAAATTATATTACAGAGCTATAGCAATCAAAACTGTACTGTGCTGGCATAAGAACAGAAACTTAGACCAAGGGAACAGAATAAAAATCACAGAAATACATAGACACAACTAAAGCAAACTCATTTTTGACAAAGGTGCCAAGAATATACACAGGGAATACAACAGTCTTTTTAATAAATGGTGGTGGGAAAATTGGATATCCATTTGCAGAATAAAGCTAGACATCTATCTCTCACCATATGCAAAAATAAAACCAAAATGGAGGCTGCTGGGGCAGGACTAGAAAGGGAGCACTGAGAAGACCGGTCAGGGGACCTGACCACTGAGTGCTGACCTGAGGCTGCATGCCCAGGAAAGAGGAGGGTGTATTCAGACTTCTGCCATGATGGTCTAATAGGAATAGCTCTGGAGTGCAGTTCCCAGTGAGAAGAACACAGAAGGCGAGTGACCTCCACATTTTCAGACAAGGTACCAGGTTCATCTTAATGGGACTTGTTGGACAGTGGGTGTAGCCCAAGGAGAGCAAACTGAGGCAGGGTGGGGCACTGCCTCACCTGGGAAGTGCAACAGTCTGGGAAGTGCAACAGACCCCCCTCCTACTCAACAGAGGCCATCAGGAACATTTCCAGCCACTCTGGCACTCTGGTTCAGATACTGCACTTCTCCCACAGTCTTTACAGCCCACAGAACAGGAGATTCCTGGGGTCAACAAGAACCCTGGGTTTCCAGCACAAAACTGGGCAGCCATTTCAGCTGGCACCACAGATTTCCAGCACAAAACTGGGTGGCCATTTTAGACTGTGCCTAGAAGGTCTGCGAGAAAGTCACCCATTCTCCTGAAAAAAAAAAAAAAGGGAACTGAAGGCAGGGAGCCAAGTAATCTGTCTCAGCAGGTCTCACCCCCAAAAGACCAGCAAACTGAAATCCGCTGGCTTGAGATTTTTGCAGCCAGCACGGCAGATTGAGCTCAACATGGAACAGTTGAGCTTGGTGGGGGGAAGGGCATTGCCATTACCGAGGCAGTTCTAACCTTACCTGTGTAAACAAAATTTCAAGGAAGTTTACACAGCAGCTGGTCAGAGCCCACGGCAGCTTAGCAATGCCTCTGCAGGCAGACTGTGACTAGATTCCCTCCCTGCTGATCAGAGCATCTCTGAAAAAAGGCAGCACCCAGTCAGGGGCTTACAAATAAAACCCCACCTTCCCAGGACAGGGCAACCTTTTTTAGGTTGTTGTGAGTTCTGCTGCAGCAGACTTAATCATCCCAGCCCAGCAGCTCTGAAGGGAGCAATAGAGTTCCCAGTATAGCATGGGAGCTCTGATAAGGGACAGACTGCCTCCTCAAGCAGCTCTCTGATCCCTGTATATCCAAAGAGACACCTCATACCGGAGAGCTCTGGCTGACATCTGATGGGTACCCTTCTGGGACAAAGCTACCAGCAGAAGGAACACACAGCAATCCTTGCTATTCTGCAGCCCCTGTGGGTGATTCCCAGGCAAGCAGGGTCTGGAGTGGACCTCCAGCAGTCCTACAACAGAGGGGCCTGACTGTTAGAATAAAAAGTAAAAAACAGAAAGAACTAGCTACAACATCAACAGAAAGAGCGTCCACTTAGAGATCCCATCTGAAAGTCACCAACTTCAAAGACCAAATGTAGATAAATCCATGAAGATGGGAAGAAACCAGAGTAAAAAGGATGAAATTATCAAACACCAGAATGCCTCTCCTCCTCGAAGAGATCACAACTCCTCACCAGCAAGGGAACAAAACAGGATGGAGAATAAGTTTGATGAATTGACAAAAGCACGCTTCAGAAGGTGGTTAATAACAAACTTCCCTGAGCTAAAAGAACGTGATCTAACCCAATGCAAAGAAACTAAGAACCTTGAAAAAAGGTTAGACAAAATGCTAACTAGAATAAACAGCATAGAGAAGAACATAAACAACTTGATGGAGCGGAAAAACACAGAAAGAGATCTTTGCAAAGCATACACAAGTTTCAATAGGGGAATCAATCAAGCAGAAGAAGGATATCAGGGATTGAAGATCAACCCAATGAAATAAAATGAGAAGGCAAGATTAGAGAAAAAAGAGTGAAAGAAATCGCACGTACTCTAAAATTGACCACATAATTGGAAGCAAATCACTCATCAACAAATGCAAAAGAATGGAAATTGTAACTACCAGTCTCTCAGACCACAGTGCAATCAAATTAGAACTCAGGGTTAAGAAACTCACTCAAAACCACACAGCTACATGGAAACTGAACAACCTGGTCCTGAATGACTACTGGAAAAATAATGAAATGAAGGCAGAAAGAAACATTTTGTTCAAAACCAATGAGAATGAAGACACAACTTACCAGTATCTCTGGGACACATTTAAAGCAGTGTCTAGAGAGAAATTTATAGCAATAAATGCCCACATGAGAAGCGAGGAATAATCTAAAATTGACACTCTATCATCACATTTAAAAGAACCAGAGGAGCAAGATCAAACAAATTCAAAAGCTAGCAGAAGAAAAGATAACTAAGATCAGAGCAGAACTGAAGGAGATAGAGACATAAAAGTCTCTTAAAAAAATAAATCTAGGAGCTGTTTTTTTTTAAAGTCAACAAACTAGATAGATAACTAGCCACACTAATAAAAAGAGAGAAGAATTGAGTAGATGCTATAAAAAATGATAAATAGGATATTACCACCAAGTCCACAGAAATACAAACTACCATCAGAGGCTACTAGAAACAACTCTTTGCACATAAACAAGAAAATCAGGAAGAAATGGACAAATTCCTGGACACTTACAACCTCCCAAGACTAAACCAGGAAGAAGTTGAATCAAATAGACCAATAACAAGAACTGAAGTTGAGGCCGCAATTAATAGCCTACCAACCAAAAAAAGTCCAGGTCCAGATGGGTTGACAACTGAATTCTTCCAGACGTACAAAGTGGAGCTGGTACTGCTCCTTCTGAAACTATTCCAAACAATACAAAAAGAGAAAATCCTCCCTAACTCATTTTATGAGACCAACATCATCCTTATACCAAAACATGGCAGAGACACAACTAAAAAAGAAAATTTCAGACCAATATCTCTGATGAGCATCCATACAAAAATCTTCAAGAAAATACTTGCAAACTGAATGCAATAGCCCATCAAAAAGCTTATCCATTACGACCAACTGAGCTTCATCCTGGGGATGCAAGACTGGTTCAACATATGCAAATCTATAAACGTAATCCAACACGTAAACAGAACCGAAGACAAAAACCATATGATTATCTCAATAGATGCAGGGAAGGCCTTCAACAAAACGCAACAGCCCTTTATGCTAAAAACTCTCAATAAACTAGGTACTGATGGAATATATCTCAAAATAATAAAAGCTATTTACGACAAACCCACAGCTAGTATCATACTGAATGGGCAAAAACTGGAAGCATTCCCTTTGAATTCTGGCACTCGACAAAGATACCCTCTCTCACCACTTCTATTCAGTATAGTACTGGAAATTCTAGCCACAGCAATCAGGAGAGAAAAAGAAATAAAGGGTATTCAATTAGGAAAAGTGGACATTAAATTGTCTCTATTTGCAGATGACATGATTGTATGTTTAGACGATCCCATCGTCTCAGCCCAAAATCTCCTTAACCTGATAAGCAACTTCAGTAATGTCTCAGGATGAAAAATCAATGTAAAAAAAAAATTACAAGCATTCCTATACACCAATAACAGACAAACAGAGAACCAAATCATAAGTGAACTCACATTCACAATTGCTACAAAGGGAATCAAATACCTAGGAATACAACTACAAAGGACCTGAAGGATATCTTCCAGGAGAACTACAAACCACTGCTCAAGGAAATCAGAGAGGACACAGATGAAAAAACATTCCATGGTTAGGAAGAATCAGTACCTTAAAAATGACCATACTGCCCAAAGTAATTTATAGATTCAATTCTATCCCCATGAAGCTACCATTGACCTTCTACATAGAACTGAAAAAAAAAAAAAAATAAACACCTTAAACTTCATATGGAACCAAAAGAGAGCCTGCATAGCCAAGACAATCCTCAGCAAAAAGAACAAAGCTGGAGGCATCATGCTCCTGACTTCAAACTATACTACAAGTCTACAGTAATCAAAACAGCATGTTACTAGTACCAAAACAGAGATATAGACCAATGGAACAGAACAGAGCCCTCAGAAGTAGAGCCACACATCTAGAACCATGTGATCTTTGACAAATCTGACAGAAACAAGCAATGGGGAAAGGATTCCTTGTTTAATAAATGATGGTTGGAAAACTGGCTAGCCATGTGCAGAAAGCTGAAACTAGACCCCTTCCTTACACCTTATACAAAGATTAATTCCACATGGATTAAAGATTTAAACATAAGACCTAACACCATAAAAACCCTGGAGGAAAACCTAGGCAATAACATTCAGGACATAGGCATAGGCAAGGACTTCTTGACTAAAACATCAAAAACAATGACGACAAAAGCCAAAATAGACAAATGGGATCTAATTAAACTTAAGAGGTTCTGCACAGCAAAAGAAAAAATCACAAAAATTAACTGGCAACAAAAAGAATGGGAAAAAGTTTTTGCAAGCTACCCATCTGACAAAGGACTAATATTCAGGATCTACTAAGAACTAAAACAAATTTTCAAGAAAAAAAAAAACAACTCCATCAAAAAGTGGGTGAAGGATATGAACAGACACTTTTCAAAAAAAGACATGTATGTAGCCAACAAACATATGAAAAAATGCTCATCATCACTAGGCATTAGAGAAATGCAAATTAAAACCACATTGAGATACCATCTCACGCCAGTTAGAATGGCAATCTTTAAAAAATCTGCAGACAACAGATGTTCGAAAGGATGCTGAGAAATACGAACGCTGTTACATTATTGATGGGAGTGAAAATTAGTCAACCATTGGTAAAGGCAGTGTGGCAATTCCTCAAGGATCTAGAAATAGAAACACCATTTGACCCAGCAATCCCATTACTGGGTGTATACCCAAAGGATTATAAACCATTCTATTACAAAGATACATGCACACATATGTTCATTGTGGCACTGTTTGCAATAGCAAAGACTTGAAACCAACCCAAATGCCTATCAATGATATCCTGGATAAAGAAAATGTGAAATATATACACCATAGTATACTATGCAGGCATAGAGAAGGAGGAGTTCATGTCTTTGCAGGGGCATGGACGAGCTGGAAAACATCATTCTTATGAAACTGACACAAGAACAGAAAGACAAACACCACATGTTCTCACTCATAAGTGGATGTTGAACAATGAGAACACGTGGACACAGGAGAACATCACAAACTGGGTTCTGTTGGGGGATCAGAGGCTAGGAGAGAGTTAGTAGGGGTGGGGAGATATGGGACAGATAACATTAGGAGAAATACTTAATGTAGGTGACAGGGGGAATGGATGCAGCAAACTACCATGGCATGTGTATACCTATGTAACAATCCTGCATGATCTTCCCATGTACCCCAGAACTTAAAGTATAATAAAATAAGTAAGTAAAAAAAACAAAACAAAACAAAAAATCAAAATGGATTGAAGACTTAAATTTGAAACCTTGCAGTATGAAGCTACTCCAAAAAAATTGGGAAACTCTCTAGGACATTAGTCTGGGAAAATTTTTTCTTGAGTAATACCCCATAAACACAGGCAACTAAAGCAAAGAGGATAATATTATGTTAAAAAAAATTCTGCACAGCAAAGGATACAATCATCAAAATGAAGAGACAATCTACAGAACTGGAGAAAATATCTGCAAATTACCAATTTGAGATGGGATTAATAACCAGACTATATAAATTACTCATACGACTCTATAAGGAAAAAAAATCTAATGATTTGATTAAAAAATTGGCCAGGTTCAGTAGCTCCAGGCTGTAATCCTAGTACTTTGGGAGCTTGAGGCAGGCAGATTGCTTGAGCACAGAAGCATAGCACACCTAATCTCTACAAAAAATGGAAAAATTAGCCAGTTGTTGTGGCATGTACCTGTGGTCTCAGCTACTCATGGGGTTGGGGTGGGAAGATTGCTTGAACCAAGAAGTTTAAGGCTACAGTGAGCCATGATCATGCTTCTGCACTTCAGCTTGCGTAATAGAGCAAGATCCTTTCTCAATAACAACAACGACAAAAAAATTGGCAAAAGATTTGAATAGACATTTCTGAAAAGAAGACATACAAATAGCAAACAGGCATATGAAAAAGGTGCTGCTCAACATCACTGATTATCAGAGAAATGCAGATGAAAACTCCAACAAGATATTCTTTAATCCCAGTGAAAATGGCTTATATCCAAAAGACATGCAATAAAAAATACTGGGGAGGATGTGGAGAGCAGGAACCCTCGTACCCTATTGATGGAAATGCAAACTAACACAACCACTGTGGAAAATAGTTTGGAGAATAAGAATAAAACAAAACAAAACAACAACAACAACAAAAAAAAAAAAAACGAAGAGCAAAAATAGAGCTATCACAGAATCTAGCAATCTCACTACTGGGTATATATCCAAAAGAAAGGAAATTAATATATTTAACAGATATCTGCACTCCCATGTTTGTTGCCACACTGATCACAATAGCCAAGATTTGGAAACAACCTACAAGTCAAATGGATAAATAAAATATGGTACTTATACACAGTGGCGTATTATTGAGCCATAAAAAGAAACTATATTTGCAACAACATGGATGGAACATGGATGGAACTGGAGTTCAGTATGTTAAATGAAATAATCCAGGCACAGAAAGACAAACACCTGATATTCTCACTTATTTGTGGGCTCTAAAAATCAAAACAATTGAACTCATGGAGATGGAGGGTAGAAGGATAGTTACCAGAAGCTGGGAAGAGTAGTGGCTGTTGAGGGTGGGGAGGTAGGAATAGATAATTATAGTTAGAAATAATGAATAAGACCTAGTATTTGATAACACAACAAGCAGGGTGACTATAATCAATAATAATTAAACTGTACATTTTAGAATAACTAAAAGAGTATAATTAATTGTTTGTGACACAAAGGATAAATATTTGAGGGGATAGATACCTCATTCTCCATGATGCGGTTATTATGCATTGCATTCCTGTATCAAAACATTTCATGTACCCCATAAATATATATATCCACAAAAGTTAAAACTAAAAATTTAAGAAAAATAAAAATAAATGATTTTATTTTATCTTTATTTATTCTTTTTCTGCTCCGGTCTGAGTTTCTGCCCTGTATATTTTTTTCTCCTCTCTGAAGAACTTTTAAAATATTACTTGCAAGGCAGGTCTACTGGTGACAAATCCCTCAATTTTTGTTTGCCTGAGTAAGTATTTATTTCTCCTTCACTTTTGAAGAGTAATTTGACTAGACATAGAATTCTAGGTGGTGGATTTCTTCTTTTAATACTTTGAGTATGTTACTTCAGTATCTTCTTGTATGCATGATTTCTGAAAATAATTCTAAAGTAATTCTTATCTTTACTTCTCTATACAGAAGACCTTTTTTCTCTCCCTGTTTCTTTCAAGACTTCATTTTTCTATACAGTGGGAACATTTAATATCCTCCAGTCTAGCCATTTCAACATACACAATTGTTTTTTAACGATAGTCACCCTATTGTACAATGAAACACTAAAAATTATTCTTAAGATGATGGATATGCTAATTTCTCTAATTTTATCATTACACATTATATGCAGGTATTGAAATATCACACTGTACCCCATAAATATATACAATTATGTGTCAATTAAAATAAAACATAAAAAAGTGATTCTGCCTTTGTTTTTTTATTTTCTGCAGTTTGAATATACTATGCCTAGCTTATTTTTTCAGTAGTAGTTTGGTTTTTTTTAAATCTTGCTTTGTGTTATTTGAGCTTCCTGTATTTGTGGTTTAATGTCCATTACTAATTTTAAAATTCTCAGTCATCATCATTTAAATATTTCTTCTTTTCTTGTTTCCTTTTCCTTTTGGTACTATCATTATGTGTGTGTTACAGCTTTTGTAAATGTCTCACAGATTTTGGATATTCTGTTTGGTCTTTTCTTCCTTTTTTTCTGTGTTTTAATTTTGGAAGTTTATAGTTGACATCTTTTCAAGCTCATTGATTCTTTCCTTGGCTATTTCCCATCTATCAATTAGCCCATCAAAGACATTTTTCATTTCTGTTACAGTATGTTTGATTTCTATAGTTTTCTTTTTATTTTTCCTTACAGTTTTTATATCATTGCCTATCTTAGTCATCTGATTTTTACATGGTTCATTTCTTTCCATGAGAGCTCTTAGCATATAGACCATAGATGTTTTAAATTATCAGCCTGATAATTCCAAAATCCTTGCCACCATACCTTTTTGGCTCTGACAATTGCTCTGTCTCTTCAGGCTGTGTTCTTGGCTATTTAGTATGTTCTGTAATTTTTTTGTTGAAAAGCGGACATAATGTGTTGGCTAAGAGGAGCTGAGGTAAACAGACCTTTAATGTGAAGTTTTATGTTTATCTGGCTAGGGGTTAATCTGTGTTTATTGTCTGCTATAGCTGTGGACGTCAGAGGCTAAAATTTCTTGTAATGGTCTCATTATTGTCTTCATTGTTGTCTTTGGATTTTTCTAAATATTTCTTCCTCAATGTGGTCTGAGACATGCAATTCTTTCATTGTATTTCCCTAATATTGTACATGAGACCTGTTTATGTGGTGTGAAGGTGTTGAGGGAGGAGAACCATTCTATACTCTTATGATTAGGTCTCACTCTTTTAGTGAGCCTGTGACGTTGGGACATAACTTTTACAATTGCTTCTCGGTTTTTGTCTCCCTCTGTGCAGAGATAGAAGGGACAGAGAGGGATGGAGTTGGTTATTTCTCTTCCTCACAGGTTAGTTAAGCTTTAGAAAAATCCATTTAGTTAAGATCTGATGAAATAGTTTTCCTTGAAAGCAGATATTGTTTAGAAGAATAGAAAACTCGGGACCTATTGCAAAACTCTGGGCATATTTCCCCCTCACCAGCTGAAAGTAGTAGGAGACTTTGTTCAGATCTTCTCTGTAAGAACTTTTGGGCTCATGGAGGTAAAACTCACACAAGTGTGTACCTTCCCTGTTTTTGCACGCAGAGCCTTCAAAAATTCATAACTTATGGGTTGACTTTTTCTACTTCTATCCTGTTTCCAATGGAGATTTTTGCTCCTGGGCTTCTGTTCTGGTTAGCTGTGATTCTCTGTATCTACCAATCTGCCTCTTCAATTTTGGGGTCAGTAGTTTGCTCTATGACCTGAATTCTTGGATGGATCTAAGAAGAGATGTTGACTTTTGATTTGCTCATTTTTTTTTCTTACTGCAGATGCAACTGGCATCTAAGTTTCTTACATGGCACACCAGAACCTGGAAGCCCATTTATGTTTTAAAAATTAATTCAGCATTTATTGAGCATGTACTACATTTCAAGCATTGATCTAGGAACCAGAAATACAGTAGTGAGTAAGACAGACAAAAGTCCTGCTCCCAAGTTTATATTCTGGTTGAATGAGACAGAATAAAAATATAAACATTCAAAGTACTAGCTGTGCAACTATATACATAGTATTTTATTTAAATCAACTAATTTTTGTACTTGCAGAAATTTATTTTAAACGGGAACTATAACACTATTATAAGTGGAGAAGCAGCAATATTCCACAATCAAAAGATAAGCATAAAATTTCTAACTTTTAAAGAAATGATCATGATAGCTACCATCTATAAGCATATCCATTGCCACACCTGGAGCCCATGCCACATGTTGAGAAGCATTGATTTAGTTGAGCCAATTGCTTTTCATATGGGGAATTATGATTCATAAGGCAAAAGTAATTTGAACACATCCTCAGTCAGATCTCATATCTCCAAGGACCAAACATAGCTCCAAACATTTCTTTATCAAAGAGAAGGGACACACAGGAAAGCTGCATATGGTCATGCAAGTTGTCCATAGAACAACTCTAGGAGGTACCAGTCACTTGGACTACAATGCAAATGGGGCTCCTTGGAGCTGAACAGTGTACAGCCTGTGTGACCATATGCAAAGTCCCTCAGGACTCGATATTGGGGAAATAGAGCACAGTGATTAAAAGTGCAAGATTTGGAGGCAGCTGCTACCAGCTATGCGACCTCAGAAAAGTGACTTTTACTTCTGTCTGGCTCTGAAGGTAATTATAGTACTTTTTTTGAGGCTGGGGTAGAAATGAATGATATTACTCAGCAATACACCTGGCATCTGGTAAGCACTAATACCTGTGAACTATCATTATTATTACAAACTCAACACCAAATAAATTCAAATAGGCCTTGGATTTCCTTTTTTTTAAAACTTTTATTTTAAGTTCAGGAGTGCATGTGCAAGTTTGTTACATAGGTAAACTCGTGTCGTAGGGGTTTGTTGTACAGACTATTTTGTCACATAGGTATGATACTATTATACTCAATAGTCATGTTTCCACTTCTGTCCCTTCTCCTGCCCACAAGTAGAACCCAGTGATAGTTGTTCTTTTCTATGTGTTCATAAATTCTCATCATTTAGCTTCAACCTATAAATGAAAATATATGATATTTGGTTTTCTGAAGTTTATTAAGGATAATGCCCCCCAACTTCATTCATCTTCCCCCAAAAGACATAATCTCATCATTTTTCCCCTTTTAAAATTTTTCCTTTTTATTTATTTATTTATTTAATTTTTATTGTACTTTAAATTCTAGGGTACATGTGCAGATCCTGCAGGATTGTTGCATAGGTACACAAATGCCACAGTGGTTTGCTGTCTCCATGCCCCCGTCACCTACATCAGGTATTTCTCCCAATGTTATTCCTCCCCAAAATCCCCAATTCCCACTGTCCCTCCCCCAAGATCCCCCACCCCAAACAGACCCCAGTATGTGAAGTTCCCCTCCCAGTGCCCATGTGTTCTCATTGTTCAACACCCACCTATGAGTGAGAACATGCAGTGTTTGGTTTTCTGTTCTTGTGTCAGTTTTGCTGAGAATGATGATTTCCAGATGCATTCATGTCTCTACAAAGGACATGAACTCATCCTATTTTATGACTGCATAGTATTCCATGGTGTATTTGTGGCACATTTTCTCTGTCCAGTCTATTAATGATGGGCATTTGGGTTGGTTCCAGGTCTTTGCTATTGTAAACAGTGCTGCAATGAACATATGTGTGCATATGTCTTTATAATAGAACAATTTATGATACTTTGTGTATATACCTACTAATGGGATTGCTGGGTAAAATGGAATTTCTATTTCTAGGTCTTTGAGGAATTGCCACACTGTCTTCCACAATGACTGAACTAATTTACACACACCAACAGTGTAAAAGTGTTCCTGTTTCTCCACATCCACTCCAGCAACTGTTGTCTCCAGATTTTTTAATGATCAACAATTGTAACTGGTGTGAGATGGTAACTCAATGTGGTTTTGATTTGTATTTCTGTAATGACCAGTGGTGATGAGCATTTCTTCATAAGTTTGTTTGCCTCATAAATGTCTTCTTTTGAAAAGTGTCTGTTCATATCTTTCACCCACTTTTGAATGGGTTTGTTTGTTTTCTTGCAAATCTGCTTTAATTCTTTGTAGATTTTGGATATTAGCCCTTTGTCAGATGGGTAGCTTGCAAAAACTTTTTCCCATTCTTTTGGTTGCTGGTTCATTCTGAAGATGGTTTCTTTTGCTGTGCAGAAACTCTTAAGTTTAATTAGATCCCATTTGTCTATTTTGGCTTCTGTCACCATTGCTTTTGGTGTTTTAGTCATAAAATCCTTGCCTATATCTATGTCCTGAATGGTATTACCTAGATTTTCTTCCAGGGTTTTTATGGTGTTAGGTCTTATGTTTAAATCTTTTTTTATCTTGAGTTAATTTTAGTGTAAGGTGTAAGGAAGAGATCCAGTTTCAGCTTTCTGCACATGGTTAGCCAGTTCTCCCAACACCATTTATTTAACAGGGAATTCTTTCTTCATTGCTTGTTTTTGTCAGGTTTGTTAAAGTTCACATAGTTGTAGATGTGTGGCTTTACTTCTGAGGCCTATGTTCTGTTCCATTGGTTTATATCTCTGTTTTGGTACCAGTACCATGATGTTTGGATTACAGTAGCCTTGTAGTACAGTTTGAAGTCAGGGAGAGTGATACCTCCAGCTTTTTTCTTTTTGCTTAGGATTGTCTTTGTTATGCAGTCTCTCTTTTGGTGCCATATGAAGTTTAAGGTGGTTTTTTCCAGTTCTGTGAAGGTCAATGGTAGTTTGATGAGGATAGCATTGAATCTATGAATTACTTGGGGCAGTATGACCATTTTCATGATATTGATTCTTGCTAACCAGGAACATGGAATGTTTTTCCATCTGTTTGTGTCCTCTCTTATTTCCATGAACAGTGGTTTGCAGTTCTTTCTGAAGAGGTCCTTCACATCCTTTGTTAGTTGTATTCCTAGTAATTTTAGTCTCTTCATAGCAATTGTGAATGGGAGTTTGCTCATGATTTGGCTCTCTGTTAGTCTGTTATTGGTGTATAGGAATGCTTGTGATTTCCACACATTGATTCTTTTATCCTGAGACTTTGCTGAAATTGCTTATCAGCTTAAGGAGATTTTGGGCTGAGACAATGGGGTCTTCTAAATATACAATCATATCATCTGCAAATAGAGACAATCTGACTTCCTCTTTTCTGAAATAAATACCGTTTATTTCTTTTTCTTGCCTTATTACTCTGGCTAGAACTTCCAGTACTATATTGAAAAGGAGTGGTGAGAGAGGGCATCCTTGCCTTGTGCCAGTTTTCAAAGGGAATGCTTCCAGTTTTTGCCTGTTCAGTATAATATTGGCTGTTGGTTTGTCATAAATAGCTTTGATTATTTTGAGGTATGTTCCATCAGCACCTAGTTTATTGAGAGTTTTTAGCATAAAGTGTTGTTGAATATTGTCAAAGGTCTTCTGTGCATCTATTGAGATGATGATGTGGTTTTTGTCTTTGGTTCTGTTTGTGTGATGAATTGTGTTTATAGATTTGCATATTTTGAACCAGACTTGCATCCTTGGAATGAAGCCTGCTTGGTAGTGATGGATAAGCTTTTTGATGTGTTGTTGCATTTGATTTGCCAGTATTTTGTTGCAGATTTTTGCATTGACGTTCTTCATGTTTATTGGCATGAAGTTTTCTTTTTCAGTTGTGTCTCTGCCAGATTTTGGTATCAGGATGATGTTGGTCTCATAAAATGAGTTAGGGAGGATTCCCTTTTTGTATTGTTTGGAATAGTTCCAGAAGAAATAGTACCATCTCCTCTTTGTATGTCTGGTAGAATTCGGCTATAAACCCATCTGGACCTGACATTTTTTGGTTGGTAGGCTATTAATTGCTGCCTCAACTTCAGACCTTGTTATTGGTCTATTTAGGTATTGAACTTCTTCCTGGTTTAGTCTTGGTAGTAAGTGTTCAGGAATTTATCAATTTCTTCTAGGTTTACTGGTTTATGTGCATAGAGTTGTTTGTAGTAATCTCTGATGGTAGTTTGTATTTCTGTGGAATTGATGGTGATATCCCCTTTATCATTTTAATTGCATCTATTTGATTCTTCTTTCTTTTCTTTTTTTATTAGTCTGGCTAGCAGTGTGTCTATTTTGTTGATCTTTTCAAAAAACCAGCTCCTGGATTTATTGATGTTTTGAAGGGTTTTTTTGTGTTTCTATCTCCTTCAGTTCTGTTCTGATCTTAGTTATTTCTTTCTTCTGCTAGCTTTTGAGTCTTTTTTATCTTGCTCCTGTAGCTCTTTCAATTTTGATTATAGGGCGTCGATTTTAGATCTTTCCTCACTTCTCATGTGGACATTTATTGCTATAAATTTCACTCTAGACACTGCTTTAAAAGTTTCTCAGAGATTCTGGAACGTTGTGCCTTTGTTCTCATTGGTTTCAAACAACAACTTTATTTCTGCCTTCATTTCATTATTTATCCAGTCATCATTCAGGAGCAAGTTGTTTAGTTTCCATGTAATTTTGTTGTTTGGGGTGAGTTTCTTAATCCTAAGTCCTAATTTGATTGCTCTGTGGTCTGAAAGACTGTTTGTTATGATTTCCTTTCTTTTGCATTTGCTGAGGATTGATTTACTTCCAGTTATGTGGTCGGATTTAGAGTAAGTGCAGTGTGGTGCTGAGAAGAATGTATATTCTATGGATTTGGGATAGAGAGTTCCATAGATGTCTATTAAATCCTCTTGCTCAAGATCTACATTCAAGTCCTGGATATCCTTGTTGATTTTCTGTCTCATTAATCTGTCTAATATTGACAGTGGAGTGTTAAAGTCTCCCACTATTATTGTGAGGCAGCCTAAGTTTCTTTGTAGGTCGTTAAGAACTTGCTTTATGTATCTGGATGTTTCTGTATTGAGTGCATATATATTTAGGATAGTTCTTCTTGTTGCATTGATCCTTTTACCATTATGTAATGCCCTTCTTTGTCTCTTTTGGTCTTTGCTGGTGTAAAGTCCGTTTTATCAGAGCCCAGGATTGCAACCCATGCTTTTTTTTTTTTTTTTTCCTCTCCATTTGCTTGGTAAATCTTTTTCCATCCTTTTATTTTGAGCCTATGTGTATCTTTGCACATGAGATGGGTCTCCTGAATACAACACACTAATGGGTCTTGACATTTTATCCAGTTTACCAGTCTGTGTCTTTTGATTCGAGCATTTAGCCTGTTTATGTTTCATGTTCATAATGTTATGTGGGAATTTGATTCTGCCATTTTGTTCCTGACTGGTTGTTTTGCCCATTAGTTGACACAGTTTCTTCATTGCATCTTTGGTCTTTATCATTTGGTACGTTTTTGCAGGGGCTGGTACTGGTTATTCCTTTCCATGTTAGTGTTCCCTTCAGAAGCTCTTGTAAGGCAGGTTTGGTGGTAATGGAATCTCTCAACAATTGCTTGTCCATAAAGTATTTTATTTCTCCTTCACTTATGAAGCTTAGTTTGGCTGGGTATGAAATTCTGGGTTGAAAACTCTTTTCTTTAAGGATGTTGAATATTGGCCCCCACTCCCTTCTGGCTTGTGGGGTTTCTGCTGAGAAGTCTCCTGTGAGTCTGATGGGCTTCCCTTTGTAGGTGACCTGATCTTTCTCACTGAGTGCTCTTAGCATTTTTTCCTTCATTTTAATCCTGGTGAATCTGACGATTATGTGTCTTAGGGTTGCTTTTCTTGAGGAATATTTTTGTGGTGTTTTCTGTATTTCTTGGATTTGAATGTTGGCCTGCCTTGCTAGGTTACGGAAGTTCTCCTGGATAATATCCTTAAGAGTGTTTACCAGCTTGGATTCATTCTCCCTGTCACATTCAGGTACACCAATCAAGCGTAGATTAGATCTTTTTACATAATCCCATATTTCTTGGAGACTTTGCTCATTTCTTTTCACTTTTTTTCTCTAATCTTGCCTTCTCATTTTATTTCATTGAGTTGATCTTTCAATCTCTGATATCCTTTCCTCTGATTGATCGATTTGCTTATGAGACTTGTGTATGCTTTGCAAAGTTCTCGTTCTCAGTGTTTCAGCTTTATTAAGTAGTTTATGTTCTTCTCTAAGTTGTTTGTTCTAGTTAGCATTTCGTCTAACCTTTTTTCAAGGTTTTTAGTTTCTTTGCATTGGATTAGAACATGTTCCTTTAGCTCAGAGAAGTTTGTTATTACCCACTTTCTGAAGCCTGCTTCTGTAAATTCGTCAAACTCATTCCCCATGCTGTTTTGTTCCCTTGCTGGTGAGTAGTTCTTATCCCTTCGAGGAGGAGAAGTGTTCTGGTCTTTGATAATTTCATCCTTTTTGCGCTGGTTTCTTCTCATCTTCGTGGATTTATCTACATTTCATCTTTGAAGTTGGTGATTTTGGATGATGTCTCTGAGTGGATGTCCTTTCTGTTGATGTTGAAGCTGTTTCTTTCTGTTTTTTAGTTTTCCTTCTAACTGTCAGCTGCTTCTGCTGTAGGACTGCTGGAGGTCCACTCTAGACCTTGCTTGCCTGAGAGTAACCCATGGGTGTTGCAGAACAGCAAGTATTGCTGCCTAATCTTTTCTCTGGTAGCTTCATCCCAGAAAGGTACCAGCCAGGTGACAGCCAAGACTCTCCTATATTAGGCTACTTTTTGGTTATATAGGGTTTAGGGAGCTGCTTGAGGAGGCAGTCTGTCTCTTGCCTGCCTGCAGAGATGCTGCTGGGCAGCATCTCTGTCACGGACTCAGCCCAGATGCTGTGAAAGCTTCCTCTGGCTTTTGTTCACACAGGATGGTTTACACCTGCCTCAGCAATGGTGGACGCCCTTCCCAACACTGAACTCAATTGTCCCAGGTTGACCTCGAACCAATGTTCTGTCTGCAAAACTCTCAAGTTAGAGAGTTTCAGTTTGCTGGTCTTTGTGGGGCTGGGACCTGCCCAGCTGTATCACCTGTCTCCCTGCTTTTAGCTCCCCCTCTTTCTGGGGAGTGGGTAGCTCTGTCCCACAGGCACTCTCAGTGCTAGTCAAAACCTTTGCCCTGATCTGTGCCAACAACCTGTGGCACCTGCTGGAGCTGCCACTCAGAACTGTGTTGGTAACTTGTGGTGCTTTTTAGCCTGGTGGGGATGTCCTCATCTGTGGGTTGCAGATGGCATGGGAGAAGCACAGTATCTGAACCAGTGTGCTGAGGGACAGTGACGTCCCTGATCCTCTGGTTGGTTACACTTCCCCAGTGAGGCAGCACCATGCCCTACCATGGTTTGCCCTCCTTGGGCTACATCCAGTGTCCAACCAGTCCTATTGAAATGAACCTTGTACCTCAGTTGGAAATGTGGAGATCACACTCCTTCTGCATCTCTCTCGCTGGGAGGTGCACTCTGGAGCTGTTCCTATTTGGCCATCTTGGTGGAATCCCTAATCTCTTCATTTTTTATAGCTGCATAGTATTCCATGGTGTATATGTACCCCATTTTCTTCATTCAATCTGTCATTGATGGGCATTTAAGTTGATTCCAAGTCTTTGCTATTGTAAATAGTACTGCTGTCAACATTTACATTCATGTGTCTTTACGGTAGAATGATTTATATTACTATGGGCATATATCCAGTTATAATTATGCTGGGTCAAATGGCAATTCTGTTTTTAGCTCTTTGAGGAATTGCCGTACTACTTTCCACAATGGTTGAATTAATTTACACCCTCACCAACAGTGTATAATTGTTCCCATTTCTCCAGCATCTGTCATTTTTTTGACTGTTTAATAATAGCTATTCTGACTGGTATGAAATGTTATCTCATTGTAGTTTAGATCTGCATTTCTCTAATGATCAGTGATATTGTTGTTTTTTTTTTTTTTCTTATGTTTGTTGGCCTCATGCATATCCTCTCTGTAGGCTTGCCTGTTCATGGCCTTTGCCCACATTTTATTGGGGTTGTTTGTTTTGTGTAAATTTGTTTAAGTTCCTTATAGAAGCTGGATATCAGACCTTTGTTGGATGCAGAGTTTGCAAAAATTTTCCCCAGTTTTGTAGGTTGTCGATGTAATCTGTTGATAGTTTCTTTTGCTGTGCAGAAGCTCTTTAGTTTAATTAGATCCCATTTGTGAATTTTCACTTTTGTCGCCATTGCTTTGGTATCTTTGTCATGAAATCTTTCCCTGTTCTTACGTCCAGGATGGTAGTGCTTAGGTTGTTTACAAGGGTTTTTATGGTTTGGGGTTTTAAATTTAAGTCTTTAATCTATCTTGAATTAATGTTTGCATATGTTAGTTAATTTTTGTCTATTTTATATAAGGAAGGGGTCATCTGCTAGGATAACCAGCGCTAGTTGGTTGTTTATCGAATAGGGTGTTCTTTTTACACTGCTTGTTTTTGTCAGATTCATTGAAAATCAGATGGTAGTAAATGTATGGTCTTATTTCTGGGCTCTACTATGTTCCATTGGTCTATATGTCTGTGCTTTTTACCAGTACCATTGTGTTTTCATTACTGTAGCCTTGCAATATAGTTTAAAGTTATGTAACTTGATGTCTCCAACTTTGTTCTTTTTGCTTAGGATTGCCTTGGCTATTCAGGCTGTTTTTGCTTCCATATAAATTTTTAAATAGTTTTTTTTTTTTCTAGTTCTGTGAAAATTGTCATTGGTGGTTTGATAGGAATAACATTTAATCCATAAATTGCTTTGGGCAGTATAAGCCCTGGACTTTCTAATGTCATTAAAATCTTGAAATGCCTTTTAAATTATTGTTCTATCCTTTGTGAATCTTTATAAATGCTGAGTCATAATTCTAGTAGCAATTGACACAGCTAAACACAAGACCAAATTTAAAAACAAGCAAAACTCAAAAATATTTGCAATAAATAAGACACAAAGTTAAAAAATCTTAAAATATGAATATTTCATAGAAAGATATGATCTCTGATGGATACACATTCAAAAGTTGTAAACTGACATTTGTCTAAAGGAATACAAATAGATAATAAACATACTTAAAAGTACTTAATCTCATATGTAATCCAACATGCAAATTGAAACAAGTCAACATTTTTTGTCTATAAAATTAGCAAAGCCATTGTTAAATCTGCATACCAGTTGCTGGGAAGTGTATGCCATAGCTGGCACTTACTACTAATGAAAATATAAATTAATTCAGACATCCTGGAAAGAAATTAACTATGTTTATCATGAGTCTTCCAACAACCAGTCTCTGAGCTCAGTAATCCTGCTTTGTGAAATTGATCCTAAGGAAATAACTTGAAATATATAGAAAAATCTCATGCACAAAGATGTTCAACACAACTTTATTTAAAATAGTTAAAAATTTAGTAGAAACCTCAACTCACACTCATTTAGAAGTGTTAAGGTAAAATATAAAACATTCATAATTTAGATTAGATTATGCTTATTTATAAAATGCAAAGCATAACTGACAAAGAATTCTCAAATGACTTGGGGCGGTAAAGTACTTATGAGGTTATGGTCAATAAATAAAGAAAGAATCAAAATTACATATATAGTATGATATAAACTCTGTAAAAATATGCAGTGTATAAAACCCTGGAGGAAAATAAAATATTCACCAACATTAGTTGTCTCTAGATAATGAAATTATGTAAAGTTTTACATCTTCTTTGTTATATTTTCTGTATTTTTCCACATTTCTACAAAGAGAATGTGCTTAATAAGTTCATAATTAGAAAATAAATGTTTGAATTATTTTTTTAAATGGTCTTAAGGTTTTGAGGCTGATAAAGCCTTGCCCACTAGTGGTTAATATCCTTGTATCTAGTGGTTAATAACCTGTGTGCCAGGGCCACGCTATTTCTGCTTCTAGCCAGGCCTCCTGCTTTCTGCCTTCTTCTGCATGTCACTTCCCGTAAAATGCCATGTCTTCAGCAAAGACTGAAATGTCCCATCTGCTTTCTGATGTCTCAAAAGCAATTTGTCCTCACTATAGACTATATTTATCATGTCAATCACTCTCAAATATGGTATTTCAACTTTCAGAGCACTTTTGAAGAACAACTATTTTGCATTTCTTCATTACACAAATAAGACAGCAAAGCACAGAGAGGAACAGGAATTTTCTCAAGGTCACGCAGTTTGTAAGTGACAGGTTCAAAATTCTAATCCAGATTTGACAGGCCCCAAAGCTTACATTTTTGTCTTCTATATTAGAAGATTGGGCTAATAAGGCCAATCTTTCAGAAGTGAGAACACAGACGCCATCATATTCCTACCAAAAGAAGGGTTGTGGTGCTGGTTTCTCTTAAGAGAGATTTTGACTGTGGCACCATTTCACAATCTATAAGCTGCTCCTATCAAAGGGTGAGCTCCCTGTTCAAATAAGTTTAAGAAATAATGTAACTTCATTTCACCTTTTGGAGATTCACAATGCACACTAGCAAAGAAGAGGTTTCTAAAAATGTTTAATATTTTTATCATTGGATTTGATGAGAAAACATCTCTCACACAAAAATTACCTATTAATGTTCAATAGGACACCCAGGTGAAGGAAACACACAAATCAAACAGTTGAGAGAGCAGTTTGCAGCTATCTTTTGGAGATAGTCTCAGAGAAAAGGACTAAAGTTTCAAAAAGGGGATAAAAGGTGTCACAGTTCAACTTCATGGATGTCAGCAGTTTTCTGAAGCCTTTCCCTAGTAAACACTCCACATGCACTCTGTAACCAGCCCTATCAAGCTAGCCCATCCTGGAACTCAAGATACACTGAGTACATATAAGTATAGTCTTCCTTCCTATCTGGGGCACCTTCCCCTCCAGCTGATAGTAGATGGCCCACCCACCAAAGCCTGAGTGTTCTCCCTATGCTGCCTCTGCTTGTCTCCTGAGTCTCATGGGAGGAAAGACAAAGTGAGTAGCAAAAGGTAACCAAAATAGCACACATAAAGTGAGGTTAAAAACACCTAGAATAAGTCAGATGGGTGAAGGTTATCAAGTTGCTAGGCATACACTGGAAATGAGAATCAAAACATTTAACACAGAGCATTTGCCCTGTGATAGGCATTGTTTCAAGTACTTTAGCTTTATTTGCAATCCTCACAACAACTTCATTATGCACATACTGTTATTATCACTGTTATTATCCCCATTGTTCAGTTGGAGAAACTGACTTAAACAGGTTAAATAACTTGCCCAAAGCCATGAGCTACAGCATTGAGATTTGAAGCCATGAAGCCTGTCTCCAGAATACATCTCTTAATTACTAGGGTTAAACTGCCCCACCTCTTGGTCTTCCTCATCTTAATAAATGACAGAATCATTAACCTTGTTGTACAAAAATATCAAACCTAGGTGATAGCCTTAATTTATCTCTTTCTCTCAGCTCTTTCTCCACTTCTAAGCCTTCAACATATTCTGCCAATTCTAGCTTCAGGACACATCCCAAATCTATCCATGTGTCTCCTTACCACTGATCTCACCCTAGTTTGAGCCATCATCATCCCTAACATGGATTACTACAGAAGCATTCTCATTGGGCTCCCTGCCTCCACTCTCACCTTGCTACAAGCATTCTCCACACTACAGCTAGAGAGACCATTTGAAAACCTACATCAGATTATGTTACACCTTTACTTAAAACCCTCCAGTGATTTCCTATCACATTTAGAATAAATCCAAACTCCTTCCTATGGTTTATAAAGCCCCATGTGGTTTAGCTTATGCTGCTCTTTGACTTCGTTTAGTATTTACTTCCTACACACTTAATTACATACTAGCCCCTCTGGCCTTCCTTTTGTCCCTCAAACACCCAAAGCTAGTTCTGAACTCTAGGCCTTTGCATTTTCTGTTTTCACTGGCCGAAAACAGTTCTTTGTCTGCTTTGCCCAGCTAGCTCTTCTCATCCTTCAGGTCTCAGCTGAAATGCTACTTTCTCGTGAAAGCCCACCTTGATCACCCTACTTTGCCTCCTTGGCCCAGTCTCCCTTTGCCTAGTCATTCTGTATCACATCATCTTATTTTGACTTCTTTATGGTTCCCATCAGCATCTAAAATGATCATGTCTTTGTTTATTGGCTCTCATCACTAGAATGTTTTCCCTGTGGCTGCTGGGATTCGGCTTCCTTATTTACCACTGAACTTTCACACATAGGAGAGTGGATAACACACGTAGTAGGTGTTCAGCAAGTTATTATTGAATGAATGAATATCCCCTCCTTCAGGTCACAGGTGATGAGACTGAGACCTAGAGACCAAAGGATATGTGACCAAGTTAGTGGTGGGCTTGAAGCTACAGTTCATGCTCCCTGACCCTCAGGGAATTCTTCTATGACAGGCAAGTCTGGCACTCAGATCTAAGACAAGCATAGAGGCATTAACTAGACAAGACAGGTACCCTCTATGTCTGATCCCTACAAGATCTTGACCTTTTCAGACTTGTTCCTATTGATGCCCAGAGGGAAAAAAAATCAAAGGAAGAACTAATGTCTTATGGTTTTACCCATTCTGGCCTGGCACCACCCCTGAGGGCAATGCGTAAAGGAGAAGCTTCAAAATTGAACAGTTTGGCTTACACAGCTACTTAACTTCTCTATGCCTAACTCTTCATCTAAAAAAAAATGGAACTGTTATCTTGTTCTGCTTGTCTCATACAATGGTTGTGGGGATTAAATGGATAACAGATTATACATAGAGCACTTAGCACAAGTTCTGGAAGGCAGTAAGTTCTCAATAAATGCAAAATATTATTATTATTACTATTACTATTATTCATTCATTCACCTGCTTGAAACTTCATTACCTTCAAGTGACTCCAAATTGGATTTTGAAACTCTTGAGGTTAAAAATTCTCAACTGAGAATCTTTGTAAGCTGCCTCTTCTCCACCTCTGCAGCCCCATCTCTTTTCATGCTGTTGCATGTATTTTAATTGCATATTCTAGCTACTCTACACAGAGTTAGTCTCCAAACATGCAGTGTGCTTTCATTCCTCTAAAGCATGGTTCATACTATATTCTTTGTTTGAAATGCTCTCTTTCCACGAATACCCTTGCTGTATGTCCCCATGTCTATTTTTTTTCTGTCAAAACAGTGGTCATCTCTCAGGACTTTCCACAAATGACCCCTCCTGTGAAAAGCCATCCGTTACTATCAGTTCCTTCAGAATTAATTCCTACTTACTCTGTGCTGCCGGAGCCCTATGCCCCCTTTTTGTCAAACTACTCAACACAGTGTTTGTGATTTTACTCTGTGGTGTAGACTGAGTTCCTGAAAGACAAAGAGGGCTCCATCTACATCCTCAAAGCCCAAAGCTGCCACAGGGTAGATGTACAAAAGATGTCTGTTTTTAATGAATGTAACTGAACTCCATCCATAAAGGTGAACACAGACCTATAGCCTCAGTAGACCCAGTTCCAAGAAGCCCTCTAGCCTGGGACAGAGCCAGGAGCAAAGACATTGCCATCCTCAGATCTTGCAGCTTGCTCAAACTATTATTATTATTAATATATTAATAATTAGTGATGGTTATTTATAACTATAATTATTAATTATTATTATTAATGAGCCTTAGAGAAGGTGGTCATATGCTCTTTAAGAAAATCCAGTTATACCAAAAGCCATTATGCTTCCTATGGGGCCAAGAGAAACTGTCAGGTCTCCACCATCTGAATGTTCCACTTTCCCTGGTCTTATGTTCCCAGACCTTCATGCTTCTAACTCCTAGTTCCTCTGTTTTAATGGAAGATCATCAGGTACTGTGACAGATGGGAGGAGCTACCACCTGTGAAACAAACCCCTTTTCCTTAAAGCCTCTGTGGATTATTATACTCTTAAGGGTAGAGAAGACAGTTGACTGCTCTGCTCTTGGGTTTTGGTGAGATAAAGTAGACCAAAGCATAGTGTAGTGACGAGAGAGAGAGACTAAATAAAGTAGATGATGAACGGAGGCAGAGCCTCTTCCTAGATCTTCCTTTTCTATGATGTCCATACAATTATTATACTAGGACCACCCCCTCTTACTAGCTGTAACACATTGATTATTTAACTTTGTACTTTAGTTTTCATATCTGTAAAATGACAATAATAATAATCCTTACTAATAATCCTAAGTAAGGATTCAATAAATGGATATATCTAGAGCATTTATAACAGTGGTTAGTACAAAGTAAATGCTTAACTAATCTTAGTTGTTATTATTGTTATTTTTCTCAGTGACTTTCATCTCCCTTAAAGACACAGAATGTGAGAACAGTGTAAGCTCTTAGACCCCAAATAGCTTTGTCCTCTCATGTTGCCCATGGAGAAACTGAGGCCCAGAGAGGAGAAAGCATGGACACAAACTCATTCACTAGTGGCCAAACCAGGAAGGAGTCCCAGGCCTTCTGCCTCCCACTGCTGTGTTTCTCCCACAGAGGCCCCAGTTACTTATCCCTTGGTGGGAATGAAACGGAATGACAGTCTTCATGTCCTCTCACCTAGAGGGCTCAGCATTCTAGGCCTGATATGTTTTTTCCCTGTGGTAAGAATGCCTAGCCCACTCCTGAAAAATTTGCAAGCCACAGTGAGAAAGGGAATAAACAAAAGGATAGTTGGGGGAAGTGGCATGCATCTAATTTAGTGGGGGGAGGGGGAGGAAGTTTATTTTTAAGAGCTGAGGCAGGCCAGAAGTCAGGAATTCTGCCAGGCCTGGCAAATGGAGGACACGGAGGAGGGAGGCTCCGGATATTCAAGCCTGGGGGGAATTGGGTAGAAGGAGCTTCCAAGGTATCCCAGGGTGTGAAAGGTCTGCTGAGAGGCTCAAGAGAGTGCCTTGGGCTGTAGTCCCCACTACAGGATGTCAGTTAGCCTTCCTGATTAGGCTAGAAAAACATTGCCAGGCAGGGCTCTGACTCACTTCCCTCAACAACAATATGTCATCACAGAGGCCCAGACAGCACCTCACTCCCTACACAACCCCATACCCTCTCAGGAGTGCCAAGAGAGACGGGAACCTGGAAAAACTGAAAAGACTCCACAATCTGTCACTGACCCCCTTCCACTGGCCTTTCTAGACCTCTCATCTCACCCCTGCATGTTGTGCCTGGACCCTGAATCCTCAGAGTCATCTTCCGACTCTTAGAAAGCACTGGGCTTTGTATGCAGCCTGTCACATACAGCTGAGACCATAAGCTATTTCTCCTCCTGTGGAGGAACCACTTTGAATAAGGGACCTTGACTGACTGAACAACCTCACATTTCTGGCACCTTGTAAAGTAAGTAAGGGAGATGTTCTGGAACAACTTGACACATGAGCTTTTGAGTCAGATATTCAAAGATATGACTCTCGTAGCAATTTTCTTAGCTATGTGATCTTGGGTGAATCATTTAAGATTTCTGTGATTTATTTATAAAATGGAAGCAGTACTACCTAGCTCATAGTGATTAAATAAGAAAATTTGTAGAAAGCCTCTAACACAGTGCCAGACCATGCTAGGTGATTAAATGAGATTACGTAAGAGATATATAAGTGAGGCAATTAGGAGCATGGACTTTGGTGCTAGACCACCTGGGTTTGAATATTGGCTCTGCTATTCACTAGCTATGTGTACTTGGGCAAACCACTAACTATATCCACCACAAAATAATTTGACCTTTCTGTGCATCAATTTCCTCATATGTAAAATGAGTGTGCTAACAATAGACACCTCACAGGGTTTTTCTCAAGGCTAAATGAGTTATTTATAACGAGTTTAGAGAAGTTTCTGAAACATGGTGAACTATTATTAAATGTTAGCTTCTATTATTATCACTTTTGTTTTTATTATTCTATATCAAAAAGTGAGAAGAGCTACAAAATGGTAGAAGCATGTTCTAGAATCTTGCTACTCAAAGGATGATCTGTGGACTAGCAGATGGACATTATCTGGGAACTTGTTAGAAAAGCAAAATCTTGGGCTCCTCCCAGACCTCTGAGACCAGATTTGCATTTTAACAAAATTCCCCAGGGATTCCTATACAATTAATAGTTTGTGAAGTACTGGATTCTAGATAACAGGACAAAGAGCTTCACTGGGGAAAGATGAGTAATAGGAAGGTTGGGAAGGAAGACATCAGGCCTGGACAGTCTGAGGTAAGAGCTGGAAGGCAATGATGGCCTGAACAGACTGGCCAGTCAGGTCTAGAGGTGGGTATGAGATGTGGTCCAGCCAGTCAGGTCAAAACAAGGCTTTGGATAGCATGTGGAAGGCAAAGCTGAGTTAGAATTGACCCAAATATTTCAGACAGTGCCCTAATGAAAATCAGAAAAATAGGCACACATCCTTTGGGAGAATACAACCCTATATGTGCAAGACTTGATGAATGGAGCTCAGGCTTTATTTCAGTACCTTCTATTCCATTTGACTATGAGCTCTAGTTCAGTGCCCAACTTGCATAACCATGCTTTATGACTCTGGATGACAGAACAGAAGAACATACACCAAGAAGACAGGAATATTCACGAGCCCAACAAGGTATGTTGTGGTAGCCAGAGCCCAATAATTTCTGCCTTGTAGCATTGACATCTTTGTGTAGTCCTCTCCCTGTGTAGTGCTGTTTTGTGTAGTAAATAAGATAGAGTTGTTCCACCTTATCCACAAAGTATACATTCCAAGATCCCCAGTGGATGCTTAAAACCATAGATAGGAGGTGGAGATCCAAGATGGCCGTTTAGGAACAGCTCAGGATTGCAGCTCCCAGTGAAAGCGCAGAGGGTGAGTGGACGCCGCGTTTTTATTGCCCACAGACTAGGAAATTCCCGGGCAGAGGTGCTCCACGCTCGCCAGCGCGGCTGTTGCGGCCAGCGCTGCTGTGCCGGCCAGCGCCGGCCAGCGCCGCTGCTTTGCCCCGTGCGGCTGCTTTGTCGGCGCCCCGGAGCCGCGGTTCTCCGTACAAAATACACCGGTCCGGGTGCCCTTTAGGCTGGCGATTGGAGCCACGGGAAGTCGCCCATACACTGGATCAAAAAGGGGACTGAGCAGAGAACCAAGACAGTAGATTGCAGGGCCAAAAAAGAAAAAAAAAAAACGCCACAAACCTCAGTGCCGCTGTTTAAGCCAGCGCAGTGAGTGGCCACAGGGGAAAACAAACAGACCCCGGCGCCTCTTCAACAGGCGACTGGAACACCAACTTAAAAAAAAGGCTCTGAGGCAGGGAGCCAGGCGATCAGGCTCGGCTGGCCCCACCCCCACAAAAGAACAGCAACCAGAAACTCTGGATTGAGAGTTTCACAGCCAGCGCAGCTGAACCCGGGACGGTCCAGCTCTGTGGGGGAGGGGCGTCCGCCATTACCAGGGAGCCCGCCGTTGCCAAGGCAACCCGACATTGCTGAGGCAGCCCGCCGTTGCCAAGGCAACCCGCCACAGCAGAGACTCCGCCCCAACAGAGGCGGGCCACCATCGCCAAAGCAGTTCTAACTACACCCATATAAACAGGACTTCAGGGAAGCTCACTCGGCAGCGGGGCGGAGCACACAGCAGCTCAGCAAAGCTGCTACAGGCCGACAGTGACTAGGCTGCCTCTTTGCTGGGCTGCGCAGGTCTGAAGGAAAAAAAAAAAAAAGAAGGCGGCAGCATAACGGAAACTCATAAATAAAGCCCTAAATCCCTGGGACAGAGCACCAGGGAACAAAAAGCAGTATATGTGTTCTCCTGCAGCAGACCTAAAAGTACCTGCCCAGCAGCTCTGAATGAACAACAACAAAGCTCGCAACTCACCATTTGAGCTCCTATAAAGAAAAGACCGTCTCCTCAAGCAGCTCCCTGACCCCTATATATCCAAAAAGACACCTCATAGAGGAGAGATCAGATTGACACTAGGCGGGTATCCTTCTGGGACAAAGATAGCAGAAGAAGAAAACTGGTAACAACCCTTGCTGTTCAACAGCTGCTGCAGGTGAACCCCAGGCAAGCAGGGCCTGGAGTGAACCTCAGCAGACATACAGCAGAGGGGCCAGACTGTCAGAAGGAAAACCAAGAAACAGAAATAACCTCATCCTCAACAAACAGAACGTCAATCTGAAAGATTTGAGACCCAATCTGAAAGCCAGCAACTACAAAGTCGACAGGTGGATAAATCCTTAAGGATGGGAAGAAACCGGCGCAAAAAGGATGAAAACACCCGAAACCAGAACACCTCTCCTCCTAAAAGGGATCACAACTCCTCACCAGCAAGGGAACAAGGTTGGATGGAGAACGAGTGTGATGAAATGACAGAATCAGAATTCAGAAGGTGGGTAATAAGAAACTTCTGTGAACTTAAACAACATGTTCTAACCAAATGCCAAGAAACTAAGAACCTTGAAAAAAGATTTGACGAAATGCTAACAAGAATGGACAAAATAGAAAGGAATATAAGTGAATTGATGGAGCTGAAAACTGCAACACGAGAACTTCGTGAAGCATGCACAAGTATCAACAGCCGAATGGACCAAGCAGAAGAAAGAATATCAGAGGTCGAAGATCAACTCAATGAAATAAAACAGGAAGGCAAGACTGGAGAAAAAAGGGTAAAAAGGAATGAACAAAGTCTCCAAGAAATGTGGGACTATGTGAAAAGACCTAATCTACGTTTGATAGGCGTACCCGAATGCGACGAAGAGAATGAATCCAAGCTGGAAAATACTCTTCAGGATATTATCCAGGAAAACTTCCCCAACCTAGCAAGGCAGGCAAACATTCAAGTCCAGGAAATACAGAGAACACCACAAAGATATTCGTCAAGAAGAGCAACCCCAAGGCACATAATCGTCAGATTCACCAGGGTCGAAATGAAGGAGAAAATACTAAGGGCAGCCAGAGAGAAAGGTCGGGTTACCCATAAAGGGAAGCCCATCAGACTCACAGCAGATCTCTCAGCAGAAACCCTACAAGCCAGAAGAGAATGGGGGCCAATATTCAACATCCTTAAAGAAAAGAACTTTCAACCCAGAATCTCCTATCCAGCCAAACTAAGCTTCATAAGTGAAGGAAAAATAAAATCCTTTGGGAACATGCAAGTACTAAGAGATTTCATCACCACCAGGCCAGCTCTACAGGAGCTCCTGAAAGAGGCTCTACACTTATAAAGGAACAACAAGTACCAGCTCAACTAAAGGGCAAAACAGCCAGCTAGCACCAAAATGGCAGTATCAAATTCACACATAACAATATTAACCCTAAATGTAAATGGACTAAATGCCCCAATCAAAAGACACAGACTGGCAAATTGGATAAAAAGACAAAACCCATCGGTGTGCTGTATCCAGGAAACCCATCTCACATGCAAGGATACACAAAGGCTCAAAATAAAGGGATGGAGGAAGATTTACCAAGCAAATGGAGAGCAAAAAAAAGCAGGAGTTGCAATTCTCATCTCTGATAAATTAGACTTTAAAGCAACAAAGATCATAAGAGACAAAGAGGGACATTACATAATGGTAAAAGGATCAATGCAACAAGAAGAGCTAACGATCCTAAATATATATGCACCCAATACAGGAGCACCCAGATACATAAGGCAAGTTCTTAATGACTTACAAAGAGACTTAGACTCCCACACAATAATAGTGGGAGACTTTAACACCCCATTGTCAACATTAGACAGATCAACCAGACAGAAAATTAACAAGGATATCCAGGACTTGAACTCAGACCTGGACCAAGCAAACCTAATAGACATTTACAGAACTCTCCACCCCAAAGCCACAGAATATACATTCTTCTCAGCACCACATCACACCTACTCTAAAATTGACCACATAATTGGGAGTAAATCACTCCTCAGCAAATGCAAAAGAACGGAAATCGTAACAAACAGTCTCTCAGACCACAGTGCAATCAAGTTAGAACTCAGAATTCAAAAACTAACTCAGAACCGCACAGCTTCATGGAAACTGAACAACTTGCTCTTGAATGTTGACTGGATAAACAATGAAATGAAGGCAGAAATAAAGATGTTCTTTGAAACCAACGAGAATGAAGACACAACATACCAGAATCTCTGGGACACATTTAAAGCAGTCTCTAGAGGAAAATATATAGCAATAAGTGCCCACATGAGAAGCATGGAGAGATCAAAAATTGACACCCTATCGTCAAAACTGAAAGAGCTAGAGGAGCAAGATCAAAAAAACTCAAAGTCTAGCAGAAGACAAGAAATAGCCAAGATCAGAGCAGAACTGAAGGAGATAGAGACACAAAAAACCCTTCAAAAAATCAATAAATCCAGGAGCTGGTTTTTTGAAAAGATCAACAAAATAGGCAGACCACTAGCCAGATTAATAAAAAAGAAAAGAGAGAATAACCAAATAGATGCAATAAAAAATGATAAAGGGGATATCACCACAGATTCCACAGAAATTCAAACCATCATCAGAGATTATTACAAACAACTCTATGCACACAAACTAATAAACCTGGAAGAAATGGATAAATTCCTGGACACTTGCCTCCTGCCAAGCCTAAACCAGGAAGAAGCCGAAACCCTGAACAGACCCATAACAAGGTCTGAAGTTGAGGCAGCAATTAAGAGCTTACCACCCAAAAAAAGCCCAGGTCCAGATGGGTTCACAGCTGAATTCTACCAGACATACAAAGAGGAGCTGGTACCATTTCTTCTGAAACTATTCCAAACAATACAAAAAGAGGGAATTCTTCCCAAATCATTTTGAGACCAACATCATCCTGATTCCAAAACCCGGCAGAGACTCAACAAGAAAAGAAAACTTCAGGCCAATATCCATGATGAACATAGATGCAAAAATCTTCAATAAAATACTGACAAGCCGATTGCAACAGCACATCAAAAAGCTTATCCACCATGATCAAGTAGGCTTCATCCCAGGGATGCAAGGCTGGTTCAACATACGCAAGTCTATAAACGTAATTCACCACATAAACAGAACTAAAGACAAAAACCACATGATTTTCTCAATTGATGCAGAGAAGGCCTTTGACAAAATTCAACAGTCCTTTATGCTAAAAACACTCAATAAGCTAGGTATCAATGGAACATATCTCAAAATAATAAAAGCTATTTATGGCAAACCAACAGCCAATATCATACTGAATGGGCAAAAACTGGAAGCATTCCCCTTGAAATGTGGCACCAGACAAGGATGCCCACTCTCACCACTGCTATTCAATATAGTATTAGAAGTTCTAGCCAGAGCAATCAGGCAAGAAAAAGAAATAAAGGGCATTCAAATAGTAAAGGAGGAAGTCAAATTGTCTCTATTTGCAGACGACATGATTGTATATCTAGAAGACCCCATCGTCTCAGCCCCAAACCTCCTGAAACTGATAAGCAAGTTCAGCAAAGTCTCAGGATACAAAATCAATGTACAAAAATCACATGCATTCCTATACACCAGTAACAGACTTAAAGAGAGCCAAATCAAGAACAAACTTCCATTCACAATTGCCACAAAGAGAATAAAATACCTAGGAATACAACTAACAAGGAATGTAAAGGACCTCTTCAAGGAGAACTACAAGCCACTGCTCAACGAAATAAGAGAGGACACAAACAGATGGAGAAACATCCCATGTTCATGGTTAGGAAGAATCAATATCGTGAAAATGGCCATACTGCCCAAAGTAATTTACAGATTCAATGCTATCCCCATCAAGCTACCAATGACCTTCTTTGCAGAACTGGAAAAAACCACCTTAAACTTCATATGGAACCAAAAGAGAGCCCGCATAGCCAAGTCAATTCTAAGCAAAAAGAACAAAGCGGGGGGCATCACACTACCAGACTTCAAACTATACTACAAGGCTACAGTAATCAAAACAGCATGGTACTGGTACCAAAACAGAGATATAGACCAATGGAACAGAACAGAGGTCTCGGAGGCAACACAACCTTTCTACAACCATCTGATCTTTGACAAACCAAACAAAAACAAGCAATGGGGAAAGGATTCGCTGTTCAATAAATGGTGTTGGGAAAGCTGGCTAGCCATGTGCAGAAAGCAGAAACTGGACCCCTTCCTGACACCTTACACTAAAATTAACTCCAGATGGATTAAAGACTTAAACATAAGACCTAACACCATAAAAACCCTAGAAGAAAATCTAGGCAAAACCATTCAGGACGTAGGTGTAGGCAAGGACTTCATGACCAAAACTCCAAACGCATTGACAACAAAAGCCAAAATAGACAAATGGGACCTAATCAAACTCCACAGCTCCTGCACAGCAAAAGAAACAATCATTAGAGTGAATTGGCAACCAACAGATTGGGAAAAAATTTTTGCAGTTTACCCATCTGACAAAGGGCTGATATCCAAAATTTACAAAGAACTAAAGCAGATTTACAAGAAAAAAACTAACAAGCCCATTCAAAAGTGGGCAAAGGATATGAACAGACACTTCTCAAAAGAAGACGTACGTGAGGCCAACAAACATATGAAAAAATGCTCATCATCACTGGTCATCAGAGAAATGCAAATCAAAACTACATTGAGATACCATCTCACGCCGGTTAGAATGGTGATCATTAAAAAATCTGGAGACAACAGATGCTGGAGAGGATGTGGAGAAATAGGAACACTTTTGCACTCTTGGTGGGAGTGTAAATTAGTTCAACCATTGTGGAAGACAGTATGGCGATTCCTCAAGGACCTAGAAATAGAAATTCCATTTGACCCAGCAATCCCATTACTGGGTATATATCCAAAGGATTACAAATCGTTCTACTATAAGGACACGTGTACACGAATGTTCATTGCAGCACTGTTTACAATAGCAAAGACCTGGAACCAACCCAAATGCCCTTCAACGATAGACTGGATAGGGAAAATGTGGCACATATACACCATGGAATATTATGCAGCCATCAAAAACGATGAGTTTGGGTCCTTTGTAGGGACATGGATGAACCTGGAAAGCATCATTCTCAGCAAACTGACAGAAGAGCAGAAGATCAAACACCGCATGTTCTCACTCATAGGCGGGTGTTGAACAATGAGAACACATGGACACAGGGAGGAGAGCACTACACACTGGGGTCAGTTGGGGGGAAATAGGGGAGGGACGGTGGGGGGTGGGAAGCTGGGGAGAGATAGCAAGGGGAGAAATGCCAGATGTAGGTGATGGAGAGGAAGACAGCGAATCACACTGCCACGTGTGTTCCTATGCAACAATTTTGCATGTTCTTCACATGTACCCCAAAACCTAAAATGCAATAAAATAAATAAATGGGAAAAAAAAAAAAAATAAAAAAAAAAAAACAATAAACAAAAAATAAAAAAAAAAAAAAAACCATAGATAGTACAGAACCTTATGTATGTTATGTTTTTTTATTATACATACCTTTTATAAAATGTAATTTATAATTTAGGCAGAGTAAGAGGTTAACAATAACTAATAATAACATAAATCAGTTATAACAGTATACTGTAATAAAGGTTACATAAGTGAGGTCTCTCTCTCTTGCTCTCTCTCTCTCTCTTGCTCTCTCTCAAAATATCTTATTATACAACACCTCAAGTAACTGAAAACAAAACTGCAGATAAAGTGGTCTACTATATCATGAAAATGGTGAAGTGTGACAACTGAGACTAAGTCATAAAAGACATTGTAGTTTCTATCATGGCTATCTCTTGAATCACTTACTCTGAAAATCCAGATGTGTCATGATGACACTAAAGTGGCTCTAGAGAAAGACCCACATGGTGAAGAGCTAAGGCCTTCCTACAGAAACTAACAATAATTTGCCAGTCATGTGACAGAACCGTTTTGGAATCAGATCCTCCAGTCTTAGTTAAGGCTTCAGATGACTATAATCCTGGCCAACATCTTGACTGTAAAACCTCATGATAGACCCTATAACAAAATCATCCAGCTAAGTCACTCCTGAATTCTTGACTCACAGAAATTGCACAGATAATAAATGTTTATTATTGTTTTTAAGCTCCTAACTTTTGAGATATTTTGTAACACAGTGATAGATGATGAATGCTGCAGGTTTTCAAAAGCCCAAACTAGCCCGGGGAAACCTTTTGAGCTGAAAGATCTAGGCAAATAACAGCCACAACATTGATAGCTACTTCTATTCACAAGCTAATATCTCAACCTGAATGAGTCCTCAGAGGGTATGTACTCCTTGCTCCAGGTTACATATGGAGAAAACTGAGGCACAAGGGCACAAAGCCAGCTGGTGCCTAAGTGTGCCTGCCTCCTCATGTCTTTCTGTTATCCGAGATGACAATGGGCATCTGCATACATCCAAGTCTACAACACTGGCAGCAGGAGGTATTCAAGACAGCAGTTTCTTGAAGCACTGTGCTACAATGCCTGGCAGAAGGGCCAACACTAGGTGAGTGCTATATGTCTGTCTGTCCTTTCCTCCTTCTCAATCATCTACTCCTCCTCCTCCTCCTCCTCCTCTGCCTTCTTCTTCTCTCTCTTTCTCTCTCTCTCTCCCTCTTTCTCTCTCTCCCTGGTCTTGTCTGTCATACCTCAAGTCGCTACATGACACATGAATACCCCAGTAGCCACCAGGTCCCTATCTTATTATCTAAATAGTTATCTCCTTTTACTGTCAAAGTTCCCTTCCTTGGCCTAAGAAAAAATATGAAGCCCAAAGACAAAGGGGAAATTATGATAGTGTGTTTCATAAATTGACCACTGAGGTGTACATATTAAAGATTTCTAGGCCACTGCTACTGGCATAAATGTGCACATGGAAAACTCTCCCCCACTCTCACCATTACACTGCCCCTGCCACTGCATGGGCACTCCACTGCACCACCACCACTGGTGCAGGTGTGTGTGCATGGGTGCTGGCTCACCACCCTCACCAGCGTCCTGACCCTGTGAATGTATAGTGCCTGCGCCAAGCCACCACCACTGGCACAAACATGTGCATTGAAACTACTGCCCAGTTCCTGCTGGTGCCCTATCCAGCTCATGTGCATGCACCCTATTGCACCACTGCACCTGCAGGCACATGCAGGTGAGCACAGATCAAGCTGCCACTGCCCTGATGAAGCACTTTGGCTGACACCAACCATTGGAGAGTTGTGGCCAATAGAGCAGGAACATCTTGGCCTCTCCAATGCAGCAAGTTCCTAACTCGATGGGCCAGAGAACAAAGCTGGGGGCCCAGTATCAGCCACCCCCCAAAGTTAGAACATGCAGTTCAGGAGTGCTGAGCTGAGCCTTGGCTTTATAAAATCTTTCAGAAATGAAGCTAGTTGACTGAACCCACCTTATACCACAATCAAAGTCTCAAGGGCATCAAAGAAGATAAAAGAAAAAAATATATAAAGGACAGCAGCTCCAAAAATTAAAGAAAAATTATGCCACATATATGATAAAGAACTGATGTGAGACTCAGGCAACTCAAAAAGCCACAATGCCTTCTTACCTCCAAATGAGTGCTCTAGTTCTCCTGTGATGTTTTTTAACCAGCCTGAAATGGCTGAAATGACAGACATAGAATTCAGAATGTAGCTAGAAACAAAGATCATCGAGCTTCAGGAGAAAAGTTAAAACTCAAATTAAGGAATACTAGGAATACAATAAAGCAATGCAGGAAATGAAATTGGCTATTTTAAGAAAGAACCAAATGAATCCGATAGAGCTGAAAAACTTATTACAAGAATTTTGTAATACAATCAGCGGTCTTAACAACAGAATAAACCAGGTTGAGGAAAGAATTGCAGAGTTTGAAGACTGGTTCTTTAAATTAACTCAGTCAGTAAAAACAATGACAAAGAATAAAAAAGAATAAGCAAAACCTTAGAGAAATAAGAGATTGTGTAAAGAGACCAAATCTATGACTCACTGAAGTTCCTGAACGACAGAGAGAAAAAGCAAGCAACTTGAAAAATATATTTGAAAGTATTGCCCATTAAAATTTCTGCAAACTTTCTAGAGAGGCTGCAGAACATTCAAATTCAGAAAATCCACAGAACTCTTGTGAGATACTATACAAGATCACCATTCCCAAGAAATATATATCAGATTCTCCAAGGTAAACATGAATAAAAAAAAAAAAAAAAAAAAACTGAAGGCAACTAGAGAGAAAGTGTAGGTCATGTATAGTGTAACACTAGGCCTTTCAACAGAAATCCTACAAGTCAAAAGGAACTGGGGACCTATATTCAGCATTCTTAAAGAAAATAAATTCCAATCAAGAGTTTCATATCCAACCAAACTAAGTCTCATAAAGCAAAGGATAAATAAGCTCCTTTTTAGACAAACAAATGCTAAGGGAATTTATTAACACCAGGCCTGTCTTTTAAAATGTTCTTAAGGCAGTGCAAATATGAAAACAAAAGACAATTACTGGCCACCACAAAAACACTTTAGTACATGCACTATTGACATTATAAAGCAACTACACAATCAGATCTGCATAATAACCAGCTAACAAAATTATGACATGATCAAATCCACACATATCAATATTAACCTTGAATGTAAATGAGCTAAATGCTCCAGTTGAAAGGAATGGAGTGGAGAGTTGGATAAAGAAGCAAGACTCAGCTGTATGCTCTCTTCAAGAGACCAATTTCACATACAATGACACCTATAGAAACAAGGTAAAAAGATGGAGAAAAATCTACCAAGTAAAAGAGAAGAAAGGAGGAGTTGCCATCTAATTTCAGATGAAACAGACTTTAACCAATAACAATCAAAAAAAGACAAAGAAAGGCATTACATCAAGGCAAAAGGTTCAATTCAACAAGATCTAACAATCCAAAATATATATGCACCCAACACAGGAGCACCTAGGTCTATAAAACAAGTTCTTAGAGCCCTACAAAGAGACTTAGATAATCACAAAATTATAGTAAGAGACGTCAACAACCCATTGACAATATTAGACAGATAATTAAGGCAGAAAACTAACAAAAATATTTAGGACCTGAACTCAACACATGACCAAATGGACTTAGCAGATATCTAGAAAAGTCTCCACCAAAAAAAAAAAAAAAAAAAAAGGAATATGCATTTTTTTTAATCTGCACATGGCATATAGTCTAAAACTGACCACACAATCAGACATCAAAAACTCTCAACTAATTAAAAAAAAAAATAATGCCAACAACATTCTCAAACAGCAAATAAAAATAGATAGCAATGTTAAGAAGATTGCTGAAAACCATAAATTAAATAAAAGTAAGCACCCTACTTCTAAATAACTTTGTGGTAAACAATAAAATTAAACCAGAAATGAAGAAATTATTTGAAACTTATAACAAAGATACAACATACCAGAATCCCTGAGGAACAGCTAAAGAAGTGTTAAGAGAAAAATTTACAGTGCTAAATGCCCACATCAAAAAGTTAGAAAGATCTCAAATTAACAACCTAATATCATACTTGGAAAACCATAAAAAGATTAACAACAACAGAAAAAAGAGAAAAAAAAGAAATTGGCTCTTTGACCGGACAAATAAGATTGACAAGCTGCTAGCTAGATTAATAAAGAAAACAGAGAAGATCCACATATACACAATCAGAAATAACCTTAACTCCAACACCACAGAAATGTGAAAAACTCTCAGAGACTATTATGAACACCTCTATGAACACAAACTAGAAAACCTACAAAAAATGGATACATTCCTGGAATCATACAAACTCCCCAGATAGAAACAGGAAGAAATCAAAACCACTAAAAGATCAATAACAAGTTCAGAAATTGAATCAGTAATAAAAAGTCTATGAATCAAAAAAAGCTCAGGACCGAGATTCCTCAGCAAGATGGCTGAACAGGAACAGCTCTGGTCTGCAGCTCCCAGCAAGACCAACACAGAAGGCAGGTGATTTCTAAATTCTCAACTGAGGTAGCCAGTTCAACTCATTGGGGCTGGTTAGACAGTGAGTGCAGTGCATGGAGGGCAAGCAGAAGCAGGGTGGGGCGTCGCCTCACCTGAGAAGTACTAAGGGCCAGAGAACTCCCTCGCCTAGCCAATGGAAGCAGTGAAGGACCATGCCATGAAGGACAGTGTTATATGGCCCAGATACTACACTTTAGTCTTAGCAACGCAAAGACCAAACGATTACCTTGGGTGCCTATACCACAAGGGCCCTGGGTTTGAAGTACAAAACTGGGCAGTCGCTTGGGCAGACACCAAGCTGGCTGCAGGAGTTTGTATTTGTACCCCAGTGGTGCCTGGAACACCAGCGAGACAGAACCATTTGCTCCCCTTGGAAAGGGGGCAAAAGCCAGGGATGCAAGTGGTCTTGCTTAGTGGGTCCCACTCCCACAGAGCCCAGCAAGATAATATCCACTGGCTTGTAATTCTTGCTGCCAGAACGGAAGTCTGAAGCCAACCTGGGATGCTAGAGCTTTGTTGGGGGAAGGGCGTCTGCCATTACTGAGGCTTGAGTAGGCAATTTTCCCTTCACAGTGTAAACAAAGGTGCCAGGAAGTTTGGACTGAGTGGAGCCCACCACAGCTTGGTAAAGCTGCTGTAGCCAATCTAGATTGCCTATCTAGATTGCCTATCTAGATTCCTCCTCTCTGGGCAGGGTACCTCTGAAATAAAGGCAGCAGTCCCAGTCAGGGGCATATAGATAAAACTCCCATCTTCCTGAGGCAGAGTACCTGGGGGAAGGGGTGTCTGTGGGGGAAGCTTCAGGAGACTGAAACCTTTCTGCCTGCCAACTCTGAGGAGAGCAGCAGATCTCCCAGCACAGCACAGTGCTCGAGCTCTGCTAAGAGACAGACTGCCTCCTCAAGTAAGTCCATGACCCCTATGCCTCCTGATGGGGAGACAAGTCCCAGCAGGGATCGACAGATGCCTCATATAGGAGAGCTCTGGCTGGCATATAGGAGGAGCCCATCTGGGATGAAAGTTCCAAGAAAGAAGGAGGCAGCAATATTTGCTGTTCTGCAGCCTCTGCTGGTGATGCCCAGGCAAACAGCGTCTGGAGAGGACTCCCAGCAAACTCCAGCAGACCTACAGAAGAGTTAACTATCAGAAGGAAAACTAACAAACAGAAAGTAATAGCAAGAACATCAAGAAAAAGGATGACCACACAAAAACTCCATCTGAAGGTCACCAACAACAAAGATCAAAGGTTGATAAATTCATGAAGATGAGGAAAAAATGGCACAAAATGGATGAAAATTCCCCAAATCAGAATGCCTTTTCTCCTCCAAAGGATCACAACTCGTCACCAGCAAGAAAACGAAACTGGACAGAGAATGAGTTTGACTAATTGACAAAATGAGGCTTCAGAAGGAAGATAATAACAAACTTCTCTGAGCTAAAAGAGCATGTTCTAACCCAATGCAAGGAAGTTAAGAACCTTGATGAAAGGTTAGAGGAATTGCTAACTAGAATAAGCAGATTAAAGAAGAACATAAATGACCTGATGGAGCTAAAAATAAAAAAAAAGCACACACAGCATGAGAACTTCATGAAGCATACACAAGTATTAATAGCCAAATGAATCAAGCAGAAGAAAGGATATCAGAGATTGGAGATCAACTCAATGAAATAAAGCAAGAAGAGAAGATTGAGGAAAAAAGATTGAAAAATGGAAACAAAGCCTCCAAGAAATATGGGAATATGTGAAAAGACCAAAGCTACATTTCATTGGTGTACCTAAAAGTTATGGTGAGAACAAAACAAACTTGGAAAACACACTTCAGGAAATTATCCAGGAGAACTTCCCCAACCTAGCGAAACAGGCCAACATTCAAATTCAGAAAACACCACAAAGATACTCCTTGAGAAGAACAAACCCACGACACATAATCGTCAGATTCACCGAGGTTGAAATGAAGGAAAAAATGTTAAGGGCAGCCAGAGAGAAAGGTTGGGTTACCCACAAATGCAAGCCCATCAGACTGACAGCGGATCTCTTGGCAGAAATCCTACAAGCCAGAAGAGAGTGGGGGCCAATATTCAACATTCTTAAAAGAAAGAATTTTCAACCTAGAATTTTACATCCAGCCAAACTAAACTACAGAGCGAAGAAGAAATAAAATCCTTTACAGAAAAGCAAACGATGAGGGATTTTGCCATCACCAGGCCTGCCTCACAAAAGCTCCTGAAGGAAGAACTAAATATGAAAAGAAATCTCTGGGACACAGTTAAAGCAGTGTTTACAAGAAAATTTACAGCACTAAATGCTCATAAGAGAAAGCAGGAAAGATCTAAAATCAACACCCTCACATCACAATTAAAAGAGCTAGAGAGGCAAGAGAAAACAAATTCAAAAGCTAGCAGAAAACAAGAAATAACTAAGAGCAGAGCAGAACTAAAAGAGACAGAGAAACAAAAACCCTTCAAATAATCAATGAATCTGGGAGATTGTTTATTGAAAACATTAACAAAAATAGATAGACTGGTAGCCAGAAAAAGGAAGAAAAGAGAGGAAAATCAAATAGACACGATAAAAAATGATAAAGAGGAGCTCACCACTGTTCCCACAGAAATAGAAACTACCATCAGAGAATACTATAAAAACCTTTACACAAATAAAGTAGAAAATCTAGAAGAAACTGATAAGTTTCTGGACACATACATTCTCCCAAGATTAACCAGAAAGAAGTCAATCCCTGAATGCACCAATAACAAGTTCTAAAATTAAGGCATTAATTAATAGCCTACGAGCTTAAAGAAAAACACAGGACCAGACAGATTCACAGTTGAATTCTACCAGAGGTACAAAGAGGAGCTGGTACCATTTCTTCTGAAACTATTCCAAACAATGGAAAAAGAGGGCACTCCCCGCTAACTTATTCTATGGGGCCAGCCATCATCCTGATGCCAAAACCTGGCAGAGACACAACAACAATAAAATATATGGGCCAATATCCCCGACGAACACTGACGCAAAAAATCCTCAATAAAATAATGGCAAACTAAATCCAGCAGCACAGTAAAATCCTTATCCACCATGATCAAGTCAGGTTCATCCCTGGCATGCAAGGCTGGTTCAGCATATGCAAATGTAATCCATTGCATAAACAGAACCAATGACAAAAACCACACAATTATCTCAATAGATGCAGAAAAGATCTTCGATTAAAATTCCACTCCACTTTATGCTGAAAACTCTCAATAAACTAGGTATTGATGGAAACTATCTCAAAACAATAACAGCTATTTATGACAAACTCACAGCCAGCATCATACTGAATGGGTAAAAGCTGGAAGCATTCCATTTGAAAACCAGCACAAGACAAGGATGCCCTCTCTCACCACTCCTATTCAACATAGTATTGGAAGTTCTGGACAGAGCAATAAGGCAAGAGAAAGAAATAAAGTGTACTCAAATAGGAAGAGAGGAAGTCAAACAATCTCTGTTTGCAGATGACATAATTGCATATTTAGAAAACCCCATAGTCTCAACCAAATACTCCTTAAGCTGATAAGCAACTTCAGCAAAGTCTCAGGATGCAAAATCAATGTGCAAAAATTACAAACATTCATATACACGAAAAATAGGCAAACAGAGCCAAATTATGAGCAAACTCCTATTCACAATTGCTACAAAGAGAATAAAATACCTAGAAAAACAACTTACAAGGAATGTGAAGGAACTCTTCAAGGAGAACCACCATCCACTGCTCAAGGAAATAAAAGAGGATGCAAACAAATAAAAAACCATTCCATGCTGATGGATAGAAAGAATCAATATCTTAAAAATGGCCATAGTGTCCAAAGTAATTTATAGATTCAATGCTATTCCCATAAATCTACCATTGACTTTCTTCAAAGAATTGGAAAATCTATCTTAAATTTCATATGGACCAAAAGAGCACATATAGCCAAGACAATCCTGAGCAAAAAGTACAAAGCTGGAGGTATCACACTACCTGACTTCAAACTATACTACAAGGCTACAGTAACCCAAACAGCATGGTACTGGTAACAAAACAGATATATGGAACAATGGAACAGAACAGAAGCCTCAGAAATAGCACCACACATCTACCACCATCTGATCTTTGACAAACTTGACAAAAACAAGCAATAGGGAAATGATTACCTATTTAATAAATGGTGTTGGGAAAACAGGCTAGCCATATGGAGAAAACTGAAACTGGATCCCTTCCTTACACCTTATTCAAAAATTAACTCAAAACAGATAAAAGATATAAATGTAAGACCTAAAACCATAAAAATGCTAGAAGAAAATCTTGGCAATATTATTCAGGACATAGGCATGGGCAAAGACTTCATAACTCAAATATGAACATCAATGGCAACAAAAGCCAAAATTGACCAATGGGGTCTAATTAAACTGCAGAGCTTCTGCACAGGAAAACGAACTATCATAAGAGTGAACAGGCAACCTAAATAATGGGATAAAATTTTTGCAATCTTTCCGTCTGACAAAGGACTAATATATCCAGAATCTAAAAGGAACTTAAACAAATTTTCTAAAAAAAAAAAATCAAATAGTAAGCGAAAAGTATGAGCAGACACTTTTCAAAAGAAGATATTTATGTGACCAACAAACATATGGAAAAAAAAAAGTTCATCATCACTTGTCATTAGAGAAATAAAAATAAAAACCAGAATGAGATACCATCTTATGCCAGTTAGAATAGCGATTATTAAAAAGTGAGAAAATAACAGATGTTGGAGAGCATGTGGAGAAATAGAAATGCTTTTACGCTGTTGGTGGGAGTGTAAGTTAGTTCAATCATTGTGGAAGACAGTGTAACAATTTCTCAAGGATTTAGAACTAGAACTACCATTTGACCCAGCAATCCCATTACTGGGTGTATACCAAAGAATTATAAATCATTCTACTATAAAGACACATGCACACGTATGTTTATTGCAGCCCTAGTCACAATAGCAAAGACTTGGAACCAATCCAAATGCCCATCAATGTTAGACTAAATAAAGGAAATGTGGCACATATACACCATGGAATTCTATGCAACCATAAAAAAAAAAAATGAGTTCCTGTTTTTTGCAGGGACATGGATGAAGCTGGAAACTATCATTCTCAGCAAACTAACACAGAAACAGAAAACCAAGCACTGCATGTTCTCACTCATAAGTTGGAATTGAACAATGAGAGCATATGGGCACAGAGAGGGGAACATCACACCCTGGGTCTGCCAGGGATTGGGGGCAAGGAGAGGCACAGCATTAGGAGAAATACTTAGTGTAGATGACGGCTTGATGGGTGCAGCAAAACCACCATGGCACATGTATAACTATGTAAAAACCTGCATGTTCTTCACATGTATCCCAGAACTTAAGGTGTAATAAAAATAAGTAAAATAAATAAATAAATAAATGTTATTAAAATAAATAAATAAAACTATTTTTTAAACCCAGGACCACAAAATTGATAACCATATTCTACAAGATGTATAAAGAAAAGCTGGTACCATTCTTTCTTGCTGAAACTGTTCCAAGAAATTGAGGAGGAGAGACTCTTCCCTAACTCATTTTATGAGGAAAGCATCATTCTGATACAAAAACCTGGCACAGAGAAAACTTCAGGCCAATATTCTTGATGAACATAGATACAAAAATTAGCAATGAAACACTAGCAAACTGAATCCAGCAACAAATCAAAAAATAAATCCACCATAATCAAGCAGGCTTTATCCCTGGGATGCAAGGTTGGTTCAAAATAAGTAAATCAATAAGTATGATTAATCACATAAGCAAAACTAAAAGTAAAAACCACATAATTATCTTACTAGCTGCAGGAAAGTCTTTTGATAAAATTCAACATCCCTTCATGCTGAAAACTGCCAACAAACTAGGCATTAAAGGAACATAGTTCAATATAATAAGAGCCATATATGACAAGCCCACAGACAACAAGCCCACATTATGCCCATCATACTGAATGAGCAAACACTGAAAGCATTCCCTTTGAGAAGCAGAAGAAAACAAGAATGTCCACCCTCACCACTCTTATTCAACATAGCACTGAAAGTCCTAGCAAGAGCAATAAGGCAAAGAAAGAAATAAAAGGCATCCAAATAAGAAAGGAATACAAAATGTCTCTGTTTGCAAATGATATGCCGCCATACCTAGAATATCTCATGGTCTCTTTCCAAAAGCTGCTAGATCTTATCAACAATTTCAGCAAAGTTTCAGAAAATCAATATCCAATTCCTTTTCTAGGAATGCTTATACATTGCTGGTAGAAATTGGTTCAGCCATTGCAGAAAGCATTTTGGCAATTTCTCTAACAAATTGAAACAGAACTACCATTTGACCCAGCTATCCCATTATAAGGTATCTACCCAAAGGAATTTAAATTGTTCTAGCATAAAAACACATTCACATATGTATTCATCACAGTGCTATTAACAATAGCAAAAACATGAGTCAGTCTAATTGCCTATCAATGGCAGACTGGATGAAAAGTGTGTTATGTATACACCATGGAATACTACACAGCCAAAGAAAATGAGATCAGATTCTTTACAGTAACATAGATGGAGCTGGAGGTCATTATCCTAAGCAAGCTATTCAGAAACAGAAAATCAAATACTACATGTTCTCACCTATAAGTAGGGGCTAAACACTGAGTACACATAGACACAAAGCAAGGAATTGACACCACCAAGGCCTAGTTGAGGACGGAGAGTGAGAGCAGGGTTAGGATTTTGAAAGTACCTATCAGATACTATGCAAATTACCTGGGTGATGAAATAATCTGTACACCAAACCCACACACATGCAATTTATTTACCTATATAACAAACTTGCATATGTATTTCTGAAAGGAAAATCAAAGCTTATAAAGGAAATGAGTGGCATAAAGAACAATCACAATCCTTTGGCTTTGAGCATTGGAAGGCATTAATCAGTTGACTGTTGATGAAGCACAGAATATTACCCTCAATGACCTAAGAACCACTCCCTCCCCCATCCCCGACAGTGGCTGTGGTAGAAGCTGCCCAAGGAGAGTGGGAGGCCGGACCCGCATAAACCTATCCCAACCTGATGGTATTCCTCCACCCACCCTGGTAGCTCAACACAAAGGACATTAAGTTTTGCGAGGTTTATGGCAGTGCTCATTCTTAGAAATCAGGATATTTCCCCTGGACAACTTGAGGCAAACTCAAATCTCATTGCTACTACCACAGCTAGTGTTCTCTTGCAAGTGCCACCTCCTGGCTGGAGACAAACAAACTCAAGCCATTATAGCATCTTTCAGCAGAATAGCACTCCACCCAGGGGGAGGAGAAGGCTACATGATGCATGATATCCGCTAACACCAAGCCTGCAACACCCTGGCTAACCAGAGGTCTGTCCACATGACAAGTTCACTACTAGTATAACCAGCATTTGAGAAAGCCAGCATACTAAGCCTATATACAACCAAGAATCTCACAGAATCTATGTCATTCCTCTGTCACCTCCGTCAGAGGAGTTGCTGGTATCCACTACTGGGAGACTTGAAGTGAGGTCACATTACTGGTTTCTTTGTAGACATTCCCCAGAACCAGCTCAGAGCCTGGTAGCCCAACTGTGAGAACAGACCCAGAAGAGCAATAACAATTACTGCAGTCTGGTTCTCAGGAACTCCCATTCCTAGGGGAAGGGGGAGAGTACCATATCAAGGCAACACCCCGTGGGACGAAAGAATATAAACTACAGCCCTCGAGTCCCAGATCTCTTTGCCAGTGGGAAATTTATTATAGCAGAGACACAATTGCAGTTCTGGGAGTAGTAGTGAAAGTCTGAACCTCTACCCCAACAGGCAGGCAGTCTCTGTAATCATGAAGGACCTTGAAGAAAGGGTCCTTGTTCCCCCCAGTACACCTTTGCAGACACAGCTGGGGCTTCTACCATGGGAATGCAGCATGGGTACACCTATAGACAGCCTTCCTGGAACAATTCAGGGTGACTGCAGCCTCACAGAAGGAACACTTCCCAGATTCAGGCCTGTACAAGAGGCTGTCACAATTTCTCTCTGCTTGGAAGATCGACAATGCTGCAGATAAAAAAAGATGCCTACCTGATCTGAATATTTGGAACACTGAGACAGGAGTGAGGTTGTGAGGTAGGTTGCTTTTCTGCTTTGCCTGGCATTGGATCTGATGTAGCTCCCACATTTTACCCTCATAAAAACCTCAGCACATCTAACTGAGATCCTCCACCAGCCACCTTCATCAAGGCTGGAACCTCTGCCAACCACTGGGTATTTCATGTACCCACCTGCCTTAGCTACAACTGGTGCCTACCCAGGGATACCTCCCCTATTGACCCGAAGCCTGAATCAACAACTCAGTAAAAAAAAAAAAAAAAATACTGGGGGACAATCCAAGATGGCCATTTAGGAACAGCTCAGGATTGCAGCTCCCGGTGGACGCCGCATTTTTATCGCCCACAGACTAGGAAATGCCCAGGTGGAGAAGCTCCACAGGTCACCAGCGTGGCTGTTACGGCCAGCGCGGCTGTGCTGGCCGGCGCCGCTGCTTTGCCCTGCACGGCTGCTTTGTCAGCGCCCAGGAGCAGCGGTTCTCTGTACAAAATACACCGGTCGGGGTGCACTTTTGGCTGGCGATTGGAGCCAGGGGAAGTCGCCAATTCATCTGTTTAAAAAGGGAACTGAGCATGGAACCAGGACAGTAGATTCCAGGGCAAAAAAAAAAAAAAAAAAAAAGCGCCACAAACCTCAGTGCCGCTGTTAAAGCCAGCGCAGTGAGTGGCCGCAGGGGAAAACAAACAGACCCCGGCGCCTCTTCAACAGGCGTCTGGAACACCAACTTAAAAAAGGCTCTGAGGCAGGGAGCCAGGAGATCAGGCTTGGCTGGTCCCACCCCCAAAAAAGAACAGCAACCAGAAACTCTGGATTGAGAGTTTCACAGCAAGCGCAGCTGAACCGGGGACGGTCCAGCTCTGTGGGAGAGGGGCGTCCGCCGTTACTGAGCCAGCCCATCGACTACGATGGAGGTAGTCGGCAAATGTTGAGGCAGCCCGAGGTTGCCAAAGCAACCCGCCATTGCTGAGGCAGCCCACCGTTGCTGAGGCAGCCCGACGTTGCCAAGGCAACCTGCCATTGCTTAGGCAGCCCACCGTTGCCAAGGCAACCCGCCACAGCAGAGAGACTCCACCTCAACAGAGGCGGGCCACCATCGCCAAAGCAGTTCTAACTACACCCATATCAAAAGGACTTCAGGGAAGCTCACTCAGCAGCTGGGCGGAGCCCACAGCAGCTCAGCAAAGCCTCTACAGGCCGACAGTGACTAGGCCGCATCATTGCTGGGCAGGGCAGGTCTGAAGGAAAAAAAAAAGAAGGCAGTAGCATAACAGAAATTCATAAATAAAGCCCTAAGTCCCTGGGACAGAGCACCTGGGAACAAAAACCAGGTTACGAGTTCTGCAGCAGCAGACCTAAACGTACCTGCCCAGCAGCTATGAATGAACAACAG
>NW_022437031.1:1587817-1620598 GCF_009761245.1 Sapajus apella
GATAGACTGGATAGGGAAAATGTGGCACATATACACCATGGAATATTTTGCAGCCATCAAAAACGATGAGTTTGTGTCCTTTGTAGGGACATAGATGAACCTGGAAACCATCATTCTCAGCAAGCTGACAGAAGAGCAGAAGATCAAACACCGCATGTTCTCACTCATAGGTGGGTGTTGAACAATGAGAACACATGGACACAGGGAGGGGAGCACTGCACACTGGGGTCAGTTGGGGGGAAATAGAGGAGGGACGGTGGGGGGCGGGGAGCTGGGGAGAGATAGCAAGGGGAGAAATGCCAGATGTAGGTGATGGGGAGGAAGGCAGCAAATCACACTGCCACGTGTGTACCTATGCAAAAATTTTGCTTGTTTTTCACATGTACCCCAAAACCTAAAATGCAATAAAATAAATAAATGGGAAAAAAAAAAGTGGTCATGAGATCAAGAAGATTGAAAAAAAAATCCTCAACAAAAAAGCATAGAAGTGACTTACCGCAAAGTAATAAAAATAATATATGACAAACCCACAGCCAACGTTATACTGAATGAGAAAAAGCTAAAAGCATTCCCTTTGGTAACTGGAGAAAGACAAGAATGTCCACTTTCACCACATCTATTCAAAATATTAATGGGGGCCGGGCGCGGTGGCTCAAGCCTGTAATCCCAGCACTTTGGGAGGCCAAGGCAGGTGGATCACGAGGTCAAGAGATCGAGACCATCCTGGTCAACACGGTGAAACCCCGTCTCTACTAAAAATACAAAAAATTAGCTGGGCATGGTGGCGTGTGCCTGTAATCCCAGCTACTCAGGAGGCTGAGGCAGGAGAATTGCCTAAACCCAGGAGGCGGAGGTTGCGGTGAGCCGAGATTGTGCCATTGCACTCCAGCCTGGGTAACATGAGTGAAACTCCGTCTCAAAAAAAAAAAAAAATAGTAATGGAAGTCCTGGCCAGAGCAATCAGACCAGATAAAAAAAATAAAGGGCATTCAAATTGGAAGAGAGGAAGTCAAACTACCACTTTTCACTGATGATACAATTGTATACACAGAAAACTCTCAAGACTCATCTACAAAGCTCCTAGACCTGATAAACAAATTTAAATTTGGGCACAAAATCAATGTACATAAATTAGTAGCACTACTATACACCAACAACGACCAAGCTAAGAATCAAATCAATACCTCAATCCCTTTACAACAACTGCAAGAAATATATATATATATATATATATATATATATATATATGTAAAATACTTAGAAATATACTTAACCAAGGACATGAAAGATCTCTACAAAGACAACTACAAAACACTGCTGAAAGAAATCTTAGATGACACAAACAAATGGAAACACATCCCATGCTCATGGATGGGTATAATCAATATTGTGAAAATGACCATACTGCCCAAAGCAATCCACAGATTCAATGTGATTCCTACCAAAATACCATCATCATTCTTCACAGAACTAGAAAAAAATATACAAAATTCATATGGACCCAAAAAAGAGCCTGCATAGACAAATAAGTACTAAGCAAAAGGAACAAATCTGGAGGCATCACGTAACCCAAGTTCAAATTATGCTGCAAGGCTGTAGTCAACAAAACAGCCTGGTATGTATAAAATCAGGTACATAAACTAATGGAAGAGAATAGTGAATCTAGAATTAAAGCCAAATACTCATAGCCAACTGATCTTCAACAAAGCATACAAAAACAAAAATTGGGAAAAGGACACTCTATTCAACAAATGGTGCTGGGAAAACTGGCAAGCCACAAGTAGAAGAATGAAATTGGATTCTCATTTCTCACCTTATATAAAAATCAACTGAAGATAGATCAAAGATTTAATCTAAAACCCAAAACCATAAAAATCCTAGAAGATAATATCAGAAAATCTCTTCTAGACATTGACTTAGGCAAAGAATTCATGACTATGATCCCAAAAGCAAAAGCAACAAAAACAAAAATAAATAAATAAATGGGACCTAATTAAACTGAAACCTTTAAGAAAATCTTCACAAACTATATATACAACAAAGAACTAATATCCCACATCTACAAGGAAATCAAATCAGCAAAACAATAAATAATCTCATCGAAAAGTGGGCAAATGACATGAATAGACATTTGTGAAAAGAAAATATACAAATGGCCAGCAAATATTAGCGATATTGAGCATTATCAAAAAAAGGCTCAACATCACTAATCATCAGGAAAATGCAAATAAAACCACAATGAGATACCACCTTACTGCTGCAAGAATGGCCATAATTAAAAACTCAAAAAACAATAGATGTTGGTGTGGATGTGGTGAAAAGGGAACATTTTAACACTGCTGGTAGGAATGTAAACTAGTAATGCTACTATGGAAAACAGGATGGAGATTCTTTAAAGAACTAAAAGAACAACCATTTGATTTAACAATCCTACTACTAGCTATTTACCCAAACTAATATAAGTCATTATATGAAAAAGACACATGCACATGTATGTTTATAGCAGCACTGAGTGGATAAATAAAATGTCACACACACACACACACACACACACACACACACACACACACACACACCATGGAATACTACTGAGCCATAAAAAAGAATGAAATATTGTCCTCTGCAGCAATTTGGATGGAACTGGAGGCCATTATTCTAAGTGAACTAACTCAGGAGTGGAAAACCATATTTTGTCATGTTGTCACTTATAAGTGGAAGCTAAGCTATGAGGATGCAAAGGCATAAGAATAATATAATGGACTTTGGTGCCTTGAGAGGGAAGGTTGGGAAGGGGGTGAGGGATAAAAGACTACCTATCAGGTACAGCATATACTGCTCAGGTGATGGGTGCACCAAAATATTAGAAATTACCACTAAAGAACTTATCTCTATGATCAAAAACTACCTGCACCCCCAAAACTTTTGTAATAGAAATAAAAATTAATTATTAAAATAATAATAAAATAAAATATAAGACTGGGAAAATTTTTCCTGAAATCAGAAGACATAAATTCAAATACCTTCAGGAGTCAAACAGCACTAATTTTTTTTTTTTTTTTTTTTGCGGGTTTTGCCATTACTTTATTTTTCTTCTGTTTTTTAATCTTTATTTACAAAGTACACAACTCCTCTTGTCACAGACACAAACACACTCACATTCCAAGGAGGAGCCCATTAAGAACAACAACAGACTGGAGAGAACAATGGGGCCTTATTGAACACCGGTCTGTGTACCCCAGACTAGGGATCCCTGGAAACGTTTTCTCAGATATGACTTTTCACCTCCAAGACAGAAAAAGAGATCTCGATCTGGAGGCCTGCCCACACGCAAGGCAGAAAGCTCCACACTCAATCTTTGGCATCATCAAACTGTTTTGTTTCAAAGGCCGTCTTGGAATAATGGGCTGTCAGTGGAGGTGGATGGTACCAGCTGGGGTCATAGATCATGCCTCCTTGCAGGGCACAGCTGACTCAAGGTTTGAGATCTTGAGAAATGCTCTCCTGTATGTCATCAGCATCATATAGATTCCCTTGATCTACTTTCAACTCCAAGTCCCAGTCCTCATTAAAAAGATTGCCAGGCTGTTCCTTGGGTGAACAGTTTGTTCCCTCCAACAGCTCCCAGGGATTCAGTTCTCCATCGGAGCCCTCCTCATCCACAGCAAATCCTTCCTTTTCAGAATGGGTCCCCTCACCCCGGTCTGGACTGTCATTAGGACGCTCTGTGCTTCAACTACTAGTCAATACGTAGCCTTCTCAGTCTCTCTCCTGACCGCAGTGGTCAGCTGCAGCAAAGCCAGCCTCCGGGCTGCGGGGCTTTCTGTGTGCTCGGCAGGGGTGGGCCCCCAGACTGCTTCGCAGCCCCGTGCTCCTGGGCCCTGGGAAGCCTGAAGGTCCATGCCTGGCTGCTCGCAGCCCGGCGCCCTGGACGTTGTGGGCCACATGATATGCCATTACTTTCCACGGCAGAGCCCGCAATTACTTTTGCACCAACCAAATACATACCAATATCAATCGAAAATATTGCTACTTTTCAAATTTTCTCCCTCGCATTCTGAATATATATTTTAATAATACAAATAGAGGTAAATGAATGAGAAAAAATTATGGAATCTGTAAAATAAGCTATAAGTAAATGTCTCATGGTATATGAGAGGTATTTAATGAATTACTGAATGTGGTTTCTATGTACAAATATATGACTCATGCCATCCTGGTGAAAAATTACTTAGAAAATTGTTTCTTCTTTATTAATTTTGAAACAAATGTTCATCGTCTCATTGAACTTTGTTTTCTAACACTGGCAGAGAAGGATGGTTAATATAGATGTCTTTCAAATGGTGACTAAATTAATCTCATTTCTCTGTGTTATTTATCAGACTAGTAAGTACAACCAACAGGCATTTTCACAGATACTTGCTGTTCCAAAACTAAGCAATCTTACCATTCTAAGCATGCACGATACCATCAAATGACCTGCCGTGCCAATTCATCTCAAAATGTCTAGTCCACAGCAGTAATATTTTTACATCACTTGCTATATGCCAGGCAGTGTTCTAAGTACTTTATGAATATTAACACATTTAATATTTTAACAGCTCTGTGAGACAGGTACCATGCTATTATTAACTAAATTTTTACTTATGCAGGAGCTAAAGCACAGAAGAGTAAAGTAATTAGCCCAAAATCACACAGCTGTCAAATGGAAAAGCTGGGACTCAGACCCAAGCAATCTGGCTCCAGAGATCATATTCTTAATTATCACTCCATTCCACTTCTCAGGCATTAGAGAAAATGTGTGAAGACACCTGGTATAAGACCCTAGGGAGAAGTGGGTACTGTGTTAAAGACTAGACTAAGATTTTCAGATTCAAAAATTTAAAAGAAAATAATTAGGCTAGCCAAACAAAACACATCCATGGGCCTAATTTTACCCTAGAGGTCACCAGTGTGCAAAGACAGCACAAGACGACTTCGAGCTTTGACATTCCACAGTCCTACAAGAATCTAAATCACACACAATTAACTCTTGCCTGTCTTTGGAGATGAAGTAATGTCAGAGAGATGGCTTCTTCAGAGATTTAATATTTTAACCACCATTTCTTTCCCAGCTTCCCTTACCACTCCCATGTGCAACACACAAGATCTTCATTGCCTGCTAGAGAGGGTAGAAAATAGGACTTGAGTGTTTCAATTACTGGAAAAAGATATAGGAAACTTTCCTTCATACTCAGAGAGTTTATCTCCTTCTTCTTCAGTTGCAGTTATGCCGGAACTGAAAGAAAACAAAAAGAACCACTTGCAGTTTTCCAAGGAGTTTGTGATTGCTAATTGGATATTACTGATGCCCCTTCTGCATTTTCAATATAGAAAGACCAGGTATATCTACCTCGTAGAGACCCCACATTTTTATCCTTAGAGAGGTGAAAGGAAAACATAGATTAAACAAAACAGAAGTTAAAAATTAGTTTGACAGTGAAAGCAAAGCTTGTTGTAATGACCTCAGTTACAAGACCTCAAAAGCAGCCTAACGCTGGGAATCCAGCCCTGCAGGAAGAACTTAAGTGGTCTAACCTCCACTAGAAAAATGAAAGTCATGGGATAAACTCAAGACTTCAGATGCCTTCACAGGTTGAGGACAAGCTATTCTAGTGATAGGGGGTTAAAAAAGCAGCCAGTGAACGACACCATAACTGCATAGTGAGGTAAACCAACTGGATAGGCAGAATTCTAAAATAGCCCAGAAGATTTTCCACCCCCATTATGTACATGCCCTGCATAATCCCCCAGACTGTGAATATAAATTAGGTTATATTAGATGGCACAGTTGGCTTTAAGAAAGGGAGATTATCCAGAGAACATGAGAAGGACTCAATGTGCCATTGCTGGCTTGAAGATGAAGGGGGCCGTGGGTCAAGGAATGTAGGTGGCCTCTAGTAGCTGAAAATAGTCCCTGGCTTATAGAAAACTAGGAAATGGGGGCATCAATTCTTCAACTTCAAGGAATCAAATTTTGTGAACAAGAATGAGTTGGCGTGGCTTTTTCCCCAGAGCCTCTAGGTGACAACTCAACATAGTTGCCATTTTCATGTAAGCCTTTGTGATACTCTGAAGAGAGAACTCAGTTTGGAAGTAAATTTTTTCACCCAGAAGCTACAGTTAAGAACTCAGTATGGCTGAGGTGCGGTGGCTCACTCCTGTAATCCCAACACTTTGGGAGACCAAGGTAGGACCATGACTTTAAGTCAGGAGTTCAAGACCAGCCTGGGCAACAAAGTGAAACCTTAGTCTCTAAAAATAAAAATAAAAACTAGCTGGTCAAAGTGGTGTGCACCTCTAGTTCTAGCTACTCAGGAGACTGAGGACTGCTCAATCCCAGGAGTTTGAGGCTGCAATGAGCTATGATTGCACTACTGGACTCCAGCCTGGGTGACAGAGTGAGACCCTCTAAAACAGAAAGAAAAAACAAACAAAAAACAAAACAAAACAAAAAAAACCTCAGGATTGGCAAAACCTTGATTTCAGCCTTGTCATACCCTGAGCAAAAAGCTCGGTCATGCTGTGCCAGACTTCTGACCTATAGAACTGTGAAAGGTGAAATGGATGTTGTTTTAAGTCTCTAAGTTTGTGGTAATTTAGTATGCAGCAATAGCTAACTAATACATAAACAAACCAATAAAACTCTGGCTTGTTCTAGAGTTGTGGTTAATATAACCAAATACTATAGGTCTCTTGGAAGTCTTGGGAGCCTCTCAGGCTATCTCTAAGGAAAGAAAATGTGAAGATAAAAGGCCTTGAAGAGTTGCCTCCATACCTCTGAGTGATTGACATTTACAATAGAAGTAGTCTGTGGAATTAAAAGGAGAAAGTTGAGTTATTCTTGACCTAATGCCTTATAGACAAGGTCAGGGAGGATATTTGCATTTATTGAAGGTCTATTATGTGTCAGGATGATAAAGTTCCTAAGGTTCAAGAAAGAGCCCTTTCATGGTATCCTAACATTTGTCGACAGAACAGGAGGCTAGTGCCTTGCTTGAGACTGTGTTTGGGAAGCCTCAGTTTAGATTACTAATTTTTTTCTTTTTTTAAATTACAGTTTAAGTTCTGTGATACATGCATGTGCAGAATGTGCAGGTTTGTTACATAGGTATATACGTGCATGGTGGTTTGCTGCACCCACCAACCCATCTTCTACATTATGTATTTCTCCTAATGCTATTCCTCCCCTTGTCCCCCATCTGCTGACAGGCCCTGGTGTCCATGTGTTCTCATTGTTCAACTCCCACTTATGAGTGACAACATGCAGTGCTTGGTTTTCAGTTCCTGTTAGTTTGCTAAAAATGAAGGTTTCCAGCTTCGTCCATTTCCCTACAAAGGACATGAACTAATCTTTATTACAGCCGCATAGTGTTCCATGGTGTATATATACCACATTTTCTTTATCCAGTCTATCATTGATGCACATTTGAGTTCGTTCCAAGTCTTTGCTATTGTCAATAGTGCTGCAGTAAACATACATGTGCATGTGTCTTTATGATAGAATGATTTATAATCCTTTGGGTAGATACCCAGTAATGGGATTGCTCAGTCAAATGGTATTTCTGGTTCTAGATCCTTGATGAATTGCCATACTATCTTCCACAATGGTTAAACTAATTTACACTCCCACTAACAGTGTAAAAGTGTTCCTATTTCTCCACTTCCTCTCCAGCATCTGTTGTCTTCTGACTTTTAAATGATTGTCATTTTAACTGGCCTGAGATGATATCTCAATGTGGTTTTGATTTGTATTTCTCTAATGATCAGTGATAATGAGCTTTTCTCCACACAAAAGTGTCTGTTCATATTCTTTGCCCATTTTGGGTTTTTTTTGTTTGTTTTTTTGTTTTGTTTTTGTTTTTTGTTTTTGTAAATTTGTATAAGTTCTTTGTAGATTCTGGATATTAGCCTTTTGTCAGATGCAAAATTTTCTCCCATTCTGTAGTTTGCCTGTTCACTCTAATGATAGTTTCACTGTGCAGAAGCTCTTTAGTTTAACTAGATCCCATTTGTCAATTTTGGCTTTTGTTGCCATTGCTTTGGGTGTTTTAGTCATAAAGTCTTTGCCTATACCTATACTGAATAGTATTGCCTAGGTTTTCTTCTATGGTTTTTATGGTTTTAGGCCTTACATTTAAGTCTTTTGTCCATCTTGAGTTAGTTTTTGTATAAGGTGTAAGGAAGTAATACAGATTTAGTTTTCGGCAAATGGCTAGCCAGTTTTCCCAACACCATTTATTAAATAGGGAATCCCTCCTCATTGCTTGTTTCTGTCAGATTTGTCAAAGATCAGATAATTGTAGATGTGTGGCATTATTTCTGAGTCCTCTGTTCTGTTCCATTTCTCTGTATATCTGTTTTGGTACCATTATCATGCTGTTTTGGTTACTGTAGCCTTGTAGTAAAGTTTGAAGTCAGGTAGCCTGATGCCTCCAGTTTTGTTCTTTTTGCTGAGGATTGTCTTGTCTATACAAGCTCTTTTTTGGTTCCATATGAAATTTAAAGTAGCTTTTTTCTAATTCTGTGAAGCAAGACAATAATATTGAGTCTATAAATTACTTTGGGCAGTATGGCCATTTTCACAATATTGACTCTTCCTATCCATAAGCATGAAATGTTTGTGTTCTCTCATTTCTTTGAGCAGTGGTTTGTAGGTCTCTTTGAAAAGGGCCTTCACATTCCTTGTGAGTTGTATTCCTAGGTATTTTATTCTCTTTGTAGCACTTGTGAAGGGGAGTTCATTCATGATTTGGCTCTCTGTCTGTTATCGGTGTATAGGACAGTTTGTGATTTTTGCATATTGATTTTGTTTCCTGAAACTTTGCTGAAGTTGCTTATCAGCTTAAGGAGATTTTGGGCTGAGACAACAGAATTTTTTAATATACAACATATCATCTGCAAACAGAGATTATTTGACTTCCTCTCTTCCTATTTGAATACACTTTATTTCTTTCTCTTGCCTGACTTCCGTGGCCAAAACTTCCAATACTATGTTGAATAGGAGTGGTGAGATACGGCATCCTTGCCTTGTGCCAGTTTTCAAATGGAATGCTTCCAGTTTTTGCCCATTCAGTATGATATTGGCTTTGCGTTTGTCATAAATAGCTCTTATTATTTTGAGATATGTTTCATCAATACCTAGTTTACTAAGAGTTTTTTTGCATGAAAAGGTGTTGAATTTTATTGAAGGCCTTTTCTGCATCTATTGAGATAATCATGTGGTTTTTGTCACTGGTTGTGTTTATGTGATGAATTATGTTTATAGATTTGCATAAGTTGAACCAACCTTGCATCCCAGGGATAAAACTAACTTGATTGTGGTGGATAAGTTTTTTGTTGTGCTGCTGAATTCTGTTTGCCAATATTTTATTGAGAATTTCTACATCAATGTTCATCAGGAATATTGGCCTGAAATTTTCTTTTTTTGTTGTGTCTCTGCCATCTTTTGGTATGAAGATAATGCTGGCCTCACAAAATAAGTTAAGGAGGAGTCTCTGTTTTTCTATTGCTTGAAATAGTTTCACGAGGAATGATTACATTTCCTCTTTGTACCTCTGATAGAATTCAGCTGTGAATCTGTCTGTTCCCAGGCTTTTTTTGGTTGGCAGGCTACAAATTACAGCCTCAACTTCAGAACTTGTTATTCGTTTAATCATAAATTCAACTTCTTTCTGCTCTAGTCTTGGGAGGGTGTATGTTGCCAGGAATTTATCCATTTCTTTTAGATTTTCTAGTTTATTTGTGTAGAGGTGTTTATAGTATTCTACAAACTACCACTATAGTATATATATGGTAGTTTGTATTTCTATGGGATCAGTGGTGATCTCCCCTTTATCATTTTTTATTGCATCTATTAGATTCATCTCTCTTTTCTTCTTTATTAGTCTGACTAGTGGTATATCTGTTTTGTTAATATTTTCAAAAAACAGCTCTTGAATTCATTGATTATTTGAAGGGTTTTTCATGTCTCTAGCTCCTTTATTTCTGTTCTGATCTTAGTTATTTCTTGCTTTCTGCTAGCTTTTGAATTTGTTTGCTCTTGCTTCTCTAGTTCTTTTAATTATGATGTTAGGGTGTTGATTTTAGATTTTTCTTTCTTTCTCCTGTGGGCATTCAGCACTATAAATTTTCCTCTAAGCACTGCTTTAGCTGTGTCCCAGGAATTCTAGTATGTCATATCTTCATCCTCATTGATTTTAAATAGCTTATTTTTTTCTGCCTTAATGTCATTATGTACCCAGTATTCATTCAGGAGCAGGTTGTTCAGTTTACATGAAGTTGTGTGGTTTTGAGTGAGTTTCTTAATTCTGAGTTTTAATTTGATTACACTGTGGTCTGAAAGACTGGTTGTTATGTTTTCCATTCTTTTGCATTTGCTGAGGGTCTTCTACTTCCAATTATGTGGTCAAATTTAGAATAAGTGTGATGTGATGCTGAGAAGAATGTATATTCTGATGATTTGTGATTGAGAGTTCTGTAGATGTCTATTACATCTACTTGGTCCAGAGCTGTGTTCAAGTCCTGAATATCCTTGACAATTTTCTGTCTCATTGATCTAATATTGATAGTGGGATGTTAAAATCTCCCACTATTCTTGTGTAGGAGTCTAAGTCTCTTTGTAGGTCTCTAAGAGCTTGCTTCATGAATCTGGGTGCTCCTGCATTGGGTTTATATGTACTTAGGATAGTTAGCTCTTCTTGTTACAGTGATCCCTTTACCATTACGTAATGCCCTTCTCTGTCCTTTTTGACCTTTGTTGGTTTAAAGTCTGTTTTAACAGAGACTAGGATTGCAAGACCTGCCTCTCTCTTTCTTTCTTTCTTTCTTTCTCTTTCTTTCTTTCTTTCTTTCTTTCTTTCTTTCTTTCTTTCTCTCTCTCTCTCTCTCTTTCTTTTTTTCTTTCTTTCTTTCTTTCTTTCTTTCTTTCTTTCTTTCTTTCTTTCTTTCTTTCTTTCTTTTATTTGCTTAATTTTGAGCCTATGTGTGTCTTTGCACAAGAGATGGGTCTCCTGAATACAGCACATTGATGGGTTTTGACTTTTTATCCAATTTTCCAGTCTGTGTCTTTTAATTGGGCATTTAGCCCATTTACATTTAAGGTTATTATTGTTATGTATGAATTTGATCCTGTCATTGTGATGCTAGCTGGTTATTTTACCCGTTAGTTGATGCAGTTTCTTCATAGTGTCAATGGTCTTTACAATTTGGTACAGTTTTTCAGTGGCTGGTACCGGTATTTCCTTTCCTTATTTAGTTTAGTTTAGTTTTATTTTGTTTTGTTTTGTTTTGTTTGTTTGTTTGTTTTTTTCAGGAGCTCTTATAAGGCGGACCTGGTGGTGACAAAATCTTTCAGCATTTGCTTGTCTGTAAAAGATTTTATTTCTCCTTCACTTATGAAGCTTAGTTTGGCTGGATATGAAATTCTGGGTTGAAATTTCTTTTCTTTAAGAATATTGAATATTGGCTCCCACTTTCTTCTGGATTGTAGGGTTTCTGCTGAGAGACCTGCTGTTAGCCTGATGGGCTTCCTGTTGTGGGTAACCCGACCTTTCTCTCTGGCTGCCCTTAACATTTTTTTCCTTCATTTCAACCTTGGCGAATCTGACAATTATGTGTCTTGGGCTTGTTCTTCTCAAGGAATAACTTTGTGGTGGTCTCTGTATTTCTTAAATTTGAATATTGGTCTGTCTTGCTAGGTTGGGGAAGTTCTCCTGCATAGTATCATGAAGAGTGTTTTTTCATCTTGGTTTCATTCTCCCTGTAACTTTCAGTTACACCAACCAAACATAGGTTTGGTCTTTTCACATAATCCCATATTTCTTGGAGGCTCTGTTCATTCCTTTTCATTCTTTTTTCTCTAATCTTGTCTTCATGTGTTATTTCTTGTCTTCATGCTTTATTTCATTAAGTTGATCTTCAATGTCTGATATCCTTTCTTCTGCTTGATCGATTTGGCTATTGATACTTGTGTATGCTTCACAAAGTTCTCGTGCTGTTTTTTTTTTAGCTCTATCAGGTATTTATGTTCTTCTATAAACTGGTTTTTTTAGTTAGCAGTTTCTCTGACCTTTTATCGAAATTCTTAACTTCCTTGCATTGGGTTAAAATATGCTCCTTTAGCCCAAAGGATTTTGTTATTACCCACCTTCTGAAGCCCACTTCTGCCAATTCATCAAACTCATTCTCCACCCAGTTTTGTTCTCTTGCTGATGAGGAGTTGTGATCCTTTAAAGGAGAAGAGACATTCTGGTTTTTGCAATTTTTAGCCTTTTTGCACTGGATTTATCTACCTTTGGCCTTTGATGTTGGTGACCCATCCAAAGGTTGAGTGGACATCCTTCTTGCTGATGTTGATGCTATTAGTTTCTGTTTGTTAGTTTTCCTTCTAACAGTCAGGCCCCTTTGCTGCAGGTCTGCTGGAGTTTGATGGAAGTGCACTCCAGACCCTGTTTGTCTGGGTATCACCAGTGAATGCTGCAGAACAGCAAAGATCTCTGCCTGGTCCTTCCTCTGGAAGTTTCATCTCAGAGGAGCACCTGCCAGATGCAACCTGGAGCTCTCCTGTCTGAGGGGCCTGTCTACCCCAGCTGGAATGTGTCTCCCAATCAAGAGGTAAGGGAGTCAGGGACCCACTTGAGGAGGCAGTTTGTCCCTTAGCAGAGCTTGAGCACTGTGCTGGGAGATATACTGTTCTCTTCAGATCTGTCAGGCAGGAAGGTTTAATTGAAGCTTCACCCACAGCCATCGCTTCCTCCAGGTGCTCTGTCCAGGGGAGATGGGAGTTTTATCTATAAGCCCCTGACTGGGGCTTTCTTTTTGAGTTGCCCAGACCAGAGAGAGGAATCTAGAGAGGCAGCCTGGCTACAGTGACTTTGCTGAGCTGTGGTGGGCTCCACCCAGTTTGAATTTCCAGGCAGCTTTGTTTACACTGTGAGATGAAAATCGCCTATTCAAGCCTAATTAATGGCAGAAGCTCCTTCTCCCACCTAGCTCAAGCATCCCAGGTCAACTTCAGACTGTTGTACTAGCAGCGAGAATTTCATGCCAGAGGATCTTGGCTTGCTGGGCTCCAATGGGGCGGGATCCACTGAGATAGACTACTTCGCTCCCTGGCTTCAGCCCCCTTTCCAGGGGAGTAAACGGTTCTGTCTTGCTGGCATTCCTGGTGCCACTGGGGTATGAAAAAAAAATCCTGCAGCTGGCTCGGAGTGTTTTCAAATGGCCACCAGTTTTGTGCTTGAAACCCAGGACCCTAGTTGTGTACGCACCAGAGGGAATCTCCTGGTCTGCAGGTTGTGAAGACCATAGGAAAAGGATAATATCATCTGGGCGGTATGCACTGTTCCTCATGGCACATTTCTTCATGGCTTCCCTTGGCTAGGGGAGGGAGTTCCCAGACACTATGAGCTTCCCAGGTGAGGTTGATTGCTATTATACATCTCAATTCCTCAGTCTGGCATTTCAGCTCCTATGTATAATGGTCCTTTATTACCCTTCCTCTTTATTTCACACTCCTTTCCGTAAGAATTTTTTCTTCTGCTACGTAGGTCATTTCCAATTCTATATTCTTTTCTGCCTCTACACACTCAGTCATGTTTACCCGTTTCCTGGGATGCCCTCCAAAATGACCTCTGTTTATTCAAAACTGGCCACTTTTGCAGGCACAGCCCAGTCCTCTTGTTCTTTAGTGGGTTTCTTTCACCTCTTCTGCCCTTCACTGTACTCTTGATAGAAGAAGGTTGCTCTTATTTTGATACTTACAGGACAGAAAAGCATCAGAAATTTGAACCTAGAAGGACAATCACTGCTCAAGTAATCCATGTTTGTCTTTCACTTCTCCAAGGATTAAAGATGTGAGGTCTCTACGGGGTAGACACTACTGGTCTCTCCACACTGAAGACACAGCAGGGGCATCAGTAAAAATTATGAAACAAGGCATAACTGCAAAGGAATAAGATACCTTTATAAAGGAAAGATCACTTCATCAAGTGACCAAACATAGCTTCATTAATAAAACACAAATCCGTGTGTGTATATATGCGTGTGTGTGTGTGTGTGTGTCCTGATGTGCTATACAATACTAAATACCATCATCACATTTGAACTATTCTTTTTTTTTTTTAATGCATTTTAGGTTTTGGGGTACATGTGAAGAACTTGCAAGATTGTTGCATAGGTACACACATGGTAGTGTGATTTGCTGCCTTCCTCCCCATCACCTACATATGGCATTTCTCCCCATGCTATCTCTTCCCACCTCCCCTCCCCCCTTCCCTCCCACATTTCACCCCAACAGACCCCAGTGTGTAGTGCTCCCCTCCCTGTGTCCATGTATTCTCATTGTTCAACACCCGCCTATGAGTGAGAGCATGCGGTGTTTGATTTTCTGCTCTTGTGTCACTTTGCTGAGAATGATGGTTTCTGGGTTCATCCACGTCCCTACAAAGGGCACAAACTCATCATTTTTGATGGCTGCATAATATTCCATGGTGTATATGTACCACATTTTCCCTGTCCAGTCTATCATCAATGGGCATTTGGGTTGGTTCCAGGTCTTTGTTATTGTAAACAGTGCTGCAATGAACATTCGTGTGCACGTGTCCTTATAGTAGAACGATTTGTAATCCTTTGGATATATACCCAGTAATGAGATTGCTGGGTCAAATGGAATTTCTATTTCTAGGTCCTTGAGGAATCGCCACACTGTCTCCCACAATGGTTGAACTAATTTACACTCCCACCAACAGTGTAAAAGTGTTCCTATTTCTCCACATCCTCTCCAGCATCTGTTGTCTCCAGATTCTTTAATGATCACCATTCTAACTGGCGTGAGATGGTATCTCAATGTAGTTTTGATTTGCATTTCTCTTTTGACCAGTGATGATGAGCATTTTTTCATATGTTTGTTGGCCTCATGTATGTCTTCTTTTGTAAAGTGTCTGTTCATATCCTTCGCCCACTTTTGAATGGGCTTGTTTGTTTTTTCTTGTAGATCTGTTTTAGTTCTTTATAAATTCTGGATATCAGCCCTTTGTCAGTTGGGTAGACTGCAAAATTTTTTTCCCATTCTCTTGGTTGCCAACCCACTCTAATAACTGTTTCTTTTGCCGTGCAGAAGCTGTGGAGTTTAATTAGGTCCCATTTGTCTATTTTGGCTTTTGTTGTCAATGCTTTTGGTGTTATGGTCATGAAGTCCTTGCCTACGACTATGTCCTGAATGGTTTTGCCTAGATTTTCTTCTAAGATTTTTATGGTGTTAGGTCTTATGTTTAAGTCTTTAATCCATCTGGAGTTGATTTTAGTGTAAGGTGTCAGGAAGGGGTCCAGTTTCTGATTTCTGCACATGGCTGGCCAGTTTTCCCAACATCATTTATTAAAGAGGGAATCCTTTCCCCATTGCTTGTTCTTTTCAGGTTTGTCAAAGATTGATGGTTGTAGATATATTGTGTTGCCTCCGAGGCCTCTGTTCTGTTCCATTGGCCTATATCTCTGTTTTGGTACCAGTACCATGCTGTTTTGATTACTGTAGCCTAGTAGTATAGTTTGAAGTCCGGTAGTGTGATGCCTCCTGCTTTGTTCTTCTTGCTTAGAATTGACTTGGCTATGTGGGCTCTTTTTTGGTTCCATATGAAGTTTAAGGTGTTTTTTTTTCCAGTTCTGTGAAGAAGGTCATTGGTAGCTTTATGGGAATAGCGTTGAATCTGTAAATTACTTTGGGCAGTATGGCCATTTTCACAATATTGATTCTGCGTAGCCATGAACATGGAATGTTTCTCCATCTGTTTGTGTCTTCTCTTATTTCATTGAGCAGTGGCTTGTAGTTCTTCTTGAAGAGGTCCTTTACATTCTTTGCTAGTTGTATCCCTAGGTATTTTACTCTCTTTGTAGCAATTGTGAAAGGCATTTCGTTCTTAATTTGGCTCTCTTTAAGCCTGTTATTGGTGTATAGGAATGCTTGTGATTTTTGCACATTGATTTTGTATCCTGAGACTTTGCTGAAGGTGCTTATCAGCATCAGGAGATTTTGGGCTGAGATGATGGGGTCTTCTAGATATACAATCATGTCATCTGCAAATAGAGACAATTTGACTTCCTCCTTTCCTATTTGAATAAACTTTATTTCTTTTTCTTGCCTGATTGCTCTGGCTAGAACTTCCAGCACTATAATGAATAGGAGTGGTGAGAGTGGGCATCCTTGTCTAGTGCCAGATTTCAAAGGGAATGCTTCCAGTTTTTGCCCATTCAGTATGATATTGGCTGTTGGTTTGTCATAAATAGCTTTTATTATTTTGAGATAGGTTCCGTCAATACCTAGTTTATTGATGGTTTTTAGCATAAAGGGCTGTTGGATTTTGTCAAAGGCCTTCTCTGCATCAATTGAGATAATCATGTGGTTTTTGTCTTTGGTTCTGTTTATGTGGTGAATTACGTTTATAGACTTGCGTATGTTGAACCAGCCTTGCATCCCTGGGATGAAGCCTACTCGATCATGGTGGATAAGTTTTTGATGTGCTGTTGCAATCGGCTTGCCAGTATTTTTTTTTTTTTTGAGACGGAGTTTCACTCTTGTTACCCAGGCTGGAGTGCAATGGCGCAACCTCGGCTCATCGCAACCTCCGCCTCCCGGGTTTAGGCCATTCTCCTGCCCCAGCCTCCTGAGTCGCTGGGATTACAGGCACGCGCCACCATGCCCAGCTAATTTTTTGTATTTTTAGTAGAGACGGGGTTTCACCGTGTTGACCAGGATGGTCTCGATCTCTTGACCTCGTGATCCACCCGCCTTGGCCTCCCACAGTGCTGGGATTACAGGCTTGAGCCACCACGCCCGGCCGCCAGTATTTTATTGAAGATTTTTGCATCTATGTTCATCATGGATATTGGCCTGAAGTTTTCTTTTCTTGTTGAGTCTCTGTTGGGTTTTGGTATCAGGAGGATGTTGTCTCAAAAAATGAATTGGAAAGGATTCCCTCTTTTTGGATTATTTGGAATAGTTTCAGAAGGAATGATATCAGCTCCTCTTTGTATCTCTGGTAGAATTCAGCTGTGAACCCATCTGGACCTGCGCTTTTTTGGGTGGTAGGCTCTTAATAGCTGCCTCAACTTCAGACCTTGTTATTGGTCTATTCAGGGTTTCAAATTCTTCCTGGTTTAGGCTTCGGAGGAGGCAAGTGTCCAGGAATTTATCCATTTCTTCCAGGTTTACTAGTTTATGTGCATAGAGTTGTTTGTAATAATCTCTGATGATGATTTGAATTTCTGTGGAATCTGTGGTGATATCACCTTTATCGTTTTTTATTGCATCAATTTGGTTATTCTCTCTTTTCTTTTTTATTAATCTGGCTAGTGGTCTGTCTATTTTGTTGATCTTTTCAAAAAACCAGCTCCTGGATTTATTGATTTTTTGAAGGGTTTTTTGTGTCTCTATCTCCTTCAGTTCTGCTCTGATCTTAGTTATTTCTTGTCTTCTGCTATGTTTTCAGTATTTTTGATCTTGCTCCTCTAGCTCTTTCAATTTTGATGTTAGGGTTTCAATTTTAGATCTCTCCTTGCTTCTCATGTGGGCCCTTATTGCTATATATTTTCCTCTAGAGACTGCTTTAAATGTGTCCCAGAGATTCTGGTATGTTGTGTCTTCATTCTCGTTTATTTCAAAGAACATCTTTATTTCTGCCTTCATTTCATTGTTTATCCAGTCAACATTCAAAAGCCAGTTGCTCAGTTTCCATGAAGCTGTGCGGTTCTGAGTTAGTTTCTGCATTCTGAATTCTAACTAACTCAATTGCACTGTGGTCTGAGAGACTGTTTGTTATGATTTCTGTTCTTTTGCATTTGCTGAGGAGTGATTTATTTCCAATTATGTGGTCAATTTTAAAGTAGGTGTGATGTGGTGCTGAGAAGAATGTACATGCTGTGGATTTGGGGTGGAGAGTTCTGTGTCTATTAGGTTTGCTTGTTCCAGGTCTTAGTTCAAGTCCTGAATATCCTTGTTAATTTTCTGTCTGGTTGATCTGTCTAATGTTGACAATGGGGTGTTAAAGTCTCCCACTATAATTGTGTGGGAGTCCAAGTCTCTTTCTAAGTCATTAAGAACTTGCCTTATGTATCTGGGTGCTCCTGTATTGGGTACATATATATTTAGGATCATTAGCTCTTCTTGTTGCATTGATCCTTCTACCATTGTGTAATGTACTTCTTTGTCTCTTTTGATCTTTGCTGCTTTAAAGTCTATTTTATCAGAGATGAGAATTGCAACTCCTGCTTTTTTTTGCTCTCTGTTTGCTTGATAAATCTTCCTCCATCCCTTTATTTTGAGCCTTTGTGTATCCTTGCACTTGAGATGGGTTTCCTGGATACAGCACACCAATGGGTTTTGGCTTTTTATCCAATTTGCCAGTCTGTGTCTTTTGATTGGGGCATTTAGTCCGTTTACATTTAGGGATAATATTGTTATGTGTGAATTTGATACTGCCATTTTGGTGCTATCTGGCTGTTTTGTTCGTTAGTTGATGCAGATTCTTGATTGTGTTGATGCTCTTTACCATTTGGTAAGTTTTTGGAGTGGCTGGTACTGGTTGTTCCTTTATCTGTGTAGAGCCTCTTTCAGGAGCTCTTGTAAACAGGTCTGGTGGTGATGAAATCTCTGAGTACTTGCTTGTTCACAAAGGATTTTATTTTTCCTTCACTTATGAAGCTTAGTTTGGCTGGATAGGAGATTCTGGGTTGAAAGTTCTTTTCTTTAAGGATGTTGAATATTGGCCACCACTCTCTCCTGGCTTGTAGGGTTTCTGCTGAGAGATCTGCTGTGATTCTGATGGGCTTCCCTTTGTGGGTAACAGACCTTTCTCTCTGGCTGCCCTTAGTATTTTCTCCTTCATTTCAACCCTGGTGAATCTGACAATTATGTGCCTTGGGATTGCTCTTCTTGAGGAATATCTTTGTGGTGTTCTCTGTATTTCCTGGACTTGAATGTTTGCCTGCCTTACTAGGTTGGGGAAGTTTTCCTGGATAATATCCTGAAGAGTATTTTCCAGCTTGGATTCATTCTCTTCATCACATTCAGGTACACCTATCAGACGTAGATTAGGTCTTTTCACATAGTCCCACATTTCTTGGAGACTTTATTCATTCCTTTTTACCCTTTTTTCTCTATTCTTGCCTCTCATTTTATTTCATTGAGTTGATCTTCGACCTCTGATATCCTTTCTTCTGCTTGGTCAGTTTGGCTGTTGAAATTTGTGCATGCTTCGCCAAGTTCTTGTGTTGTGTTTTTCAGCTCCATTAATTCACTTATGTTCCTCTCTGTGTTGTCCATTCTCATTAGCTTTTCGTCAAATCTTTTTTCAATGTTCTTAGTTTCTTTCCCTTGGGTTAGAACATGTTCTTTTAGCTCACTGTAATTCCTTATTGCCAACCTTCTGAAGTCTGATTCTGTCATTTCATCACACTCCTTCTCCATCCAGCCTTGTTCCCTTGCTGGTGAGGAGTTGTGATCTCTTTTAGGAGGAGAGGTGTGCTGGTTTCAGGTGTTTTCATCCTTTTTGCACTGGTTTCTTCCCATCTTAGTGCATTTATCCACCTGTTGTCTTTGTAGTTACCGACTTTCACATTGGGTCTCTGAGTGAACTTCCAGTTTTTGGATGCTGAAGTTACTTCTTTTTCTTAGCTTTCCTTCTAACAGTCTGGCCCCTCTGCTGTAGGACTGCTGAGGTCCACTCCAGGCCCTGCTTGCTTGGGAATCACCTGCAGCAGCTGCAGAACAGTAAGGGTTGCTACCAGTTCCCTCTTCTGCTATCTTTGTCCCAGTAGGATGCCCGCTAAATGTCAGTCTGTTCTCTCCTTTATGAGGTGACTCTTTGGATATATGGGGGTCAGAGAGCTGCTTGAGGAGACAGTCTGTCCTTTATTGGAGCTCAAGTCCTGAGCTGTGCACTCAGTTTTTCATTCAGAGTTGCTGGGCAGGTACGTTTAAGTCTGCTGCAGCAGAACTCATAAACTCACTTTTTTTTTCCTCCAGGTGCTCTGTCCTAGGGAGTTAGGGCTTTATTTATAAGTTTCCGTTGTGCTGCTGCCTTTTTTTTTTCTTTCAGGGCTGCCCTGCCCAGCGAGGAGGCAGCCTAGTCACTGTCTGCCTGCAGAGGCTTTGCTGAGCTGCTGTGGGCTCCGCCCAGCTGCTGCATGATCCTCCCTGCAGTTCTGTTTATATAGGTGTAGTTAGAGCTGCCTTGGCAATGGTGGCCCACCTCTGTTATGGCGGACTCTCTGTGTAGTGGCAGGTTGCCTCGGCAATGGCGGGTTGCCTCAGCAATGGTCAGACTCCCTCCGTAGCGGTGGAGTGTCTCAATAATGGTGGACGCCCCTCCCCCACAGAGCCAGACTGTCCTGGGTTCAGCTGTGCTTGCTGTGAAACTCTCAACCCAGAGCGTTTTCAATTACTGTTTTTTTTTTTCTTTGTTGGGGGGGTGGCGGGTGGGGCCAGCTGAGCCTGATCTCCTGGCTCCCTGACTCAGAGTCTTTTTTGTTGTTGTTGTTGAACAGTCGACTGCTCCCAGTGTTACAGTCACCTGTTGAAAAGGTGCCGAGATCTCCCGTGCCGCGACTCACTGAGCTGGCTGAAACAGCGGCACTGAGAATACTGGCAGTTTTTTTGCCTAGGAATCTCCTGGCCTGGGCTTGCTATTTCAGATGAATGGGCGACTCTGCCGTCTCAGGGCTCCAATCACCAGCTAAGAGGGCACCCGGACCGGTGTCTTTTGTATGGAAAACTGCTGCGCCAGGGCACTGGCAAAGCAGCCACGTGGGCCAAAACAGCCTCACTGGCCGAAACAGCCACACCAGCCGAAACAGCCATGCTGGCGACCCATGGGGCTCCTCTGCCTGGGAATCTCCTGATCTGTGGGCAATAAAAATCCATCTGGAAATGCGGCATCCACTCACCCTCTGCACTTTCACTGGGAGCTGCAATCCTGAGCTGGTCCTAGTCAGCCATCTTCCCCCGATCTTCCCACATACGAACTATTCTTACCAAAAATGTTTAATCTAATCTATTTATTCCTTGAGACCTAAATTCCAGTTTTACAGAAAAAATAGGGGATGGAGAATCAAATTAAATTACACCCTGAGGAAGCAATTAAACAAACCCAGGATGCGGGACATTTATAAGACAACTGATCTGGTCTCTTTAAAATATCAATATCATGAGGGAAAATAAGTGAGAGATCATTCTAGATTAAAGAGACATAATGAAAGACAACTTGAGGAGCTTTATTGGATTCTGGTTCAAAAAATCAATTTTGGGGATCTAATCTGGAAAATTTGAATGCAGATTATATATTAGATTATATTGAGATTTATTACTAATTCTCTATACCATGATAATTGTTTTATGGTTATGTAGGAAAATGCCCTCATTTTAAAAAGTTGCATGCTGAAGTTTTAAGGGTTAAAGTATCATGATATCTGCTACTTACTTTCAAATGGCTAGCCCAAATTAAAGTATATACACAAAATAACATTTCTAAGGAAATCTTTGTGGACTGTATGTAAAACTTTAACTGGACAATTCTACAGTTTGGTGGATTTAGCTGTTCAAAGAACCATCCCTAAATGCAGGTCGACTTATATCAACAAATGAATGGAAAACAATATGATATCCAAAATGGATACAGGGAAATCCTAAGCTTGGATTTAAGAAGAAATCAATGGTATAAATATAGGATAAGGAAGATCTGACTTAACAGCAAGTCAAGTGAAAAACGCAGAATGAAAAACTAGGCTCTTCAGGTGACTCAGAGGGGAATTTTTAAGCAACAGCCAAAGCATGATTTTACATACACATCAAGGACTTAATGAACTTTGTGACTGATCAGATATGGAACAGAAGGAGCGGAAAGGAAAGAGACAAAATAGGAGCTTGGGCTCAGGCGTCAAACTGCCTGGGTCTTAATTCTGATTCTACTACTTATTTGCATGCAAATGTGGATATGTCAGTTAACCACTCTTTGACTCATTTCCCTCACCTGTAAAATAAGGTGATAATAGTATCTACCTCAGAGGATTCCTGTGAGAATTAGATAAGATGCTGCATGTAGAGAATAGTTCTCAGCACATCGGAATCACTCATACATGTGAGCTATTATTTGTCCCTTTTACCAGAAAAGGCATTATTCCTACTTTCTGTAATGCTCACTTTGCCCACTGCTTAGACAACAGGCTATAGTGAAAAAGCACACTTGCCTAGAATTGGTGGGGCCTAATTCTGTCACTATCTGTCTGGGACTATCTTTAAAATAGGGAAGCGCTAGGTCATCTATAAGGTCCTGTCAAGCTCCATCTTTCTGTGCTCCTGGGATTCTGCACCTCCTACTTTGAAGCTGGGGCAGAGATTAAACACCTGTGGGGAAGCATTCACGGTTGGAAAAACTATCAATTTGCCATACAGCTGGGACTGCATTGGTAAAATGTGGTCTCTAGAGGGTGCTCAAAACACACAAAGTACTCTATTAAAGGTTCTCAGAAATACCTGTAAGTAGGAATAAGCAAAGGAGGCAGTTGTTGTCAGAGAAGGCCTAATTGGGGACTGCTGTTGTAGACACATCAGGGCTCTCCCAGAATACAGTCAAGGGTGGGGTGAGTGCTCATTCATCAGCCCATGTCCTACAGTTTAGCTGTGAGCACAATCCCAGTGTAGATAAGAGTTTGTCCTGAAGTTTTGACTTCCCGTTTCCCCATAGCTTCCCAGCTGGGTCCAAATGTCATGTAGGATTTCAGGGAAGAAGTGATACTGGTGGAAGTATAGTCAAAGGTTTTCACTCCAGAATGAGATTTGGAGGTGGAGGAGGTGAGGGGAATGTGAATAGCCTAAGAGAGAGGACATACACATACCCAAAAGATTACTCATTCCTGGGCTGGGCTTAAGTGACCATGGAACCCTTTAGAAAAGGGCCTAAGCTAATGAGGCCCAAGTGAGGTCATAAGGCAGAGAGATTTTAAATGTTCTTCAATGACCTGAGCAGTGAGAGCTTTAGAGTCTGGTTTCTGAATGGGATAGCTCAGATTTTTTCCCCATTACAAAACATGGCAGGCCCCTTTCCTGCTACCAGCAACTCTGACACTCATAGAAGATAATTTCTAAAAATATTATCTGATTTCTGCCTATTTACAATTTTTGTAAATCACAAAATCTTAATCTCTGGGTTTAACGAGGTGCTCACCCACACACTTTAGCTGGAATTCATTCCCCATGACCTTCTTCCCCTTTCCTCTACAAAATAAGGGCTCAAAAGGCACAGGGAGAAGAAGCTTTCCACTAGAGATCCTTCCCTAGGTCTGATGTCTTGTCTTTTTTTTTTTTTTTCCTCAAAACTGATTTCATCTGAAAATAAATCTCCTCAAGAATGAATATGGTTATTTCTCTGGGCCTGTTTCCCCATGTCAAAAAGGAGAAGATCTCAGTGAATTTATGTTAGTGTTAAGCCTCTTCAGGAATCTAAAGACTATTAGCCAAGCTTTTCCTGAGAGCCATTTGGGGCGAGAAAAGGAAGGAGGAGAACATGAGAAGAGAACAGAGGCCTTTAAAGGAGTATTGTCACAGAGGGACTCAGCATTCTGGAGGCAGTGCTTCTTTCGCTGGTCTTCTGCTGCCTGAATGTGGTGATTAGAGATACCCCAGGGCAGCAAAATAAATATCCTTCCCCTGAGTGTATACCCACAGGATACTCCTGGTTCTGACTGGGACCCTCCCCAGGCACAGCAGTCCACTGTACTAAAATATGCCAGATCATATTGTAAGAAATCTAGGAATTGTTTGTTATGCCTTTGCTTTTGTTTTTGTTTATTTTGCAAGGTGACATAAAACATGGAGAGCATGTGGGGTCTGGGCATCAGACAGCTCTCAGTTGGAATCCAGGTTTAATCCCTTCTGCTGGGTAACTCCAGGCAATTTACCTAACTTTTCTATGCTCCTCTTTCTTCACCTGTAAACTAAGGTTAATCATACTCTGATTCATGGCGAGTATTAATTATAACGTACCAAATTATAGTGCTCAGTTCATGTTGTACTCAGCAAAGTGGAGATTTCTTCCTTCTGGAGTCCCTGCTCACACAATGGCTCCTGAAACCATTCTGTATCTTTCTGAGCCAACATTTTTTGTTGGATAGGATGGAAAGGGGTATTTTTTACCCCCATAGAGAGTTTCTGATGGTACTCTGTCTGAGATAGTGAGATGGAGGAGCCAGAGGTTTTCAGACTGAAAATGCTTCTACTCCACTTGTCTGGAATCTCCAGGTCTTGGTAGGCGAGGCTGCCTCCTCCAACTGTCAGGACTATGGTCACCTAGAGGAGAGCTTTTCCTTGCTGGGATCCAAAAGCAACAGAAAAAGTGAAGACATTCACTTATCCAGCTGCCCCAAAAGCCTAAGCTGCTATGTAAATGTCAGGAACAGCTATTTTTATTGCACTTGATTGGGTTCTGCTTGTTGGACGTAAAGTCTGTCCTGAAGATAATTCTAAAAAGTCAGATAAGTGCACTAGTTATCTTTGTTGGAATTTTTTCCTCCTGACTTTATGAAGCTCTTTGGAGAAAATAATGTTTTCCACAAAGCAGCTGGAGGTAGTTTTAACAGCTCCTGAATTGAACTGGAAATACTAAAATTTTGTCACTGAAAGGGCCCTAAGAAATTATTTAGAAAAGCACCTTAATGTTACGAATGGCAACACTGAGGCATAGAGAGAGGTTAGATAATAAAACAGGTCTATGGTCAGTGAATGAGACACATATCTGACAACAAATGTCTCCTTTGCTATAATTTGGACCATTCTCAGTTCAGTCCCCTCCCCAAGAATCAGGAGAGAAGAAAAGAGGTGAATTGGAAGGACAAATCCCTACCTATTTACCCCACCGAGACAATTCAGAAGTAAATCCATCAGCCCCATGGGGCATACATAGCCTGATTTAAGAAGCCTTACCCCATATTAGAGTTAGTTGATAGTCAGATAATTAAAACAATAGTAACAATACTTGAAACTATGCTGGCTAATACTGATTTAGTATGGTTCATCTGGTTCCTGTACTAAATACTTCACAGACAATCTCTCATTTCATTCTTACATTCATCCTGCAGGGTAGGTCTAAATGTCCCCATTTTATAGATGGCAGAACTGAAGTTTTAAAAGGTTGAGTAACTTGTATAAGGACACATAACTAAGCAGTGGAAGTGCTGGCTTTGGAAGCCAAGTCTGGCTGAACCCAAGGTCTGGGAGTTTAATTATTTCAGTCCCCTACATGGGGTCACAAATGTCTTCTTCATCTAAGGACTATCCAATCTTTCCTATCAAGAGACCTCTCTCTCTCTACTAAATTCCCTTGTCATGGCTTTCTGCCTTATATTCTCATTATTTGTGTCTTTGTCTTATTTCTCTCACAGGCTGTCAGCTTTTTTAGAATATAGGCTGTGTGTGTGTGTGTGTGTGTGTGTGTGTGAGCGCACATGCATCTGTGTGTGTGTGTCTGTGTTATTAGCAACTAGACCAGTGCCAGATATATAGAAAGTACTTCCATTTCTTAAATGTTTGTTGACTGAAAGATGTTGATGACACCCATGTTTGCCGAGCAGCTATGCAAAAATGACAAGCCAGGTTCACATCCCTGTATTTCTACCAGTCTGAAGTAAACAGGCTATCTTCAGGCTTCACCTGGAGTCAAACCACTGACACCAAGCCACCAGTGGTAACAGCCTTTTTAATATTTCCTTTCCTCCTTCATCTCCATGGAAACCCCATCCTCAGCTTCTACTGGAGGCAAAATGACCTCGATAGAGTGGCTTTATGGCTGACAAAAGCATAAAAAGGGCTGGCCTAATTCTAAACAGGAGATCTGAGTCACCAAATGCTCCTAGATCTTGATGGTAGGTGCTGATAACAGGCTGAACACCCCATGAGTCATATTAGCCAAGCCATTGTGTGTTACAGCTGAAAATCTCAATAGAGACATGAAAGACCAACCCTCCTCACTTCGCATACAGGGAAACTGAAGCCCAGAGAGGGAAAAGGACTGCCTCAGTATCACATGTTCATTTAGTGGCCATGCCAAGGTTGTATCCCCGGGCACATTGTTGCTTAGCATGGGGCTACTCCTATTCTGCCATACTGTTTTTAATCAGAAGAGCTTTCATGGACTCTCACCCTAAGGGGAAGTTTTTATTACAATGCTCCTTGAAGTAGATTTGAAAATACAGTAATTCTATTTTCCAGAGTGGGAAAATGGAGGTCTTGGCAATGAGTTTCCTCACATACAACTAAATAAAAATTCAATAAAAGGGGACTTATTTGATGAGGCGGAAAAATGAGGAGACAATTCTAAATAAATCTATCACCTTTCCATGTTTTTTCCTGGTTCTCTCCCACGTTATTAGAAGGTGGTAGTGGGTTACAACTCCCTAATAGATCTACCAAAACACACCTTGAGATTGTACAATCTTCCCATGCTGATTGCTGTGGCCAACACTCTGTCTCCTCTATCCATGCTTTGGGAGATTTCAAGATAATGGAAATATAAAAATGTTGTTAACTCAAGGCCCCTAGCCTTGCCAGCAAGGAGTTAACATAGGATTATTGAAATAACATTTTTTACTTTATTTATCGGAAAAACATTAAGGACTTCTGTCAGTAACAGTAAGATCTAAGTACTGGCTTCAGGCAGAATTAATATTAGTTATATAGCACTTAACAGTTTATTTATCCTTTCTAAGCCTGTTTCCTCAATCTCTTTGGGATTCAATCCATTCACCTGACCACTCATCCTCTATTCTCTTGAATCACCTACCTATCTATCCACCCATCCATATATCCATTTGTACACCTGTCTGCCTATCTACTGCTTATCCCAGATAGGTTAAGGGGTTAAGAAATAGCTCTGGTGACAAAATTGCTGTGTTTGAATCTAACTTCTGACTGAGTGATAGTAGGCAAGTAACTTAATCTCTCTGTGCCTCAGTTTTCTTATGTACAATTTGAGATGATAAAAATATCTATGTCATGTGGATGTTTTGAAAATTAAATGGGTTAGTCTGTTTAGAGCATTTGAAAGATATAACACATACCAGAAAGTAAATGTTGGCTGCTATTGCTGCATACCCATTAGATGTCAGGCACTTTTCTAGGTTCTGAGAATTCGAAGTCCCCCAGACTTTCAGAGTTCCATGCAGAGGGGAAGGCAGATATAGAAAAAGCTAATACATTATAATTTAGTGAGAAAATTGTATTAATATAAGATTTTGCAAGGTAAAGTATTAGCAAAAGAAGTGAGGGACCAAGATTGCTGCTAAGGTTGGGGTTGGGGAATGCCTAACAGAGAGAAGATAGCACTGAGCATGGTATTAATGGGCAAAGTACAAGGGATGGTGTGAGAGTGCAGTGACTGCAAATGTGTGTAGAATCCCCAAATGATGTGGTGCATTTCGAGAACTATGGCTTTGTCAGTATGGCTGGTGAGCTAGGCCTAGGTCAGAGTGGCACGTCGAGCCAGAAGAGTCCTCATAAGCTCTGATGAAGAGCTTAGCCTTTATCCTGACAGCAGTGGGAAAAGAACAGAAGCATGTTTCTAGAAAGGTAGGCACAATGTTTGACATTTCCTTTGGGAAAGGCACTCTAGGCAGTGGGTGAATCTATAGGGGAAGGTGGAAGCAGAAGAGTCAGGAGATATTTTGAGGCCCTGAGTGGACAGGAAGATAGAAGAAGTGCAGACAGGTGTAGCCAGCCCCAACATTTGCATTCAAATGTAACCTTGAATCAGAGCATAAACAAATAAATAAATTCAGAACACAGGTGCCAGATGAGGTGGGCATGGGAATCCTAAGGGACTTCTAAGGAGGTTCCACCAAATCCAGAGTTCAAAAACCCTGGGCTTGGGCATAAAATCTAATGAAAAGTGACCTCTCAGCCCATGTAGCTATTTTTAGACTTGTGTATTGAGAGCAACATGTGCAGAAAAGCAAGTACATGACTCATTTCTGCTCTTCACTTAGGTCTCTGGGCACACATTACACACTCAGAGAGTCCTTCCCTGACCACCTTGTCTAAAATAGTAGGGTTCAATTCATGGGTTACCCCTCACTGCCCAGGCCAGACTAGGTTATACTGTGGGTAGGGGGAAAAGCACAGCCCCTTGCCCTCAAGATTCCCACAGTTTGTGGTGCTCTCTTTCTCTCTCTTTCTCTCTCTCTCTCTCTCACTCACACACACACACACACACACACACACACACACACACACACCATCCACCAAACAAGACAGCAACTTGTTAGTACTAAGCATTGTGGTGCAGCCTAGAAATGTTATAGAAGTTGACAAGATAAACAGAAGAGTGTCAAAGGGGAGCTAGCTATGTTTCTTCAGAGAGAGGGTGGAATCTGACAGTGCACTGAAAGATGAGCAGGAATTTAGGTGCAGCGAACAGGTGGCAGAATAGTGTTGAAGAACTTGGGCCCTGAAATCAACTAGTCTTACGTTTGAAAGTGGATTTTTCTGCTTATTATATATTCTTGGACAACTTGCTTTGGCTTTGCCTCCCTAAACCCCAGTACTCATCCATAAAATGGAAAACACAATAATACTTATTTCATAATATGATTGTGAGTCTAAAGGACATTATGATGCAGTCAGAAAATCTTACCTGTTGCTGTTATTGATGTTCCATGCCTTCTGACGTTCATTTTCTGTAATCTTTTCATTTAAGATGGCCACTTCCTCACAGGGTCCCAAAGACCTGCACCCACTGTGGCACCCCACTCAAGCTTACCTTCCTGGGAAAATTCCATGTGTTATCAGTGCTTTTTGTTGTCGTTCTTCTTCAAATCTGACCTGGCCTGTGTCCCATTTCCACAGGACTCTGTTTCCTAGCTCTTTCATCTGGTAAGTTAATTCCTAGTAAGAGATCAGTAATTGACAATTACCTCTTCCAGATATTTTTTTACTTATTCAAAGGACTCCTAGGCACATAATATTAATCTTCAGAGGCATATAGAGAAACCAGAGGTTTTCAAGACAGGCTACATCTTTAAAAATTGGAGACATGCCCCTGCTCCTTAGGTACCTCTAAGGCACTCCTTTCCAATCACCTGCTCTAAAAGGAACCTCTTCCCACTGTTCTCCTCAGGCCCCAAACTTCTTTCTTCTCCCTTTTCCTTTGGCTTGTCCTGTATTTCAGCTCAAAATGGTTTACCTTAGCACTTCTGATTGGAAACCCACAGGACACTGTTTTTCAGTAACCTTAAGGCGCCTGACCTAGCACCAAGCCCAGACCCACATTCCTTGACTTGAAGTAACTGGGCAGAAGGGACACCATGCCCTTCAGGCAGGCCAGAGGCCTGTCTTTTGATCTCTTGCCCAGCCTCATCAATTATTCCTTTAAGATGGGTGCAGCAAGCACACTATGCAGAACTCCCTGGCCAAGCTGTTCTTGCCAAACCCTGCACCTAAGTGTAGGGGAGTGTTACAGCCTAGAAGTGTTACAACATTAGGAAGGGTTAAAAATAAAAGATAGCACAGAAACTGGCACCTGGAAAGTATCTGGGATAAATTTCATACCATCAGCTTGGCTTCATCCTGTTGCCAGAATTAACCCTACTCAGAGAGTGTCAGGTTCCTGTTTATGCTAGAAGTTGGCACTTTCTCAGAAAGATTTTACTGTTCCTTCCTCCTGGAGTGATAATCACTACCTAGCTGCATGACCCCTCAACAGACAACATAGTCACAATGGCCATGTGTAACAATAATAACATCAGCAAAACCCCACTTATAAAGACCTTACTTTGTGCCAGACACTGCATTAAGTACTTAACAGACAGTAGCTCATTTAATCCTCGCAATGATCCTAGAAGGAAGGTACTATCATCATGATTATTATCCCCAATTTTACAGATGAGAAAACTTAGACACAGAGAGGTTAAGTGACTTGGTCAAGGTCACCCACCTAGCAAGTGGTAAATCTGAGACTCAGAACCAAGCAGTGTAGCTCTCTCAGCCATGCTCTTAACCCCATTCTGTACAGTCTCTCAACATTGACTTCATATGTTTAGTGAAGCCTTAATAACTGGACACTAATGGAAATGGATTTGCTGTATCTATGTGCAAAAGATTTGTTGAGTTGATTGCAAGTAAACTGGTAACCCACTTAAGAAAATATATCTTTCCTGTTACAGCTGCTAAAATTAAAAAGAGAAACACTACCATGGCTTTGAAGTTTTGTATCCACCAGATCTACACACATTTGCACATATTTAAGCTTCCAAAGAGCCTGTATTCATTAAGGCAAGCCCACATTATGCTAGTAGATACTTCATGGTATTCTATGTGCTAACAGCAAACAGCATATAGTTCTCCCAAATTCCACGATTCAAATGAGCTTCATTCCAAAATAATCATAGTTTGTATAGTGCAACATACCTTGGCTTTTTAGGGTCCCTTTACTCAACAGACTTACCAAACATCTACCATGAGCCAGGTACTGCTTGGGGTGCTAAGGCCAGAGATTGATGTAATACCAGCCCTACAACCAGCAGTCCACAGTTTTTCTATGTCCCATATGGCACAACATAGGCACTAGGAGAGGCACGGTTTGGAGGCACTGGGAGGGCAGGGACTTCTGTATCCCCAATGTCTGAAATATAGAGGGCACACAACACATATTTGTTGAATGAATAAGCAAGAGGAAGGTTTAAATGAAATGTTAAAACTGTGGTTTCTGCCCATAGAAGACTTGTAATTGGGAAAATATTACATGCAAAACAGACTTAATATTTACCAAAGATAATAAACTAAATCACAAATGTGGCCCAACTAGTTCTGAGCACTTTTATAGTGGCCCTTGTTTTTTTCTCATACCAGTCATGAGCTAGAGAGGGACAGGAACTTTTCTCTGCAGGATATAGGTGAAGAAATGGAAGCCTAGAAAAAAGACTTGTGGGGTCAGAAGGGATCTTAGACAACCTCTGCGCAACCTCTAACCCTGCCCAAAACGATGTTTTTCCTCCACCTGCCCCATAACTATTGAAAAATTCTGAAAGCTGAGGATAAACCTCTCATTCCATAATAAAAGGGTCCAGAATTTCCCCCACAGGATCTCTGACAAGTGGTCATTCAGGCCCTGATGTCTGCTGGTCCTTTGTTGGACAGCTTGTCTTAATAGACAAATCTTCATTAGATAGGACTGCAGCTTTCCTCCCTATAACCTGTCCTGGGTTTTTCTCTCTGGAAATCATCCAGATGGTCCTCCCTCTCCCACATACTAGCCCTTCAGAGAAAGAAAGATATGCATCCAAGGCCACCGGAGGTCCTCCCATTTCTACCACCCAACTTGTGATTTTCAAGATAACAGAAATCTCTTCATAGAAAGCAGTGATGAGATTCACTCAGTAAATATTCCCTGAGCATTGGGCTAAGGAGAGCAGTGCCCTCTCAAAGCTGCCAATCTAGTTAAATATATATATATATCTTTTTCTCATAAACTTGTTGCCATATGTGGAGTAATTAATGCGATACCTGAGGTGCAGTGCACAAGAAGGGGAGCTAGCTGGTAAGGGACTCAGGGAAAGTTTCACGGAAGTGGCATATAGTTTGTCCTTAGCAATTGAGAAAGGATTCTCTAGTTGGAGAACCTGAAGGGCTTCAAGAAAGAGAACCATTTCCGAAAGTTCAAGAAAATGTGTGCTTAGGGATATAGTAAAAAGATTGGTGTAGCTGGGGCAAGCCTAAGGAGAGAAAATGGTGGAAAATAAACAGGTAGATCTGAAAGGGCTTCCTTTGGTCATGCCAAAGTGAATGGACTTTACCTGCTGGCCAAGAGACCAGTAAGTTATCTATGGTTTAAAACTACGAAAGGAAAAATCAAAGAGTGTCATTGATGAAATCTGATAATGAACTTGGGTGGTAGCAGCAATAAGGATAGAGACTAAAAGACAATATCAACCAATGACTACTAATGTATATGCCCACAGAAACAAGGCAGACAACATAAATGAGTAAAATGGGCTAGATGCAATACTACAGGGAGTGCTGCGGACTATGACAACTGAAATATAAACTTTGCCAAAAGGGAGTTGATACTCATTCTAGTCAATAAATACCGTGCAGGAATGGAGAAATCAGATTTTTATGTGAAATCTCCCAATCACATTTGTTTACTTCTAAGTGTAAACTCAAAATGAATAATGAAGATGGGAAGGAAGAGGTAAAAGTCTACTTTGAGGAACTGGGAGTAATCCTGGTGCCACTCAACTAGACATGGAGTAGAAGAGGAGGATTTGCTCTGTCTCAGGGGTGGAGGTACAGAGTAGCAGAGGATAATGAGTTATGTCTTGAACATAATGAATTACAGAATCTGTAGGAAGCCAGGTGGCAATGGCAGCTAGGATTTTGGAAATATAATGGATCTGGAGAAAGCAAGTTAAGATTAGAAGTCTAGGAGACACTGACATAGGTAGAAAGCACATATGAAAAGAATGATCCTTTTTTCTCTTTCTCAAGAGAGAAAAACCCAGATCACAGTTCCTGGACCCGTCATTGAATCATAGGCCCAGGAAGTTCTCTGGATACATATGACTGTATTGAAGGTGGGGAACTGGACAAAGCCAGGAGTACTCAGGGAAAAAAGGAAGGAGGGAAGGAAGGAAGGAAGGAAGGAAGGAAGGAAGGAAGGAAGGAAGGAAGGAAGGAAGGAAGGAAGGAAGGAAGGAAGGAAGGAAGGAAGG
>NW_022437031.1:1620608-1774072 GCF_009761245.1 Sapajus apella
AGGAAGGAAGGAAGGAAGGAAGGAAGGAAGGAAGGAAGGAAGGAAGGGAGGGAGGGAGGGAGGGAGGGACAGGAAGGAAAATGAAAGGCTCATCTTCACTGGGGCCACCAAAACCAATTTCCCATTAGCTAGCTGTATCAGATCATTTAGGGAACCTTTTAAAATATGGATTCCCAGCTCCTCCATATGCCTACTGAATCTGAATATTTCTCCTCATACTACCCCTGATCAGTCTTACTCCTTACCACCTCCTTATTCTATTATTTCAAGAAGCTTAAGGCTCAGGGGCCTCAGAAACCACCTCATTCAAATCCTTCCATAACTCAGATGGGGAGTTGAAGCCCTGGAAGGAGACAACTTCTAAAAGTTAGTAAGTCATAAAGCTAGGACCATATTCTTTAATCTGAATCTCTCAGCCTCTTTTCTGGTGTGTATGTCTGAGAGAGACCACTCATGACTTGTCTTTCAGCATAAGGCTGATTTCTTGCCCTTGGTGAGTGACTTGCAGCAATTCCATCTTCCCAACTGAGCCAGGCACTAACCATGAATGTTGCCTCCTGAGCAGCATCTGGTGCCTGACTATCCCCAAAGCAGCAGGAACATATAATTATGCACTGATGCAGATACAAATACAGGTCTTGAGAGAAAATAAGTACCAGAAAATGCACAGCAACCAAACACCAAAGAATCCATAATAGGATGTCCTACACCCAATTAAGAAACAGTTGGACAACACTGCTCATACCTGTCAAAGTCTTAGAATCTGATGCCCAGCTGCTTGGCCACAGGAAAAGACTTTCTGAAGTCTTTCCATCTCAGAATGGATGCAAATCAGGCAATTTTCAAATCCATTCATTCCTTTACTATCTTTCTGGATATCAGGTGTTTGGATTTGAAAACATCATCCTCTAAATTAAAACCATGCACAGGTGGCTGAAAGCCAGGGCCTAAGAAGTGCAAGGGATCAAGAGCAAGACACAGCTAACAACAGAAAAGGTCTGCCTGCTTAAGGGTCTCCCTAATACTCCCATTAACAGGGAAATGCCACTAGGTTTGTGGGGAAAAAGGCCCCAAAATAACTGTCATGCAGTGGAGTTATAGAAGTAAACACAGGTACTGAAGAAATACAAAGGAGGCACAGTCACAATAGCTAAGAGATGGTCAGGGAATGCATTCTAGAGGAGACGCTGTCTCAGCCAAATAGTGACGGGTGTTAGCCAGATGCAGGATAATAAGTAGTCAATCCATGTGAACGGAGTGACACAGGTGAGGGAGAACATCAGGCCCTAAAAGAACTGTAATGTCAGTCTGCAGAGGAGGTTATCAATGAGAGAGTGAAGAGAGATGGAGCTGGAGAGGCTGACAGTAGTCAGCTCAGAAAGGATGCAGTAAACCAATCAAAGAATTAGGACTACACAAGGAAGAACATTGATAGCTATTGGAATTGGTTCTGAGGGAGATTAATATGGTTGGATATAAGTTTGAAAGCATTCACTGTAGCGACAGAATTGAGAATAAATTGCAGAGGGAAAAATTGGAGGTTGAGTGATCACTTGAAAGACTGAAACAATAATGTAGACAAAAGCTAGTAAGAACCTAGAAGAAGCTCTCTCATGCTGCCCCTTTGTAGGCATACCCTCCCCACCTCTAGTCCCTGGCAACCACCATTGATCTGTTCTTCATCACTAATTTTATCTTTTCAAGAATGCCATATAAATGAAACCATGCAGTATGTAACCTCCTAAGACTAGCTTATTTCACTGAGCATAATATCTTTGAGATTCATCCATATTGTGTGAATCAGTAGTGTATCCTGTTTATTGCTGAATAATATTCCACTGTATGCATATACTATATTTATCTATTCATCCATTGAAGGACATTTAGTTTGTTTCACTTTTTGGCTATTATAAATACTGCCGCTATGAACATTTCTGTACAAGTTTTTGTTTAAGCAAATGTTTCTATTTCTCTTGCCTACCTATATAACTAGGACTAGAATGGCTGGGCCATATGGTAACTCAGAGTTTAACCTTGTAACTTCAAACTGTTCTTCAGAGTGGCTAAAATTGATGGAATGATTTGTGCAGCAAACCATCACAGCACACATTTGCCTGTGTAAGAAACCTGTACATCCTGCACATCTTATTTTATTCTTCAACCTAAAATAAAGGTTGAAGAATAAAATAAAATCCCACCATCAATGTATGAGGATTCCAGGTGTTCCACATCCTCCCCAGCATTTTGTGTTGTCAAGGTTTTGCTTTGATTTTAGACATTCTAGTAAATGTGTCATAGTGACTCATTGTGGTCTCAATTTGCATTTTCCTGATAGCTAATGATGTTGAACTTCTTTTCATGTGCTTATTTAACATCTGTATATTCCTTTTTGTGAAATGTCTGTACATGTCTTTTGCCCATTTTCTAATTGGATATTTTTTTTTTTTTGCTGAATTTTTAACATTCTTTATTCTAGACACTTGTTCTTTGTCAGGTATGTGGGTTTGCAAATGTTTTCTTTCAGTATATAGCTTCTATTCAATCTCTTCACAGGACCTTTTGAAGAGTAGAAGTTTGATTTTGACAAAGTCCAATATATATTGTTTTAATGAATTATGTTTTGATATCTTGTCTAAGACCTCTTCACAAAGCACTAGGTCCCAAAGATTTTTCTCCTGAGTCTTCTTCTCAAATATTTAAAGTTTTATGTTTTATCTTTAAATATGTGATCTGTTTCGTGTTAATTTTTGTATAAGATGTGGGGTTTATATCAAGTTTCTTTTAAATTTTTTTTTTCTTATGGGTGTAAACAATTGCTCTAACACCATTTGTTTTAAAAGTTTATCTTTCCTGCATTGAATTGTTCTTGTAATTTTGTCAAAAATCAGTTGGCCATGATTTGTGAATCTATATCTGTGATCTCTATTCTGGTCCATGTTCCATGTGTTTATCCATTCACCAACACTATCTTAGCTCGATTACTATAGCTTTACTGTAAGTCTTAGAGTCAGGTAGTGTAAGTTCTCCAACTTTTTTTTTTCAAGATTGGGTGATTTTAGTTTCTCTATTTTTTTTGTTTAAATTTTAGAATATGCTTATCTATATATATAAAAATCTTACTAGGATATTGATCAGAATTGTGTCATATATAGGTTAATTTTAGAGAATTGAACCTTGACTATATTGAATCTTCCAACCCATGAACACATTATATTTCTCTTTAGTTAGAACTTTTTTGATCTAATAAATCTAAATAAAGAAGATCAAAGAATTTTTATTTGATTGTATTTATTCCATCAGCATTTTGTCATTTTGAGCAACAGATACTGCAAATATTTTGTAAGATTCATATGTTATTTTTTCCTGGGCTATTCTAAATTTTATTTACTTTAAAATTTTCTCCTCCCCCATTGTGTGTTGCTAGTGTATAGATATACAACTAGCTCAATCCATTTTCCTACAAAAGACATGATCTTATTCTTCTTTATGGCTGCGTAGTATTCTATAGTGTATATGTACTCTATTTCTTTTATCCAAGTATTTCATTGAGGAGCATTTAGGTTGATTCTATGTCTTCGTTATTTTGAATACTTCTGCAGTGAACATACGTGAGCAGGTGTCTTTATGACAGAAATAATTATATTTCTTTAGGTATATACTCAGTAATTAGAATGCTGGATACAATGGTAGTTCTGTTTTTAGATCTTTGAGGAATTACCACACTGCTTTCCACAAAGGTTGCATTTCCACAAACAGTATATAAGCATTTTCTTCTCTCTGCAACCTCTCCAACATCAATTTTTGACATTTTTCCTTTTTTTTTCTTCAAATTTTATTTTAGTTCAGACATACATGTACAGGATGTGCAGGTTTGCTACATAAGTAAATGGGTGCCATGGTGGTTTGCTGCACAGATCATCCCATCACCTAGGTATTAAGCCCAGCCTCCATTAGCTATTTTTCCTGATGCTCTCCCTCCTCCACACCCCCCTTTGACAGGCCCCAGTGTGTGTTGTTTCCCACTTGTGTCCATGTGTTCTCATCATTCAACTCCCACTTATAAATGAGAATATGTGGTGTTTGGTTTCATATCCTGTGTTAGTTTGCTGAAGATAATGGCTTCCAGCTCCATCCATGTTCCTGCAAAGGACATTATCTCATTCCTTTTTATTGCTGCATACTATTCCATGGTGTATATGTACCACATTGATTCCTAAATGCCCATCGTCACTATTGTGAATATGCTTCAACGAACATACATGTTCATGTATCTTCATGGTAGAGTGATTTATATTCTTTTGGGTATATATCCAGTAATGGGATTTCTGGGTCAAATGGTATTTCTGCCTCTAAACTTTTGAGAAATTATCACACTGTCTTCCACAATGGTTGAAATAATTTAAATTCCCACCAGCAGTGTAAAAGTATTCCTTTGTATCTGCAACCTTGTCAGCATCTGTTATTTTTTGACTGTTCAATAATAGCCATTCTGACTGGTGTGAGATGGTATCCCACTGTGGTTTTGATTTGCATTTCTCTAATAATTAGTGATGTTCACGTTTTTTTCATGTGTCTGTTCATGTCCTTTGACCACTTTTTAATTGGATTTTTTGTTTGTTTCTTGTAAATTTGTTTAAGTTCCTTATAGACTCTTAATATTAGACTTTTGTCGAAAGGATAGATTGAAAAACAATTTTCTACCATTTTGTAGGTTGTTTGTTCACTGTGATAGTAGTTTCTTTGGCTGTGCAGAAGCTCTTTAGTTTAATTAGGTCCCATTTGTCAATTTTTGCTTTTGTTGCAATTGCTTTTGGTGTCTTTGTCATGAAACTTTGTCCATGAAACTTTTGTGCATGTCATAAATAGTATTGTCTAGGTTTTTTTCTAGGGTTTTTATGGTTTTGGGCTTTACATTTAACTCTTTAATCCATCTCGAGTTGTTTTGTATATGGTGTAAGGAAGGAGAATAGTTTCATTTTTCTGCATATGGCTAGCCAGCTCTTCCAGCGCCATTTATTAAATACAGGATATTTTCCCCATTGCTTGTTTTCATCAGGTTTGTCAAATATCTATGGTTGCAGGTGTGCCACCTCCTTTCTGGGCTCTCTGTTCTGTTTCACTGGTTTATGTGCCTGTTTTTGTACCAATACCATGCTGTTTTGATTACTGTAGCCCTGTAGTATAGTTTGAAGTCGGGTAGCATGAGGTCTCCGACTTTGTTGATTTTGCTCAGGATTGCCTTGGCTATTTGGGCTCCTTTTTGTTTTCATGTGAATTTTAAAATAGTTTTTCTAATTCTGTGAAGAATGCCATTGGAAATTTTATAAGAATAGTATTAAATCTGTAAATTGCTTTGGGTACTGTAAATTGCTTTGGGTAGCATGGACTTTTTAAGAATATTGATTCATCCTATTCATGAGTATGGAATATTTTTCCATTTGTTTGTCCCATCTCTGATTTATTTGAGCTGTGTCTTTATAATTCTCATTGTATAGTTCTTACACCTCCCTGGTCAGCTGAATTTCTAGGCATCTCATTCTTTTTTTATGTCTATTGTCAATGGGATTGCATTCTTGATTTGGATCTTGGCTTTGCTGTTCTTGGTGTATAAGAATGCTAGTGATTTTCATACATTGATTTTGCATCCTGCTACTTTGCTGAAGTTGTTTATCATCTTAAGGAGCTTTTGGATTGAGACTGTGGGGTTTTCTTGATATAGAATCATGTTATCTGCAAACAGGGATACTTCAACTTCCTCTCCCTCTCTTTGGATGTGTTTTATTCCTTTCACTTTCCTGATTTCTCTGGCCAGGACTTTACATACTATTTTAAATAGGAGTGGTAAAAGAGGGTAACTTTGTCTTCTGCCAGTGTTTAAGTGAAATGCTTTCAGCTTTTGCCCATTCAGTATGACATTGGCTATGGGTTTGTCATGGATGGCTCTTAATTTTTCTGAGGTATGTTTCTTGAATACCTAGATTTTTGAGAGTTTTTGACATGAAGAGGTGTTAAATTTTATTGAAAGCCTTTTCTGCATCCATTAAGATGGTCACATGATTTTTGTCTTTAGTTCTGTTTATGTGTGGAATCACATTTATTGATTTGCCTGTGTTAAACCAACCTTGCATACCAGGGACAAAGGCTACTTGATTGTAGGGGATGAGTTTCTGATGTGATGCTGGATGCAGTTTGCTAGTATTTTGTTGAGGATTTTTGCATCAATGTTTGTCAAGGATATTGGCCTGAAGTTTTCTTTTACTGTTGTGTCTTTGCAAAGTTTTGCTATCAGGGTGATAACTTATAGAATGAGTTAGGGAGAAGTTGCACCTCCTCTATTCTTTGGAACAGTTTCAGAAGAAATGATATCACCTCTTCTTAGAATATTTGGTAAAATTTGGCTGTGAATCAATCTGGTCCAGGGCTTTTATTGGTTGGTAGGCTATTTATTACTGATTAAATTTCAGAGCTCATTATTGGTTTGTTCAATGATTCAATTTCTTCCTGGTTCAGTCTTGGAATGGTGTATGTGTCCAGGAATTTATCAGTTTTTCCTAGATTTTCTAGTTTCTGTGCATAGATGTGTTCATAATAGTGTCTTACAGTTACTTGTATTTCTATAGGGTTAATGGTTACATCTCTTTGTCATTCCTGATTGTGTTTATTTGGTTCTTCTGTCTTTTTTGCTGAATTATCAGTTAGTAGTCTATATTATTAATTGTTTTGAAAAACTACTCAGCTTCTGAAATTATTGATCTTTCTAATGTTTATTTTGTGTCTCAATCTCCTTCAGTTCAGCTCTTACTTTGTTTATTTCTTGTCTTCTGCTCACTTTGGGGTTGCTTTTTCGCTTCCTTCTCTAGTTCTTTTCATTGTGATGTTAGGTTGTTAATTTGAGATCTTTCTAACCTTTTCATGTGGCTATTTAGTACTATAAATTTTGCTCGCTTAACAGTGTGTTAACTGCATTCCAGAGATTCTGGTATATTGTATCTTTGTTATCATTAGTTTCAAAGAACTTCTTGATTTCTTCCTTAATTTTATTATTTACCCAAAAATATTCCAGAGCAGGTTGTTTAATTTCCATGTAATTACATGGTTTTGAGCAATTCTTTTAGTCTTGAATTCTATTTTTATTGCACTGTGGTCTGAAAGAATAGTTGCTATGATTTTTGTTCTTTTGCATTTGCTGAGGATTATTTTATGTCTGATTGTGTTGTCCGTTTTAGAGTATGTGCCATGTGTAGATGAGAAGATTGTATATTCTTTTGTTTTGGGGTAGAGAGTCCTATAGATGTCTATCAGATCCATTTGCTCCAGTGTTGAGTTCAGGCCCTGAATATCTTTGTTAACTTTTTGCCTTGATGATCTAATGCTGTCAGCGGAGTGTTGAAGCCTCCCATTATTATTGTGTGACACTCTATGTCTCCTTGAAGGTTTCTAAGAACATGCTTTGTAAATCTGAGTGCTTCTGTTTTGTGTGCATGTATATTTAGGATAGTTAAGTCTTCTGGTTGAAGAAGACCTTCACCATTATGTAATACCATTCTTTGTCATTTTTTTATCTTTGTTGGTTTAAAGTATGTCTTATCTGAAATGAGAATTGAAATCCCTGATTTTTCTGTTTTCCATTTGCTTGGTAGATTTTTCTCCATTCCTTTTGAGCCAATGTTTGTCATTGCAAGAGAGATGGGTCTCTTGAAGACAGCATATCATTAGATCTTGCTTCCTTAATCAGCTTGCTCCTCTGTGCCTTTTAATTAAGGTGTTGAGCCCATTTACATTCAAGGTTAATATGATATGTGTGGATTTGATCCTGTCATCATTAATCATTTTTATGTTGCTGGATTCAACTCACCAATATTTTGTTGAATATTTTCAGGTCTATGTTCATGAAAAATACTGGCCTGACATTTTCCTGTATTGTCTTCATCTGGACTTTTTTAAATTAATTTTTTATTTTTAATTTTTTGGGGTACATAGTAGGTGTATATCTTTATGGGTTACATGAGACATTTTGATACAGGTGTGTGTTGTGTATTAATTATATCAGGGTGGAGTATCCATCACCTCAAGCATTTATTCTTTGTGTTACAAACCATCCAATTATACCTTTAATTATTTTAAAATTTACAATTAAATTATTTTTGATGATAGCCTGTTGTGCTAGCAAATACTAGATATTAATCATACTTTCTAAATACTTTTTGTACTTGATAACCATGTCCTCTTTTCCCCATCCACTACATTTCTCAGCCTCTGTTAACTATCCTTCTACTCTCTATGTTCATCAGTTAAATTATTTTAAATTTTAGCTCCAACAAATATGTGTGAACATGTGAAGCTTGTCTCTCCTTTGACTGGCTTATTTCACTTAAAATTTTAAAAAATGATATCTCACTTAACAAATGACAGGATCTCATTTTTTTTAAGACTGAATTTTACTCAATTGGATATAGGTACCACATTTATTACCCATTCATCTGTCAACAGCCACTTAGTTTGCTTCCAAATCTTAACAATTGTTAACAGTGCTTCAATAAAGATGGGAGTGCAGGTATATCTTTGATATACTGATTTCCTTTCTTTTGGGTATATACCTAGTTCTGGAATTGCTGGATCATATGGTAGCTCTGTTTTTAGTTTTGTGAGGAACTTCCAAACTCTTCTCCATAGTGGTTGCACTAATTTACATTTCCAGCAACAGTGTACAAGTGTTTGTCTTTTCTCCACATCCTCACCAGCATTTGTTATTGCCTGTCTTTTGGATATAAGCCAATTTCACTGGAGTAAGAGGATATCTCATTGTAGTTTTGATTTGCATTTCTGTGATAATCAGGGATGTTGAGCACCTTTTCATATACCTGTTTGCCATTTGTATGTATTCTTTTGAGAAATGTCTATTAATATTTTCTGTCCATTTTTTAAATTAGATTATTTGATTTATTCCTGTAGAGTTGTTTGGCTCCTTATATGTCCTGGTTATTCATCCCTTGTCAAATGGATAGCTTGCAAACATTTTCTACCATTATGTGGGTTGTCTGTTATTTTGTTGATTATTTCCTTTTCTGTGCAGACAGTTTTTAACTTGATGCAATCCCATTTGACCATTTTTGCTTTGATTGCCAGTGCTTGTGGGGTATTACTCGAGAAACATTTTCCCAGTCCAATGTCTTGGAAAGTTTCTCCAATGTTTTTTCAATAGCTTCATAGTTTAATGTCTTGATTTATTTTTAAGTTCTTAATCTATGTTTATTTGTGGTTTTTTTGTATATGGAGGGATATAGGGGTCTAGTTTCATTCTTCTGCTTAGGTATATTCAGTTTTTCCAGAACCATTTTTTAAAGAGACTGTCCTTTCCCCAATTTATGTTCTTGGCAACATTGTCAAAAATGAATTCACTGTAGATATATGTTTGTTTCTGGGTTCTCTATGCTGTTTCATTGGTCTATGTCTCTATTTTTATATCAGTATCATGCCATTTTTGTTGCTATAGTTCTGTAATATGAATGTAAGTTAGGTAATGTAATTCCTACAGTTTGTTGTTGTTGTTGTTGTTGTTGTTGTTTTGTTTTTGTTTTTTTTCCCTTAGGATAGATTTGGCTATTCTGAGTCTTTTGTGGTTCCATATAAATTTTAGGATTTTTCTTTTCTTTTTTCGTGAAGATTGTCATTAGTGTTTTGACAAAGATTGTTTTGAATCTGTAGATTGCTTTGGGGATATAGACACGTTAACAATATTGATTCCTCTAATCCATAAACATGGGATATATTTCCATCGTTTCATGTCCTCTTCAATTTCTTTTATCAGTGTTTTATAGTTTTCATTGTAGAGGGCTTTCACTTCTTTGGTTAATTCCTAGGTATTATATTTATATTATTTTATTTGTAGTTATTAGAAAAGTGATAACTTTCTTCATTCCTTTTTCAGATTGTTCAGTGTTGCCATATAGAAATGCTACTAAATGTGTATGTTGATCTTTGTATCCTGAAACTTTACTGAATTTGTTTATTAGTTCTAATAAATGAAAGAGGAGACATTAAAATTGATACCACATAAATGCAAAGAATCATAAGATGCTATTGTAAACAATTATCTGCCAAAAATGGATAACTTAGAAGAAATGCATAAAGTCCTAGACACATACCAGACCAATAACAAGTGAGAAGACTTAATCAATAGCAAAAATTTTTCAATTAAAGAGAAGCTCAGGACCCAATGGCATCAGAGCTGAATTCTAAAAAACATTTAAAGAAGAACTAATATCAATTTTTCACAAACTTTCAAAATATCAAAGAGAAGGTCACACTTCAAAACCTTTTTTACAAGACCAGCGTTACCCTGATACCAAAGCCAGACAGACACTACAAGAAAAGAAAACTACAGGACAATATCCTTGATAAATATAGGTGCACAAATATTTAACAAAATGCTGGTAAACAAAATTCAACAGCACATTAACAGGATCTTTCACCATGATGAAGGGGATTTATCCCTGGATGGTTATACAAGGATGGTTCAATATTCAAAAATCAATAAATATGTTACACCCTGTTAAAAGAATGAAAGACAAAAGTGATACTATCATCTCATTAGATTCAGAAAAAGCATGTGACAAAATTCAGCATCCCTTCATGATAAAAACTCTCAATGAATGAGGTATAGGAGAAATGAACCTCAGCACAATAAAGACCATATACAATAAACCCACAGATGATAACATTATACTGAACAGGGCAAAGTTAAAAGGTTTTTCTCCAAGATTTTGATCCATATAAGGATCCCCATTCCCTCCACTTATATTTAACAACTATCATAAGTTCTTGCCTTAGCAATAAAGCAAGAAGAAATAAATAAAAGGCATCCAAATTAGAAAGGAAGAAGTAAAATGTTGCTGTTTACTGATTACCCAATTTTATATATAGAAAACTCTGAAGATTCCATTAAAGAAACTATTAGAATTGGTCAATAGATTCCACACAGTTGCAGGGTACAAAATCAACATACAAAAATCAGTAGTGTTTCTATAGACTAACAACAAACTTTCTATAAAAGAAATAAAGAAAATAATCCTGCTCGGAAGTGGAGGATCCAAGATGGCTGGCTGAGGATCCAAGATGGCCAAATAGGAAGAGCTCTGGAGTGCAGTTCCCAGCAAGAACAATGCAGAGGATGAGTGTCCACCACATTTCCAAACAAATTTTCACCACCCACAGACCAAGAGATTCCTGGGCCGAAAAGCACCACAAGTTTTCAGCATGGTGGTTTCAGCTGGTGCCAGGTTGGTGCACAGAAACTCACACAAATCTGAGCGGCAGTTTCAACTGGTGCCTGGAATGCCTGGGAGACAGAGCTGCCCATTCAACTGAAAAGGAAGGGACAGAGACAGGGAGCCAGACTATCTGTCTCAGTAGGTACCACTCCCACAAAACAAGCAACCTGAAATGCTCTGGATTGGGAGTTTCACAGCAAGCACAGCTGGACCCAGGATGGTACAGCTCAGTTGGGGGAAGGGTAGCAGCATGACAGGAATGTATAAATTAAGCCGACCTTCCTAGGACAGAGCACCTGGGAAAAGAGGCGGTTATGAGTTCCACTGCAGCAGACTTAAAAGTACCTGCCCGGGGGAGAGATCCATGATGGCTGAATAGAAACAGCTCCAGAATGCAGTTCCCAGCAGGAACAGCACAGAGGGTGAGTGCTCACTGCATTTCCAAACAAGTTTTCACTGCCCCCAGATCAGGAGATTCCCAGACAAAACACACCAAGAATTTCCAGTGCAGTAGTTTCAGCTGGTGCCACGTTAGTGCACAGAAACTCACACAAGTATGGGCGGCTGTTTCTATGGGCGCCTGGAGCATCTGGGAGACAGAGCCACCCATTCAACTGAAAGGAAGGGGGCTCAGAAAGGGAGCAAGGTGATCTGGCTTGGTGGGTACCACCCCTACAAAACAAGCAATCTGAAATGCTCTGGATTGAGAGTTTCTCACAAAGCACAGCTGGACCCAGGACAGTCCAGATCAGTGGGGGAAAGGGTGTCCCCACTACTGAGGCAGTCTGCCACTATCAAGGCAGTTCACATAGGAGCTGGGCAGAGCCTGTGGCAGCTCAGCAACACCTCTGCTGGCAAACTGTGACTAGACTACTCCATGTAGGGCAGGGCATCTATGAAAAAAGGCAGTAGTATGACAGGAACTTATAAAGCCAACCTTCCTAGGACAAAACACCTGGGAAAAGAGGCGTTATAAGTTCTGCTGCAGCAGACTTAAAGGTACCTGCCCAGCAGCACTACATGGAACAGCAGAGCTCCCAGCACAGCATTTGAGCTCCTACATGGGACAGACTGTCTCCTTAAGCAACTCCCCTACCCCCATATACCAAAAGAGACACCTCATAAAGGAGAGCTCAGGCCAATATCTGGTGGGTACCCTTCTGGGACTAGGACAGCAGAGAAAGAAACCGGAAGCAACCCTTGCTGTTCTGCAAGGCAATCTCCAGATGAGCGGGGTCTGGAGTGGACCTCCAGTGGTCCTGCAGCAGAGGAGTCTGACTGTTAGAAGGAAAACAAGAAGCAGAAATAAATAGCTTCAACATCAACAAAAAGGATGTCCATTTAGAGACCCTATCCAAAAGTCATCAGCTACGAAGACCACAGGTAGATAAAACCACTAAGGTGGGAAGAAAACAGCTCAAAAAGGATGAACACACCAAAAACCAGAATACCTCTCCTCCTCCAAGGGATCACAACTCCTCACCAGCTAGGGATCAAAGATGGATGGAGAATGAATCCGATGAATTGACAGAAACAGATTTCAGAAGGTGGATGATAACAAACTTCTCAGAGCTAAAAGAACATGGGCTAACCCAATGCAAAGAAGTTAAGAACTTAGATAAAAGGTTAGGTGAGTTGCTTACTAGAATAAACAGCTAAGAGAAGAATATAAAAGTCTTGATGGAGCTGAAAAACACAGCACAAGAACTTCATGAAGCATACACAAGTTTCAATAGCCAAATCAACCAAGTCCAGAAGAAAGGATATCAGAGATTGAAGATCAACTCATTGAAATAAAATGAGAAGTCAGGAATAGAGAAAAAAGAGTGAAAAGAAATGAACAAAGCCTCCAAGAAATATGGGATTATGTGAAAAGACCTAACCTACATTTGATAGGTGTACCCGAATGTGACAGAGAGAATGAATTCAAACTAGAAAACACTCTTCAGGATATTATCCATGAGAACTTCCCCAACCTAGCAAGGCAGGCCACCATTCAAGTCGAGGAAATACAGAGAACACCACAAAGATATTCCTCAAGAAGAGCAACCCCAAGGCACATAATTGTCAGATTCACCAAGGTGAAAATGCTAAGGGCAGACAGAGAGAAAGGTCAGGTTACCTACAAAGGGAAGCCCACCAAACTCACAGCAGATCTCTCGGTAGAAACCCTACAAGCCAGAAGAGAGTGGGGGCCAATATTCAACATCCTTAAAGAAAAGAACTTTCAACCTAGAATTTCATATCCAGCCAAACTAAGCTCCATAAGTGAAGCAGAAAGAAAATCGTTTATGGACCAGCAATTGCTGAGAGATTTTGTCACCTCTGGGCCTGACTTACAAGAGCTCCTGAAAGAAGCACTAAACAAGGAAAGGAACAACCGGTACCAGCCACTGCAAAAATGTACCAAATGGTAAAGAACATCAACACAATGAAGAAAATGTCTCAACTAATGGGCAAAACATCCAGCTAGCATCAAAATGCCAGGATTAAATTCACACATAACAATATTAACCTTAAATGTAAATGGACTAAATGCCCTAATCAAAAGGCACAGACTGGCAAATTGGATAAAAGTCAAACCCATCAGTGTACTGCATTCAGGAAACCCATCTCATGTGCAAGGACACACATAGGCTAAAAATAAAGGAGTGGAGGAAGATTTATGAAGGAAATGGAGAGAAAAAAAAAGCAATAGTTGCAATCCTAGTCTCTGATAAAATGAACTTTAAACCAACAAAGATCAAAAGAGACAAAGAACGGAGTTACATAATGGTGAAAGGATCAATACAACAAGAAGAGCTAACTATCCTAAATATATACACACCCAATACAGGAGCACCCAGGTACATAAAGCAAGTTCTTAACGACCTACAAAGAGACTTAGAACCCCACACAATAATAGTGGGAGACTTTAACAATCTACTCTCAATATTAGACAGAACTATGAGACAGAAAATTAACAAGGACATCCAGGACTTGAAGTCACATCTGGACCAAGTGGATCTAATAGACATCTACAGAAATCTCCACCCCAAATCCACAGAATATACATTCTTTTCAGCACCTCATGGCACCTACTCTAAAATTGACCACATAAATGGAAGTAAATCACTCCTCAGCAAATGCAAAAGAACAGAAATCATAACAGTCTCTCAGACCACAGTGCAATCGAATTACAACTCAGAATTCAGAAACTAACTCAGAACCACACAACTTCATGGAAACTGAACAACTGGCTCCTGAATGTTGACTGGAAAAACAATGAAATGAAGGCAGAAACAAAGATGTTCTTCAGAACCAATGAGAATAAAGACAAAACATACCAGAATCTCTGGGACACATTTAAAGCAGTGTCTAGAGGGAAATTTATAGCAATAAATGCCCACCACAGAAGTGAGAAAAAATCTAAAATCAACACCTTATTCTCAAAATTGAAAGAGCTAGAGGAGCAAGACCAAAAAAAAAAAAAAAAAATCAACTGGCAGAAGACAAGAAATAACTAAGATCAGAGAAGAACTGAAGGAGATAGAGGCACAAAAAAATCCTTCAAAAAATCAATAAATACAGGAGTTGGGTTTTTTTTTTTTAATCAACAAAATAGGCAAAACGCTAGCCAGATTAATAAAAATGAAAAAGGAGAAGAATCAAATAGACACAATAAAAAACGATAAAGGGGATATCACCACTGACTCCACAGAAATACAAATTAGAATCAGAGATTACTACAAACAACTCTATGCATGTAAACCAGTAAGCCTGGAAGAAATGGATAAATTCCTGGACATCTGCACCCTCCCAAGCCTAAACGAGGAAGAATTTGAAACCTTGAATAGACCAATAACAAGGGCTGAAGTTGAAGCAGCAATTATAGCCTACTAACCAAAAATGTCCATGTCCAGACAGGTTCATAGCAGAATTCTACCAGACGTACAAAGAGGAGCTGGTACCATTCCTTCTGAAACTATTCCAAACAATAGAAAAAGAGGGAATCCTTCCCAAATCATTTTATGAGATCAACATCATCCTAGCTACTTGGGAGGCTGAGGTGTGTGGAATGCTTGAGCGCTGATTGCATCACTGCACTCCGGGCTAGATGACAGAGTGAGACACTGTCAAAAAAAAAAAAAGATTTAAAAGCAGGGACTCAATCAGATCTTTGTACACCAATGTTCATAGCATAGCAACATAATCCACAATAGCCAAAAGATGGAAACAATTTGTGTCCATCAACAGGTAAACGATGGATAAGCAAAATGTGACACATATATATATGTAATGGAATATTATTCAGCCTTAAGCCTTAAAAGGAATATAATTCTGGATATATGCTACAACATGGATGAACTTTGAAAACATTGTGCTAAGTAAAATAAACTAGATACAAAATTCCAGATACTGTAAGGTTCCACTTATGTGGGGAACCTAGAATAGGCAAATTCATAGAGACTGAGAATAGAATAGAGGTTACTGGGGGCTACAGAGAGAGAGAGAAATTTACATTATTATTTAATTAGTACATACTTTCTGTTTGAGGTATTATTGAAAATGTTCTGGAAATGGATAGTGGTGATGGTTGCATAACATTGTGAAAGTAGTTAATGCCATTGAACTCTACACTCAAAATGAAGAAAATCATAGAGTTTTAAAAGTTTTATCTACAAATATCTTTAATATGCTTAGTTAATTTCTATATACTTAATTCCTAGATACTAGATTGTTTTCATTGTTACTGCAAGTGCTATCTTATATATCAGAGAAATGTTATTAATTTTTGTAAGATGATTTTTATTTGGCATGCTAAACTCACTTATCAGTTTTAATAGTTTATTTTTTGGTATTTCATGTCTGCAAATAATGAAAACTTTATGCCTTCTCTTCCCATACTCATGCCTCTTTTTAAAAAATTCTATACTGAGTTGGGTAGAAACTCTCATACTCTGTGAAATAGTATGAGTGATAATAGGCATGGATCTTGATCTCAATCTTAAATGGGATTTTATTTAAAGTTCCTCTATTAAGTACATATGGTCCCTACCTTATAATGGCTCCAGTTATGATTTTTTGACTTTAAGATGGTGCAAAAGCAATATGCATTCAATAGAAACTATACTTCAAGTTTCCACACAACGATTCTGTTTTTCACTGTCACTACAGTATTCAATAAATTACATGAAATATTCTTTCTTTTTAATGTAAAATAGGCTTTGTGTTCAATTATTTTTCCCAATTGTAGGGTAATGTAAGTGTTCTGAGCATGTTTAAGGCAGGCCAGGCTAAGTTGTGTTCAGTAGATTAGTTATATTAAATGCATTTTTGACTGACGGTATTTTCAATTTACAATGAGTTTAACAGGAAGTAACCCCAACATAAGTCAAGAAGCACCTACATGTTTGCTGGGTTTTTTTGTACGTAACCTCTACAAAGTTAGTAAGTGTTCTTTTTATTCCTAATTTACTAAGACTTTTTGTTGTTACTGTCAATAAGACTTGAAAGTTATCAAATATTTTTCCTGCTGCAATATGTCTGTCTTCTTTAACAGACTATGAACATCATGAGTGCAGGCCTCAAGTCTGTCTTCCTCACTGTTATATTTCCAATGTTCAGCACTATTCCTGGTACATAGTGCTTACACAACGAAGCTCACTACATTCTTTCAGTAAAGACAATTTGTTAATTGTATAACTCAAATGATACTGAGCATCTCACTAGTTTATGGACTCTCTTTAATCCCATGGCACTGTGTTATTCATCTACCGCAATCCTCTAGCATCTAGCCTTGTCCTGGCACATAACCAGTGCTCAATTTGCAGCTTATGAACGGATTTCATTTTTGATTTTTTTTTAATCTCATCATTTGAATGTATAATTGTAAAAGCATTATTTGTCTTGTCAGGCCACATTTAGATTTTCTCCTTGGAAAATAGGAATTCTTCACCTGTATTCTAGGAACTGGGGTAGCTATACCACCAACACCATCCTTTCTCTTTCTTGACTTCCTACTCATTGTGTAGACCACACAGCCCAAAACTCAACACTCATTTTTATCAATATTAACAAAGTAATTGCTATTTCCTATGTGCCAGGTACTGTGATAAGCACTTTGATATTTACATTCACATCTCCATTAGATAAATACCAGTATTAGCCTAATTTTACAGATGGGGAAAGTCAGGAAATTTTACACAACATATAATTGGCAAATCTGGAATTCAAATTCAAACCCAGGTGAGTCTGATTCCAAAGGCACACACTCTCAACCATTACATCAGTGGCTTTCAAATATCTGTCCACACCCTACAGTAAGAAATTTGCTTTAAATTGGAAATCTCTACACTTATGTACATATGTATATAACACACATATGTATGTGTATATGTATAACATATATATATATATATATATATATATATATATATTACATACTTAACAGAAAGTTTCACAAACCAGTACCTGGAATGACTGCTATTTTTTATTCTATTCTGTTCTGTTCCTTGAAACACAAATATCTATACCTAGTACTGATTTCACAACTCATTAATGAATTGTGACCTCCCAGGTTTGAAAACATTGCACTACACTGTGCTAAATCCTCAAACTTATTCATCCTTCACCACTGCCATTGCTACCACCTTAGTCTAGGACACCATCATCTCATGCTTGAATTACAGAAAGAACCTCTTCACTGGGTCTTTTGCTCTTGTCCCATTCTTTTTTTTTTTTTTTTTAAATTTTTAATTTTGGGGGTAAGTTTAGAAGTTTTAGGATTGTTACATAGGTATACACATGCCACGGTGGTTTGCTGCCTCCATCCCCTTATCACCTACTTTAGGTATTTTTCCCAATGTTATCCCTCCAGACCCCTCACTATCACTCTCCTAGTCCTGCACCCCCCAACAGACCCCAGTATGTGACGTTCTTCTCCCGGTATCCATGTGTTCTCATCGTTCAACATCCACCTATGAGTGAGAACATGTGGTGTTTGGCTTTCTGTTCTTGTGTCAGTATGCTGAGAATGATGATTTCCAGATTCATCCATGTCCCTGCAAAGGACATGAACTGATCTTCTTTTATGGCTGCTTAGTATTCCATGGTGCATATGTGCCACATTTTCTTTGTACAGTCTAACATTGATGGACATTTGGGTTGGTTCCAAGTCTTTGCTATTGTAAACAGTACCACAATGAACATACGTGTGCATGTGTCTTTATAATAGAACAATTTATAATCCTTTGGATATATACCCAGTAATGGGATTGCTGGGTCAAATGGTATTTCTAGTTCTAGCTCCTTGAGGAATCACCACACTGTCTTCCACAATGATTGAACTAATTTATACTACCACCAACAGTTTAAAAGCATTCCTATTTCTTCACATCCTCTCCAGCATCTGTTGTCTCCAGATTTTTTAATGATCACTGTTTTAACTGGCATAAGATGGTCTCTCAATGTAGTTTTGATTTGCATTTCTCTAATGACCAGTGATGATGAACATTTTTACATGTATTTATTGGCCACATAAATGTCTTCTTTTGAAAAGTGTCTGTTCATATCCTTTGCCTACTTTTTAATGGGGTTGTTTGTTTTTTTCTTTTAAATTTGTTTTAGTTCTCTGTGGATTCTGGATAATAGCCACTTGTCAGATGTGTAGCTTGCAAAATTTTTTTCCCATTCTATTGGTTGCCAGTTCACTATGATTGTTTCTTGTGCTATGCAGAAGCTCTTAAGTTTAATTAGATCCCATTTGTCTATTTTGGCTTTTGTTGTCATTGCTTTTGGTGTTTTAGTCATGAAGTCCTTGCCTATATCTATGTCCTGAATGGTATTGCCTAGGTCTTCTAGTGTTTTTATGGATACCAAAACCTGGCAGAGACACAACTAAAAAAGAAAATTTCAGACCAATATCCATGATGAACATCAATGCAAAAATCTTCAATAAAATACTGGCAAACCTAATGCAACAGCATATCAAAAAGCTTACGTATCACGGTCAAGTAGGCTTCATCCCAAAGATGCAAGGCTGGTTCAACATATGCAAATCTATAAACGTAATCCGTCACATACACAGAACCAAAGACAAAAACCACATGACTATCTCAATAGATACAGAAAAGGCCTTGGACAAAATTCAACAGCTCTTCATGCTAAAAACTCTGAATAAACTAGGTATCGATGAAATGTATCTCAAAATAGTAAAAGTTATTTACAACAAACCCACAGCCAATATCATACTGAATGGGCAAAAACTGGAAGCATTCCCTTTGAAAACTGGCACTAGACAAGGATGCCCTCTCTCACCACTCCTATTCAACATAGTATTGGAAGTTCTGGCAAGAGCAATTAGGCAAGAAAAAGAAATAAAGTGTATTCAATTAGGAAAAGAGGAAGTCAAACTGTGTCTATTTGCAGACGACATGATTGTATATTTAGAAGAGCCCATCGACTCAGCCTAAAATCTCCTTAAGATGATAAGCAACTTCAGCAAAGTCTCAGGATACAAAATCAGTGTGCAAAAATCACAAGCATTCCTATACACCAATAACAGATAGAGAGCCAAATCATGAGCTCTTGCCCCATTTTTAACACAAGAGCAAGAGGAATCATTTCCAAGTCTCAAGCATGTCAATCCTTTATTCAAAACTCTCCCAAAATTTCCCATCACATTCAGAATAAAATCTGAACTCCCAATCAGCCATAGAGGCTTGCATGTGTAGGTAGACACTGCCTAGCTCTCTGATGTTGTTTTTCTCCTCTACGTTTGCTCACTATCCTCCAATCACATAGGCCTTCTTTGTATTCCTTGAACAGCACAGCTTGCTCCTGATAAAGGTTTTTGCACTTGCTTTCCCTCTATCTGGGTCGCTCTGTGTTCCAGTTTTCTTGTGCTTGGCTCTTTCTCCTTCTTCAGATCTTAGCACCAATGTCACATCTTCAGAGAGGAATAGTCTAACCACTCCGTATCAAAGAGTCACTTAAACAAACCCAGTTTTCTTTCTTATAATACCACCATCTTATTTTTCACACAGCACTTTATCACCATCCAAAATTACTTTGTTAATTTGTGTATATCATTATTGTCTGTCTGATTCACTGTTGCATTCCCAGCACCTGGAACAATGGAACAGAGTAGTTGTGAAATAATGTATTCGATAAAGGAGTGCCTCCTGGTCTATCCCCTCAACTTAAGTCTGAGAATAGGCAATGATTACATTTTTTCTGACTCTTCCAGGGCCCAGATTAAGCCATTTCCCACACTTTTGACACAATTTATGTTTGCCCATTGGTTATTTCAGATGGTTCTTATCAAGAGATGGGCAAGCCTTCTCTTTGTCCCTCCAAGAGGCAGGGAGAGGCAAGCATCCCAGTTCCTGCTTGAAGGACAGGAATGAAGGCCGGAGAGAGATTCATGAAAATTCTATAGCCAGGCAGTAGCTAGAATCCAAGCATTCTGGGAACTTGGACACCTTACATCTAAGTCTCATGATTTTAAGTGAAGAAGTCCTGTCCTAATCAATGCAGGACTCTGGAACCAGATGAAGCATGAGAGTCAAGGGGCTACTTTGCTTAAAGATGTGACACAGGGAAGAGAGGAGGCAATCTTCAGCCCTAGACAGCAGCCCTCTCAGACAAGGGATCTTGATGTCCCCTACTCACAAGGGGTCAGCCAGTGACAACGTATGTCCCTCAGTCTCAGGTGGCCCTAGCCAGGGTAAAAAGAAAAAAAAAAGCAGATTCAAGGGAATACAGTCTCTGGTTTATGGACCTCTGAAAGGTTGTCACTAGCAGAGGGAGCAGACTGCTCTGTGTTGCCCCAGGGTATTTAACTAAGACCTGTGGGTAAGATTTCCAGGGAGGTAGATATCAGCTAAGCACAAAGATAATATCAATGACAATATGTACTGCCTTGTAAAGCAATGAACTCTCTGTTACTAGAATTGCTCATGCAAAATTGTATTAGCACCAATTTAACTCATTTCCCCAACAGTGTTTTCACCTCAAAAGCTTCTTCCTTATGATACTTGTATGGCTGACTGATTCTTGGCCTTCAGATCTCAGCTCACATGTCCCTTTCTCAGAGAGGTCTTCCTGACAATCGAATATAGAGTACCAACCCAGGCAGTCTTATTTTTATTCTCTGCTCAACACTAACTGTCATCTAATACTTATTGTGTTAGTTTGTTGCCCCACACGCCCACCATCCCCTCTAAAATATAAGCTTCATGAGAGCGAGGACCTTCTTTTGTCTGTCTTATTTAATGTTATATCCCCAGAGGCTAGAGCACTGTGTATCTCATTGCTAATGCTCAATAAATACTTGTTGAATGGCTAAGTGAAAAGGCCAAATGACATATGTCAGAAATATTGCAGAAAAGATTTCTACATAGATAGACTTCTACATACTTCTGCATACATAGTAAATCTTGTACAAGATTTGCTAGATGACTTTTTTTTACACTAGATAAAGATATATTTTATGTTATAATATTACACAAATCTCTTTAAATATAGATGCAGTCTATGGCTATACCATCCTGAATGTGCCCAATCTTATCTAAATATGGATGAAAAAAGTCTCAATAATATGCTAAAAAAGTAAATCTATTAATATAAGAAGACTTATACTTCATTACTGAGATGTAACCCAGGAAAGCAATGTCTTTTTACATCTGAAAGTCAATTACTGTAACACACCATATTAATAGGATAAACTTCAACAACCACAGGATCATCCAAATAGATACTGAAAACTTCTTTGAAAAAGTTCCAGGCTCCTTCACAATGAAATGCTCAATAAACAATAAACAGAAGAGAACTTTCTGAATTTACTTTAAAATATGGATGAAAAACCCACAGTTAACATCACAAAAAGAAGTTTCCCATAAGAAAAAGAAAGTAGAATATGTATATAGTGGATAAGGATATCTAGTACCTGCCAAATAAGAAAAGTAAAAACTCCAATAATTAAAAAGGCTCATTTTTCAATGACCCATTAATGATAGAACAATTAAACAACTATATAAAAATTACTCTTACCTATAAATTAGAAATACATTTCAATTTACTCATAGATTTAACACTTTATAGTGAATAGAAAAAATTTAACTGCCTTTTAAAAAATTACCTGTTAAACTCATGTGCTATTGCTTAAAAAGTACCTACTGAAGTCTCACTGCAAAGCTTGCTTGCAAAAGCAGTGAAAATCTAGTCTAGATATTCTCTTTAATAATGAGCTACCAATAAACACAATAAATAACTCATATGCCCTTTCATTCATGTTTTGCATTTTCTTAACCACTCTAAAATAATTAGTTTGCATCAGGCTTTCCATATTACTTACATTTATAGGATTTCATTCCAATAGATGTCATGTGATCTTTAATATAATTAAAATAGAGTGCTTTTTTTGTATTTTCCATATTGCTATGCATAGTTGCGTAGTATGGGGTACATTCTTATATTTATAAGGTCCATCCCCAGTGTGCATTATCCTGTGTCTATGAATAAATATGAAAAAAAAATGAAGGCATTCCCACATTTTGGACATTTATAGAATTTTCCTCCACAATGAGTTATTTTATGTCATCCAATAGAACTGGAAGAATGAAAGGCTTCATAATATTTCTAACTTTCATAAGATTTTTCTTCAGAGTCCTTTCACATTTTCGAAACACATTGCTTCTAGTCATAGGGTTTTTTCTTCAGTTTGTTTTGTTTAATATCTTTGAAAGAAACCAAGAAAATTAAACTCTTTCCTGCATTTCTTCCATTCACAAGGTTTCACTCCAGTGAGTTCTTACATTCGAGAATCACCAGTGTGTCTGAAGGCTTTAACCACATTTTTTATAGGTTTGTAGAACTTTCATAGGGTTTATTTCTGGTATGATTTCTTTCATGGTTATAAAGATGGCTGGAACAACTGAAGGCTTTCCCACATTTTTTATATTCACAGGATTTCTCTCCACTGTGAGTTATTTTATGTCTATAAAGGTAACTGGGATGGCTGAAGGCTTTCCCACATTTCTTACAGTTACAGGATTTCTCTTCACAATGAATTATTTCGTGACTATAAAGCTTCCTAGGATGACTAAAGGCTTTGGCTTATTTCTGGTATGAGTTCTTTCATGGTTATAAAGATGGCTGAAACCACTGAAGGCTTTCCCACGATTTTATATTCACAGGGTTTCTCTCTACCACAAGTTCTTTTATGTCTATAAAAGTAACTGGAATGACTGAAGGCTTTACTGCATTTCTTATATTCATAGGATTTGTCTCCACAATGAGTTCCTTCATGTCTTTGAATAAAATTCTCAATAAACAATGAACAGAAGAGAATGACTGAAGGATTTACCACAATGCTTCTATTAATAGGGTTTCTCTCCAGGATGAGACTTTTTCATGGTTATTAAGATAAATAAAATATACAAAGGATTTACCACATTTCTTACACTCACAGGGCTTTCCTCCAAAATGAATACTTTCATGTCTTTTATTTTAAAAAAAAGGGAAAAGACAAATGATTTCCCACATTCCTTATATTCACTGGGCTTTGCTCCAGTGTAAGTTCTTTTATGTATTGGACAGGGAATAGAAAAACTGAAGAGTTTACAATACTGTTTACATTCATAGGGCTTATCTGCAATGGGAGTTCTCTGCTTTATTTGAAATAAACTGGAAAAATCTAAAGCTTTCTCACATAATGTACATTTGTAAGGTTCATTTACAATGGGAGTTACTATGTGTCTTTGAATACTTGTGAGATAAACGAGGGCTTTCTGATACTGTTTAGATTTAGATGGCTTCTCTCCACATTCTACATACTCAGTTTGTTTGTGTCCAGAGTGAGATATAATGTGCCTATGAAGGGATGAGTGATATATGAACATTTTTTAACACACTGCATTCATGTGGTTTTATGCCTGTGCTACTTTTTTGTTCGGAGTAAGATTTGGAATCTGGATGAAGGTTTATCTCTGCTGCCTATGTTATTTAATTTCACCTAGTCTTTTTATCATATGATTTCTGAAAAAAATGACTACTACATTATTAATGGTTGTCTCATTAATGACTTTCTATTTATTAAAAGGTCTTGACCTTAGATTGCAACCGATATCAGAAAATTCCAGGTTTTCTGCACTGACTAAAGTGTTTGAAAGTAAATGAATTTATTTCTCTACAATAGACCTTCCTCCATCATAGCTATTATCAAATATTTATATAGGCATTTTCTTAGCACTATTTCCAAGTGAACTACTTTGCAAACACTGAGCATTTACGTTACACAGAAATATATATTTTTGGTCAACATTTTTATAAATAAATATAGTTAAAGTTTCCTTATTTTTGGTTTGCTTGAAGTTAAAAGGCTGTGACATCCTGTGATTCCCTTATGGAATAACGCTTTCTCTTGTGAGTGGAAATTACCTTAAATCTCTGAAAGAATTTTTTGTACTGTTTTTCAATACGTTGGTGTCTCCATTGATTTCCTATATAACCCAAGTTCCTTAAGATTTGTTGCATCATATCTTTATGTAGATTTTTCCAGGAAGGAGCTAGCAAAGGCTGCTCTTCCCTGATAAAGGTCACAATCACATCTTCGAAGGCCACTGAGTCCATTTCCTGACTTCTTGGGTGTGCCAGCACCCTTTCTGCAGATTTCCAGTACCTGCAGGTCACAAGGCTTACAGAGGTTGTGATGAAGCCACCTTGGGATTCCAGGAGCTGAGGAGAAAGAGCAATAGAGATGGGACCCTGATCTCATGGCATGAAAACAAAGGTATCCCAAGATTGTGGAAAGCAGTTCCATTTTATCTGGCTGCACACCTGATTGGACCTACTAGATTACTTACTTTCTTTAACTTTTATTTTAGGTGTAGGGCTATGTGTGCAGGTTTGTTATATAAGTAAAATTGTGTCATGGGGATTTGGTGTACAGATTATTTTATCACCCAGGTACTAAGCATAATATCCATTAGTTATTTTTCCTAATCCTGTCCCTCCTTTCATCCTCATCCCTCAAGTAGACCCCAGTGTCTGTTGTTCCCCTCTATGTGTTCATGTGTTCTCATCATTTAGCTCCCACTTATAAGTGAGAACATGTGATATTCAGTTTTCTGTTCCTGCATTAGTTTGCTAAGGATAATAGCCTCCCAGCTCCATCCAGGTTCTTGCAATGGAAATTATCTTGTTCATTTTTGTGGTTGCATAGTATACCATGGTGTATATGTATCACATTTTCTTTATCCAGCCTACCATGGATGAACATTTAGGTTGATTCCATGTCTTTGCTATTGTGAATAGTGCGGCAATGAACATACACATACACTTGTCTTTAAGGTAGAACAATTAATATTATTTTGGGTATATACCTAACTTTTTAAGGTTTTTGCAGTTTCAAACACAAAGATATCAGAGCTTGTGACACATGTGAGGCAACCCTATGGGTCCCAGAGTTGTTCTTGAGAAGTGATTCTCAAAGTACAGTCCCCAAGCCAGGAACATCAGCATTATCTGGGAACTTGTTAGAAATGTAAATCCTTGAGCTTCATCTAGACCAACTGCACCTAGACCAACTGAATCATAAAATTCTTGTGGAGGGGACCAGAAATGTGTGTTTAAATATGCTCTTCAGGTGATTCTGATGCATGGTAAAGTTTGAGAATCACTAGTCTAGGGAAAGCAGTACTTGGCTCCCCATGGTAGTCCAACACACAGCAATAGGCAGGGCACACTCCTACTGCCATGGCTTCAACTGACACCTTTCTATATCTTGCCAAGCCCCGCTCCCAGGCTCTTGGTATCATCTTACATTCAAATTGTCTAAATCAGAACTTACAGAATTTTCCCCAATCCTGACTATTTTCCTTTGAGCCAAATTTTGTCCTTTACACAGAATCCCTCAGACTCAAAATCCTGAGTCCTGTTTCCCTCTCTCTTTCGAAGAGTTGCCAAATCTTGTTGATTCTTTTGGACAGCATCTTTTGCATTTATCTTTTTCTTTTCATCTCCACTGTTTTCCCCTTTCCATTTCTTCCCCTTCCCAGCCTGGTCCTTCATGGCCCCATCTCAGCTGGACTAGCTCCTAGCTGATCTTTCTGCCTCCAGCTTCCTCTAGGAGTCATAAATGGCCACTAGAGGTTTGTTCACAGGAGCTCCCACTCTAAATATAGAATACCCTTTACCCTTCTTACCATGAAGTGTGGCAATGTTGTTCAGAATAAAAAAGGATGCATTCTTGCAGGTAGGCTGCTTGAGTTCAAATACTGGTCTCACCTTGTATTAGTCCATTTTCACACTGCTATAAAGAAATACCCAAGACTGAGTAATTTACAAAGAAAAGAGGTTTAATTGACTCATAGTTCCACATGGTTGGGGATGCCTCAGAAAACCTACAATCATGGTGGAAGGCAAAGGGGAAGCAAGGCACCTCTTACATGGTGACAGAGAAGAAAGAAGGAGAAAACTGCCAAACACTTTTAAAACCATCAAATCTCGTGAGAACTCCTTCACTGTGATGAGGACAGCACGGGGTAAACTGCCCCAAGATCCAATCACCTCCCACCAGGTCCCTCCCTTGACATGTGGGGATTATAATTCAGGATGATATTTGGGTGGGAACATAGAGCCAAATCATATAATTGCACCCCTGGTCCCTCCCAAATCTTGTGCTTTTCAGATTTTAAAACCAATCATGCCTTCCCAACAGTTCCCCAGTCTTAACTCATTATAGCATGAATTCAAAAGTAAAAGTTCAAAGTCTCATCTGAGGCAAGGCAAGTCCCTCTCACCTATGAGCCTGTAAAATCAAAAGCCAGTTAGTTACTTACAAGATACAATGGGAGTACAGGCATTTGGTAAATGTTCCCATTCCAAATGGAAGAAACTGGCCAAAACAAAGCGACCACAGGACCCATGCAAGTCCAAAGTCCGGCTGGACAGTCATTAAACCTTAAAGCTCCAAAATCTCCTTTCACTCCATGTCTCACATCCAGGGAATGCTGATGCAAGGGTTGGGCCCCCAAGGCCTTGGGCAGCTCTGCCCCTGTGGCTCTGCAGAGTACAGCCCTCTTGGATGCTTTCACTGGCTGACATTGAGGACCTGCAGCTTTTCGGGTACACGATGCAAGCTGTCAGCGGACCTACATTTTTGGGGTCTGGAGGATGATGGCCATCTTCTCACAGCTCCTCTAGGCAGTGCGTCAGTGGAGACTGTGTGTGGGGAACCCAACCCCACATTTTCCTCCCATACCACCCCAGCAGAGGTTCTCCATGAGAACTCCACCCCTGCAGCAGACTTCTGCCTGACATCCAGACATTTCCATACATCCTCCGAAATCTAAGCGGAGGTTCCCAGAGCTCAACTCTTATCTTCTGCAACCAGCAGTCACAACACCATGTGGAAGCTACCAAGGACTGTGGCTTGCACCCTCTGAAGCCATGGCCAGAGCTGTGCTTTGGCCCCTTTTAGCCACGGCTGGAGCTGGAGCAGCTGTAACGCAGGGCACCAAGTCCCAGGGATGCACAAGCTAGTGGGGCCCTGAGCCTGGCCCAAAAAACTGATTTTCCTTTCTAGGCCTCTAGGCCTGTGATGGGAGGGGCTGCAGTGAAGATCTCTGACATGCCCTGGAGACATTTTCCTCATTGTCTTGGTGATTAACATTCAGCTCTTTCAGTACTTAAGCAAATTTCTGCAGCTGGCTTGAATTCTTCTTCAAAAAATGGGTTTTTATTTTCTACCACATAGGCTGCAAATTTTCCAAAACTTTACTCTCTGCTTCTCTTTTAAGCATAAGTTCCAATTTCAAACCATCTTTTTTTTGTGAATGCATATAACTGAACAGCTTCAGAATAAGCCAAGGAACCTCTTGAATGCTTTGCTGTTTGGAAATTTCTTCCACCAGATAACCTAAATCATCTCTCTCAAGTAAAAAGTTTCGGCTGGGTGCGGTGGCTAGAGCCTGTAATCCCAGCACTTTGGGAGGCCAAGGCGAGTGGAGGTCAAGAGATCAAGACCATCCTGGCCAACATGGTGAAACCCCGTCTCTACTAAAAATACAAAAATTAACCGGTTGTGGTGGCAAGTGCCTGTAGTCCCAGCTACTCCGGAGAGTGAGGCCGAAGAAGTGCTTAAACCCAGGAGGCGGAGGTTGCAGTAAGTGGAGATTGCGCCACTGCACTCCAGCCTGGCGACAGAGCAAGACTCCATCCCCCCCCCCAAAAAAGAAAAGTTTCACAGATCTCTAAGGCAGGGGCAAAAATGATGCCAGTCTTCTTTCTACAGCATAGCAAAAATGACTTTTACTCCAGTTCCCAATAAGTTTCTCATCTCCATCTGAGACCACATCAGTCTGGAGTTCATTGTCCATATCATTATCAGCATTTTGGTTAAAACTATTCAACAGTCTCTAGGAAGTTCCAAACTTCCTCACACCTTCCTGTCTTGTTCTAAGCCCTCCAAACTGTTCCAACCTCTTCCCGTTGCTTCCATATTTTCAGGTTATCTTTATTGCAGTACTCCACTATCCTGGTACCAATTCTCTGTATTAGTCCATTTTTAACACTACTATAAAGAAATACCCGAGACTGGGTAATTGATTAAAAAAAAAAAAAATGTGGGTTAATTGACTCACAATTCCTCGTGGCTGGAGAGGCTACAGGAAATCTACAATCATTGTAGAAAGTGAAGGCAAAGCAAGGCACTTCTTACATTGTGGCAGGAGAGCGAGAGAGAGAAGTGGGGAACTGCCAAACACTTTTAAAGTCATCAGATCTCCTGAGGACTCCCTCACTATCATGAGAACAGCATGGGAGAAACTGTACTTATGATCCAATCAGCTCCCACCAGGTCCCTCCCTTGACACATGGGGATTACAATTCAGGACGAGATATGGGTGACGGTACAGAGCCAAACAATATCACACCTCTTCCTAGCTGTGTGATCTTGGGCATGACCTCTGACACCTCTATGACTCTTACTTCTCATCTGAAAAATGGGGATCATGGTCAGAGTTCCTACTTTATGGGATTGTGGTGAGAATTAAATGTATGTAAAGTACTTAGAATGATGCCTAGTTCAAGATAAGTACTATATATGGGTTTGTTATTGTTATTAGTAGCAGTCTTAATACCTAATTTTGAAACCCAAATCAATTCCTATCTTTTCTTCAAAGCCTGCCTTGACATCCAGAAGAAATTTCTCTTTCTTTTGTTTTTCCTGTAACATTTAATCTCAGTGATAGAGCCAGATGAAACATTAAGGCCCAGAGAGGGTTTAGGACTTATCCAAGGTCAACCTAAATTACTAGTAGTTAAGACGAAGGCTCCCCGACTCCGCAACATTCTCAGATGCTTCTGGATCCTTCATTTCAATTCCTTTTAATCTTATGTGTCCAGAAAAAATAAAAATAGCAGGGTCCCCAGAATAATCAGAAAACACATATGTTAAAATAGCCTTTAAGTTACCTTTAGTCTTCTTGCTCAGAAGAATGTAAGTACAGGGGATTGTTGGTGTTGAGGAAAAGACCAAGTGTGAGGAATGTGAGCACTAAATGTGTAAAGGTGGAATCCAGCTCTGTTTACACTCAGGCTTGGGCATACACATTATCTCCATTAAGAAATCCCAACTTTCACCAAGTAGATGGCAGGGAGATGGCCATTACTCATGGAGGCTGAGACCCTGTCATCAGTGTGGGAATACAGGGAAAAGGGGAGGAAGAATGGGTGGACTAAAACAGGTGGCTATGTGTATTTAATTTAATGGATGTCAGTATGATTTGAGAGCTCTGAGGCATTGGGCTAGGCACTGAAAGAGAAAGTCATAAAGATGACTAATAATTGACTTGGCTCTATGACGTGGCAGTCTTCTTCCAGCTTCCTTGACAGGCTGGAGAAGCCATTAAAATGCTAGCAGGGCTAGTTCTGACAAGCTTCTGCAGGACCTAAAAAGAGATTTAGAAGAATTGTGGCTTTCCAGACAGCAACCTTTCTGGCAAGCAGGACTCAGTCTGGACTGTTAGAGATCGGGATACTCTGGGTTTAGTGTCCATAGGCTCAGCTGCCCAAGAAGGCAAGCTCCCCTCACAGAATGAAATACCTAAAGAAACTGAGGACAAGGTAGTAAAGTAGGTGTTATAGTTTGAACGTTTGTCCCCCTAAACCTCATACTGAAATTTGATCCCAATTGCTGGAGATGGAGCCAAATGGAAGGTGTTTGAGTCATGGAAGCAGATAGTTCACTAATAGATTAATGCACTCCCTTTGAAGAGGGGTGGGGAAGGTGAGTAAATTCTCACCTTATTAGTTCCTGGGAGAGCCAGTTGTTAAAAACAGTCTGGCACCCCTGCCCCTTTTCATGTGATCTCTGCAAGTGTCTGCTCCCCTTCACCATCTGCCATAATTGGAAGCAGCCTGTGGCCCTCATTAGATGCCCAATCATGAAGTCTTCCAGACATCGGAATCATTAGCTGAGTAAATATTTTTTCTTTGTAAATTACCCAGCTTCAGGTATTTCCTTATAGCAATACTAAATAGACTAAGATGTAAGGTTTACCAGGCACGAAAAAAAAGTCAAGGAGAGGATGAGATGGGGTCACAGAATCTTAGAACTGAAAGACTTTCTCCTTCTCCATTGCTCAGACAAGAAACAGTGGTCCCAAAAAAGGAAGCAAGGAGCCCAAGGTCACACAGTAAGATGCAGATATCAGATTGAGGCCTGGGGATCTTAATTTCCAATCTAGTCACTGTTTTTTTTTTTTTTGTTTGTTTATTTTGTTTTTTTAACTAATTTTCTGAGACATGTAACTGATATCAAGTTGCCTATTTAACTCTATTATGACCCTTAAAATAAGATGGAGGTTGAATACATTTTTTTTTAATTTGAGTATAGCTTCTGTCTTTTAAAATAATGTGGTGAAATTTGATCCACAGTTTGAGGTTGACAGAGACTAAATGTACAGAACACTCATGATATTAATGTTGTCCCCCCAACCCATATTCTTTCTCTCTCCCAGAATGCATATGACAATAAATAAAATAATATTAGTGAAAAATCCCATCCCTACAACACAGAGAAACACTTATCCTCTGATTTCTGTAAAATAAATAACAAATGTTTATTGAGTACGGTGTCTGTGACAGGGGTTGCTCTGAATTCTTTACACTTACTCATTACAGCAATGTATTCATTACAGTAATCCTTTAAGGCAGTTGCTGTTGTTATCATCCCAACATTAAGGCAGGTACTGTAATTATCACCTTAACTTTAGGGATGACAAACTCAGTCACAGTTATGTGACTTACCCAATGTCACATACCTAGTAAGTAAACACAGCCAGGATTTGAACCTGCTAAGGCCAGGTAGGTTTGCACTTATAAGCACCAGCCTGCAAGAGCAGCTGCTGCACAATTTTCCGCAGTAGTATAGAAATCATGGATAGAAGGTAGCCCAAAACAGATCAGAAGACAGGTGAGTAATGGAGAGAAGGAAGGAGGCAACTAAGCTATAGTGTGCCTACTGTACACCAAGCACCAGGCTTTGAATTTTCTGAAGCTGGCCTTTAGCCTTGGGTCTGTCCTGGATGCAAAGCCAGCACTGAACTGAACTGCTCTGATCTGAAGCCAGTTTGGGCCCAGCCTGGCCACTGGAACAACAGTCATTCCAGATGACATTTATTGAGCACTTCCTGTGTGACAGGTAAAAAGCTAATCACTTTCCATATGTTAGTTCATAATGCCTTACAACAATCTTATGAGGAAGGTACGATCATTAACATCAGTTTGCACAAGAGGAAAGCACTAGCCATGGGGCCTTCAGTGAGTCTTTTATTATGGGGAGGGGATTGTTTAGTAGCAAGTATCAGTAGAGTTTCCCTGAGTGAAGGTCATACTGTCCATCAATTAAGGATCTGGGGCCGAGAAGAAGGTAAAAATGGAGGATGCCCCAACAGCTACTGTGTATTTGTTTTTTTATCACTTTCCTCCGACATTGACAGTGAGCCATGTTGTCTCCCAGGAGGAGATCCTCTCTCTGTCCTTAGAGAATTAGTGGAGTGTGTCCTTCTCTTGGGTCAGGCTGAACACCCCACTGCCTGAGCCTAATAGCAGGAGGTTGTGACATGCCTATCCCTGTAGTCCTATTAACCTATGGTCCCCTTCTGATTTCCCCGGGCACCCATAAGTGCTACAGGTTGTATTTCTTACCATCAGGAAAAGTAGACTTTGGATGAGCCTAAGATTTACCACAAGAATGAATGGCAGGATAAAGGGGACAAAAGACAGAAAACAATAACAGTATTTAGAATGCAATGTAGTGAAAGTCACTGTTAAACAAAAGAAGGAACGCTGAAAGGAAAGTCAAGAGCCTGAGGCTGCATTCCAATATTTGTTGGGAGAGTATGTCCGTAATAACTACCTGCCATTTCATGAGGGCTCATGGTGTGTCTGTCACTGCAGTAGCAGCTTTTCCTAAATTATATCACTCAGTCCTCACAACTGCTTTACAAAGCAAGGATTGTTAATGTGACCCCCATTTTACAGAAAAGGAAACTAGAGCTCAAAAGAGGATACAACTTGTCTAGGGCCACATAGTTAAGAAATAGGCAGAACTGAGTTTCAAACCTAAACAGTATGACTCCAGAATTTATGGTGCTAAACCACCCCCACTCCTCAATGCAGTTGTGGACTTCAACTTTCCTACTTGGAAAATGAAACAAAGCTCCAGCTCTGAAATTCTGTAACTTTATTTAAACCTTAGAAAGGGTGCCTGAGGGAGCAGTCTTGAAAGCTGCAGATGATCTTCTGTTTTCTTGCGCATAGTTGAATGAGGGGCCAATGAAAGGCAGCGGTGGGAAGCCTGGCAGAATGCTGCCTCTTTGGACCTTTTCCCACCTGAGGAGCTTGAGATTTATTAAACACTAGCATATTTGTGTCCATGGTCCCTTTCTTATGTCTCCTCTTACCCTAACAGGTCCACTCAGAAAGTAGGATGAGCAAAGCCACCTGGCAGGTTTGACTGGCCCCAAGACAAAAGCCAACCCTGCCTAGGCAGGTAAGCCCCCCAACCTAGCCGAGTGCACAGGAGGACTTTGTCTCTTCCCTTCCCCTGAGTCACAATGGGAGGAGTAAGAAAGAGTTGTCTGACCCCCAATTTTCATAGCAAAGGCTTTTAAGAAGAAAACTGAGGTCAGATGCAGTTGTTTGGTTTCAATATTAAAGTTTCTAGCATTTTCTGAGCACATTATATTTTCTATGTGATTCTCTATACATTCTCTCTTTGCTTCCTCACAGTAAACCTAGAAGCTAAGAAAGGAGGGAGGGAAGAACACACCACATTCATTTTATTGATAGATGAGGAAACTGACATCCAGAGAAAGAAAGAGCAATGCAAGCCCCGGAAAACAAGAAAGTCAGAATTTTGCCCTACCTGCTAGGTGGGCACTTCTACAGTGCAGAGCTAGGGGACTCCATCCCAGGATCCAGGGAAGACAGTCCCTGATTCCTGAGCAGGATGCTAGGAGGCTATAGAGCAACTTAATCTGTGTGGTGCCTGCCGTAGGTTCAGCTAGCCAGAAAGGAATCATCATGAGACCATCCACGCTGTCTTCTGGCCAAGCTTAGAAAGGCTCAGAAAGGATTGATATGGCAGCATCAGGACCTAAAACTTCATCACCTAGTTGTTGAAACTTGGTTCAGATTTTACTTTCAGATAAAAAATTACTAATTCATCAAAATGGCACAGTGGAACTAGGGAACCAAGCTTTTAGTAGAGAGTCAGGAGATACAGGGGACCCAGCAGCTCAGCTTCCTTTGTGATTTGCTTAAGTGCTGCCCTGGTTTGGAGCTTGAGTTCCATTTGTTACATGAGGAGGTTGGACTCCTTTGTTATTTAAATTTCCCTCTAGTACAGGTTTTTTTTTTTTTTAAATACTTTAAGTTTTGGGATACATGTGCAGAACGTGCAAGTTTGTTACACAGGTATACACATACCATGGTGGTTTGCTGCACCCATCAACCCATAATCTACATTAGGTATTTCTCCTAAGGCTATCCCTCCCCTAGACCCCCTCCACCTGACAGACCCCAGTGTGTGATGTTCCTCTCCTTGTGTCCATGTGTTCTCATTGTTCAACACCCACTTATGAGTGAGAACCTGCGGTGTTTGGTTTTCTGTTTGTATGTTAGTTTGCTGAGAATGATGGTTTCCAGCTTCATCTGTGTCCCTGCAAAGGACATTCACTCATCCCTTTTCATAGCTGCATAGTATTCCATAGTGTATATGTGCCACATTTTCTTTTTTTTTTTTTTTTTTGAGTCGGAGTTTCGCTCTTGTTACCCAGGCTGGAATGCAATGGTGCAATCTCGGCTCACCGCAACCTCCGCCTCCTGGGTTCAGGCAATTCTCCTGCCTCAGCCTCCTGAGTAGCTGGGATTACAGGCACGTGCCACCATACCCAGCTAATTTTTTTTTGTATTTTTAGTAGAGACGGGGTTTCACCATTTTGACCAGGATGGTCTCGATCTCTTGATCTTGTGATCCACCCGCCTCGGCCTCCCAAACTGCTGGGATTACAGGCGTGAGCCACTGCGCCCAGCCCTTTATCCAGTCTATCATTGATGGGCATTTGGATTGGTTCCAAGTCTATGCTATTGTGAACAGTGCTGCAATAAACATACATGTGCATGTGTCTATATACTAGAATGATTTATAATCCTTTGGGTATATTACTTATTGCAGGAAGAGAGAACACACACCATGGGGAACCAGGGAGTGTCTCAGTAAGAGGCATGAGGAAAAACTTACTATAGGATTTGGGCATTCATTGGTGATTTGAAGGTGTATCTAAGGAAGTGGAGGTTTGCTCTAGATTGTATGCTGTCAAAATGGAGGACAATTTTATGATTGCACATCTTACTGTTATCTATAGGGAGGGAGACTAGAGCAAGGATAAAGGTGTAATTGGGAAAGAAGCAGCAATCATTTATTTTGGCTAAGGAGGGATGCTTGGTACAGATAGCATAGCAAGCTGATTTCTGTGCTTAGACAGAATTATGAAGTGACCTTGCCTTGTCTCATTATATCATGGTCTTGTAGTAATCTTGTCTGAAGTTGTTATTTTGTGAAATTATTGATACCATTTATGAAAATAACATTATTTAGCCATGAGTGCCAGGCCAGCCTTAAATGTTAGAGACTGTTTTTTTTTTTTTTTTTTTTTTAATTCTCTCATTTGAATAAGGACAGATGAAGTTGGGCCACAGCACATCAATCCACCTAACCATTGCAAGATTTTAATTACAATCTATAGGGTGTCCATCCAATATTGTTTGTAGTTGATCTGGTGTTGATCCTTTGTACTACTTCTGTTATAGGATGAGATTTTGAAACACCTCACTTGACAATAGCTGCTTAGTAGCATTTAAGACTCCGGACAGGATATATTGGCCAACTTTTACATAGGCAATTGTCAGAAATAAAATCATTATTAGTCTTTGCCATAAGTCCAAGCTGAGGCAATGGAAACATGTCCCAGAATTCAGTGGGGTCTGTTTCAGAAAACCAGGTGGCTTTTTCTCTTGGCCTACTCATAGACTGTTTTCTTTTTCCTGTAGTATTTATATAGGAGCAAAAAAAAAAAAAAAAAAAAAAATGCTGTAGCACAATTCCACTTGGCTGGCTAAGAGGAAAGAAAGGACTATACAATTACCCATTATAACTTTAGTTAATTAATTCAGACTAATTTGTTGGGCTTCTGAAACAGAAGTGCTTATAATTTAATGACTTGTGCAAAAGTTTTAAACCACCCTTTCTAGTTCTATTATTCCCTCTGTGAGAGTTGCAGATCACAGAATATTCATGGAGAAGAAATTTATTATCCCTCCAGGAAGTTTTACTGAATAACCTGACCTTGTTTTATTTTGGGGACTTCAGGGAATTGCCTTTAAATAAATAAAATTTACTGAAGGGATAGTTTTAAATATCTGGAAATCTCTAACAATTGCTGCTAATACACAGGAAAAATTAATGAACACTAGAGCTCATTTTTCCTAACTACCTTCGATGTATCCTTTAACCAACCTTCTCCCCATTCTCTCCTCCTCCCTAAGCTCCCCAGCCTCCAATACTGGGTTTTTCTTTGTGGAAAGTTTCTTTATTACTTATTCAATCTTTTTACTTTTAATGGGTCCAAGTAGACTTTCTGTTTCTTCTTGAGTCAGTTACAGTAGTTTATAACTTTCTGGAAATTTCTGTCCATTTTATTTAAATTATTTATTAACATAAATGTTCACAGGATTCCTTTCTATTTTTTATTTCTGTATAGTTAATAGTAGTGATATCTCCTGATTTTAGAAATTTTAGATTTCTTTTTTCTTTGTCAGTCTAGATAAAAGTTTGTCAATTTTATCAAACTTTTATAAAAAACAGCTTTTGGGATTGTTGATTTTCTCTACTTTTTTTTCTATTTTCTATTTCATTTATTTTAGTGATAACTGTGAAAAGAAAGCAAAAACTTAGGACCCCAATTCACTATGCCAGAAAAAATTACCCTAAAAGCTGAGTCGTGCAAGAAAATGCCTTTCCTTTTGTTCCTAAGCAGATAGCCATGGAAAAACATTTAAATATCTTCACAGGTAGCTACTATATGTTCACCTTATCTTTATGTAAAGTGCAGATTTACTGAGCATGAGAGGAATACATAATTGACTATTCCCCTACCTGCTCCTCTTCTCTTGCAACCTGTGGATTCAATAATGTGATAATACCCTCTTTCTTTCCCTTCTAGTCTGCTTTTCTCCTTTAAAAATTGAAGGCCCCCAAATCATCTTTGGATAAAGGCACAAACCTGTCTCCCAAGCATGTCCTTAACCTTGGCAAAATGAACTTCTAAATTGATTGAGATCTGTCTCAGATACTTTTTGGTTTACATAATTTTCAGGTCATATTTGACAGAAACCAGTCTTCCAAATTAATCTGCCTTGGGGAAGTCTTGTGACTCAAGGGCAACATTCTCTCTCTGAGTAAATAATCTTATGGTAAATTCCTCAAATTGTTGATGTATTGATCAATGTATTACCTACAGACACTAAATAGGATGCTGATTTATTTTAAGATTAGCTGAAGCATGAATTTCTACTGATTGCCTTGCACCTAGACATTTTTAGCCTCTGTGATACAATCTGTAACTAATGACTGTAGCTTCTGTATTGTCTCCTCCAATGAAAAGAGAACAACTTCAGTATGAAGAGTCCATCTCCCTTCTTTTAACCTTTTCTATAAAATCCTTTCACCTAGTGACAGATTTCAGAACACCACCAACTCTGTTGGTGTGTCTTGCAGATTTATTATCACATTTGGCTTCCAGTAAACTTTTATCAAATCATTTCTGCCTCAATAGCCTTAATTTCAGTCTAATTAAATTATAATCTATTATTTTCTTCTTTCTGCTTACTTTGGGTTTACTTTGGGTTAGGTAATTTAAGATCACTCTTCTTTTGTAATTTAGGCATTTATAGCTGTACATTTTCAAGAACTACTTTAGCTGCATCTCAAGTTTTGGTATATTGGTGCTTTTATTCATCTTAAACTGTTAATTTTCTTAGTAGTCTCTTATTTGAACCATTAGTTATTTAGAAGTGTGTTTTATAAATTCCACGTATTTATGAACTCAAATTTTCTTCTGCTGTTGATTTTTAATTTCATTTCCTTGTGGTCAGAGAGTCTGATATTGTGAAATATATATTTGGTCTTTGTCCTTGTTCCCAGCATCAACTCCCTAAATTCTTGGAATCCTCAAAGTCATAAGTATCTTTTCGTATACTAATGAGTTGACCACACCAGGCATGGTAGTGCATGCCTGTAATTCCAGCACTTTGAGAGGCTGAGGTGGGCGGATTGCTTGAGCTCTGGAGTCTGAGATCAACCTGGGCAACAAAGTGAGACCTCATCTCTAAAAAACAGAAAAAAAAAATGAGTTGACTGATCGCTGTAGCCTCTATGTAGCTTCAGAATGGATGCTGGTCACCAGAAAGACCAAGGCAGAATTAGAGGGCTGGAACTTTTAGTCCCACCCCCTAACCTCCAAGGAGGAGAGAGGGCCTGAAGATGAAGTTGATCACCAATGGCCAATGATTTGATCAGTCATGCCCACTTAATGAAGCATTCACAAAACCCCAAAAAGGACTGAATTTAAAGAGCTTCCCAATAGCTGAACACATGGAAAATTCTGGAAGGTGGTACACCAAGGGAGGATTTGGAAAACCTGCACACCTAATCCCGTACCTCCATCCTATGTGTCTCTTCATCTGTATCATTTGTAATATTCTTTAGAATAAACCAATAAATGCAAATTAATGTTTACCTGAGTTTTGTGAGCCACTCTAGTAAATTAAGCAAACATGAGTAGGGAATCATGGGAGCCTCAGTTTATAGCCCATCAGTCAGAAGCACACGTGAAACAACCTGGGCATTGCAATTGGTATTAGAAGTAGGGAGCAGTCTTGTGGGACTAAGCCCTCAACCTGTGGAATCTGATGCTATCTCCAGGTAGATAGGGTTGGAATAGAACTGGGTTGGAGGATATCCAGCTGGTGTCTGCTGCAGAATTGCTTGCTTGCTTGATGTGCACTTACATCTGCTGTCAGAAGCACCTTGAGAGAGTATAGTGGGAGAAACTGAGGGTTTTTTTTTCTCTCTCTCTCAGAGAGCATTAAGTGGATGATTTCAATCCTCCTAAATCGACTGAGGCTGGTTTTATGACCTAGCATGTGAGCTATCCTGGAGGATGTTGCATGTGCACTTGTAAAGAATGTGTATTCTGCTGTTGCTGGATAGAGTGTTATACAGATATTGTTTAGTTGATTTATAATGTTGGTCAGTTCTTCTATATCCTCGATATATTCTATTATTCTGCTATCTTTACTATTCTAAAACGGCCAACTTTATGTATGCTAACAGTTTTTGTCTCAGTGTCTATTTTGTCTCATATTAATAAAGCCACTCATGTTCTTGGCCAGGTCCAGTAGCTCACATCTATAATCCCAGCACTTTGAGAGGCTGAGGCGGGTGGATCACTTGAGGTCAGGAGTTCGAGACCAGCCTGGCCAACATGGTGAAATCCGGACTTTACTAAAAAAAAAAAAAAACATTAACTGGGCATTGTTGTGGGCACCTGTACTCAGCTACTCAGGAGGCTGAGATGAGAGAGTCGCTTGAGCCCAGGAGGCAGAGGTTGCAGTGAGCCAAGATGACACCACTGCACTGCAGCCTGGACAACAGAATGTGAGACTCCAACTCAAAAAAAAAAAAAAAAAAAGGAAAAAGAAAAGAAAAAGAAAAGCCATTCATGTTCTCACATGATTGCTATTTGTATAGTATATCTTTTTCTTCCCTTTTACATTCAACCTATTTGTATCTTTGAATTTAAATTGTGCTTCCTGTAGAGAGAATGAAGTCTGATTGTGCCTGATGATCACTGTCTTTTGATTGGATTATTTAATCCATTCACATATTATGTTACCATTGATATGACTGGGCTTACGTCTGGCATTTTATTTTATTTTAAAACAGTTTTCTGTAGAGATGGGGTCTCACTATATTGTCCAGGCTGATCTCAAACTCCTGGCCCCAAGTGAACCTCCTGCCTTGGCTTCCCAAAATGCTAATAATACAGATATGAGCAACCATGCCTGGCCTTTGTTTTCTATATGCTCCATGACTATATATTTCCTCTGTTCCTCCTTCACTATGTCTTTATATCATAAATGGATATTTTTAGTGTAAAATATTAATTCCTTTAATTTTTTAACCATAATTTTTTGAATTATTTTATGAATGATTGCTCCAGGACTTACAACATAAATCATAGTGAATCAGAATCTACTTTAGAGTTATATAAAATTATTTCTAGTAAGGTATAGAAACTTTGCTCCTGTGTAGCTCCTTTCCCCCTTTTTCATGTTGTTACTATTACACATATTATACCATATATGTTTTAAACAATACATTTTTATAATTTTCACTTCATATAATTAATTTTATGTCTTTTTAAAGAAACAAAGAGAATGAAGAAGGGCACACATATGGATAGTTTCTTTTTTTAATTAACCTTCTTATTTACCATTTCTGGTTGTCTCTATTTCTTTCTGTAGATTTTTGTCCTCTGCTCTATTTCCTTACTTCCATATACCTTAATTCCTACTCTCTCCCTTTATATTGTTATTGTCAAATATGATGCATTTCTATATATTAAAGACCCCAAAATAAATTTTATGCCATTGTTTTATGTAATTGTTTTTTAATTGGTATACTATAGAATTCATCATTTTAAAGAGTACAGTTCAGTAGTTTTTTCAGTAGTTTTTCAGATATTCACAGATGTGCATCACCATTAAGTCCAGTTACATTCATTACTCCCAAAAGAAACCAATTATTGATTACTAGTCACTCTCCATTCTTTCTTATGCCTAACCCTTTGCAGCCACTAATCTGCATTCTGTCTCTAAATTTGCCTACTCTGGACATTTCATATAAACAGAATCACATAACATGTAGCCTTTTATGTCTGGTTTCTTTCACTTACCATAATATTTTCAAGGTTTACCCATTATGTAGCATGTATTGGGACTTTATTTCTTTTTACGGTTGAATAAAATTTCATTGCATAAATATACCATATATTGTTTATCCATTCATCAGTTTATGGACATTGGGTTGTTTCTACCTTCTGGTTATTATTAACAATGATGCTATGAGTATTTGGGTCCAAGCTTTCATGGGGACATATGTTTCCAATTATCCTGGGTGAATACATACGATTGGAAATTCTGGGTCATATAGTAACACTACTAAATAGTATGTTTGGAACTATTTTAGGGACAGCAAAACTGTTGTCCACAGAAGCTACACTATTTTACATTCCCATCAGCAATATATGAGGGTTCTAATATGTCCACATTCCTCCCAACATTTCTTATTTTCTATTTTTTAAAAAATTATAGCCATAATTGTGAGTATGAAATGATACCGCATTGAAAGCTAGATTTGCATTTTCCTAATGAATAAATATGCTGAACATGTTTTATTATTGCTTACTGACCATTTGTATATCTTCTTTAGATAAATATTTATTCATATCTTCTGCCCATTTAAAACATTTTATTATTTATCTTTTTATTGATGAGTTTTAAAGTTCTTCAGATACTCTGGATACTGGACTATAAATCAGACATGCGATTTTTAAATATTTTCTCCCATTTATGTATTGTCTTTTTCTTTATAGTATTTTTAAATGCACATTTTAAATTTTGATGAAGTTCAGTTAATCTATTTTTTGTTTTGATTTGTTGCTTGCTCTTTTTGGTGTCCTATATAAAAAAAACATTGATCAATCTAAGTTCATAAAGATTTACTCCTATGTTTTCTTATAAGAATTTTACAGTTTTAGCTTTTACATTTATACCTCTGGATCTATTTTGGGTTAATTTTTGTGAGGTAAGGGTCCAAACTCCTTTTTTTGTATGTGGAAATCCAGTTGACATAGCACCATTTGTTGAAAAGATGATTTTCCCCCATTGAATTGTCTTGACACCCTTGTCAAAAATTAATCAATCAATAATGCAAGGTTTTATTTCTAGACTTTCTGTTTTATTCCATTTACCTATATTTATCTATCATCCGTCTATCTTTATATCAGACCTATAGGTTCTTGGTTACTGTAGCTTTATAGTAATATCTAAAATTGCAAATATTACTTTTTTCCAAGTTTGATTTTCTCTTTCAAGAACTTTTTGGCTTTTGGATTGCTTGCATTTTTATATGAGTTTTAGAATCAATTTGTCAATTTCTGCAAAACAAAACAAAACAAACTAAAAAAGACCAAAAGAAAAAAAAACTTAACTGGGATTTTAATAGAGACCATATGAAATCTGTAATGTTATCTTAACAATATTAAGTCTTCCAATTCATGAACAGGAGATTGCTTTCCATTTTTTTATGTCTTTAAATTCTACCAACTTTTTTTTTTTTTGGTTTCAGGATACAAGTTTTGCACTTCTTTTGTTAAATTTATTAACAGTTATTTTATTTTTGATACTATTATACATGGAGTTTCAAAATTTTTATTTTCAGATTGTTCACTATTAGTACATAGAGTATGCAATTGATTTTTGTATATTGAGCTTGTAGCCTGCAACATTGCTGAGTTGATTTATTGGCCCTCAACTCTTTGGGTGAATTCCTAACGATTTTCTATATATAAGACCATGTCATCTGCTAATAAAAATACTTTTACTTCTTCCTTTCTAACATTGACACTTTTTTCATCTAGTTGCTCTGTCTGGATTCTCAACTACAGTGTTGAATAGAAATGACACAAGTGGACATCCTTGCTTGTTACTGATTTTAGGAGGAAAGCTTTCTGTATTTCACCATTAAGAATTAAGTTAGCTGTGGGTTTTTTGTAGAAGCCCTTATTCAGATTGAGAAAGTTCCTTTCTATTCCTAGTTTTTGAATGTTTTTATCATGAAATAATGTTGGATTTTGTCAAATTTTTGTGTGTATGTCTATTGAGATGATCATTGCAGTTTTAGTCTTTTATCATATGGTGTATTGCATTGATTTATTTTTCATATGTAAAACCAATCTCTCATTTCTGGAATAAACCTCACTTTGATCATAGTGTATAATCTTTTGTCAGCTTCTGGATTTTTGTCTGCTAGCATTTTTGTTCAGGATTTTCACATCTATATTCACAAAGAACATTAGCCTGTAGTTTATTTTCTTATGATGTCTTTGTCTTTGTTTACTTTTGGTAACAGATTAATTTTGGCCCCACAGAATGAGTTGGAAAGTATTCTCTCCTCTTCTATTTTTTTTTGGAAGAGTTGTAAGAGATTGGTATTAATTCTTTAAACCTTTAGTACAAGTCACAAATAAAGTTATCTCATTCTTGATTTTTCTTTGTGAGAAAATTTTAGAATACTATTCAATTTCTTTGCTTGTGATAGATCTATTTACATTTTCTCTTTTTGTGTCATTTTCAGTAGTTTGTGTCTTCATGGAACTTTCCGCTAGGTTATCTAAATTGTTGCATACAGAGGTTCATAGTACTAATTTATAATCCTTTTTATTTATTTAAAATCAGTAGTAATGTCCCCTCCTTTCTTTCCGATTTTAGTAATTTGAGTTTCTATCTTTTTTCTTGGCCACTTAATGTACAAGTTTGCCAAATTTCTTGATCTTTTCAAAGAACAAATCTTTTGTTTTATTGATTTTTGTGATTGTTTTTCTATTGCATGTATTTATATTCTATTCTTTGAGTGAACATATATGAAAATGCCCTACTTTCTCACTTCTGGCTGACTTTGTGGCTCTGCACAAATTAAGGAAGAGTTTTAAACTGCTTGCCTGAATGTTGAAGACTTGTTCCAACATATACACTGAGTTTCTTGGCAAGAGCCGAGAAACTTACTGGTTCCAAGCATTTAAGAATACCTCTGTCCAGTTATTAGTCAACCACTCAGCTAAACAAACAGAAACTTCAGTGGCCACACGTGTCAAAGAATACAGACTTTATATAGTTAGTTGAGGAAAGTCACTAATCAAGCAAATAGTAGCAAGTGGCAACAAACACGCATCCTGCAAAATCTGATTTCCACAGTTGCCATATTGTAATACCTAAAAGGTCATTTTTTAACACATGCAAAGAAACAAGTATGACCTATATACAGTAGGGGAAGCATGCAATAGAAATTGCCCCTGAGGAAGGACTTAGGATTTACTAAATGAGCTATTTTGAATATGTTCAAAGAACTAAAGAAAACATTTCTAAATAACTTTTTCTAAAGAAAAGTGTACAAATAATGTCTCACTAAATAGGAACAATCAATAAAGAGAATGAATGTATAATAAAGAACCAAATAAAAATGCTGGAATTGAAAAGTTAGATAACGGAAATTAAAAGTTAATTAGATGTGCTCAATGAAAGATTTGATGTGGCAGAAGAAAGAATCAGTAACCTTGAAGATAGGTCATTTGTGATTTTCTAGTCTGAGGAACAGAAAGAAAAAAAGAATGAAAAAGAATAAACAGGCCTGTGGCACATAAGCATAACAGAGGTATAAACAATGGAAGTCGCAGAAGCCAAGGGAAGAAAGAAAGGGACAGAAAGAATATTTGAAGAAATAATACCTGAAATCATCCCAATTTTGATGAAAAAGATTAATTTACACATTCAGGATGCTCGATAAACTTTAAGTAGGATGAACTCAAAAAACTTCAAACCTAGACACATAATAATCAAACTGCCAAAACCAAAGACAAAGAAAGAATCTTGAAAACAACAAGAAAAAATGACTCAGCATATACAAGAAACCACAAGATGATTAATTGCTACCTTCTCATCAGAAACAATGGAAGGAGTGGGATGGCTGAGTCTAAGTACAGAAAGGAACAAAAAAATCCCTGCCGATCGAGAATCATATATATAATAAAGCTATCCTTCAAAGTTGAAGGAAAGATTCCTAGATAAACAAAAACGGAGAGAATTCATTGCTAGAAGACATGCTTTACAGGAAATACTGATTAATGGAAGTTCTTCAGGCTGAAAAAAGTGACACCAGACAGTAATTTGAATACACCTGGAAAAAAACAAGCAGCTCCAGTAAATGTAATTACATAAGCAATGATATTAGACAATGTAAGTACATATTTGTTTATTAACCAACTTAAAAAGCGATTCATTGCATAGGATAACATTGGTAAAGTCTTTTCAGAGTAAGGACCTCCGAAAATTTCCCCACCCATTAAAGCAATATAAAACCTGGTAAAAATTGTCAGAATCAACTTTTCCAGAATGCTGGAAGTTAGCCAAAGGCTTAGCAGAAGCCGGGTAGTGTTTACTCAAGAAATATGACTGAATCTTGGTAAGAACAATGAGATTTTAACTTGCCCTGGCCCCATCCCCCACTATTCAGTTAAGCAGTAACTTTGAAAAATAACAGCCCACTTTCTTCAGCATCTTGTCAGCCCTTGGAGGAAGCAGAACAGAGCTGCAGCTCTTTCAAAACCTTATTCCCAAAGAATTGTCATTATATGACCTGTCTGGTGGTTTCCTTGGAGGAACACCCATACAAGCCTGACTTGGAGTTTTCCCAGTGATAAAAGCCCTCTATATGTTTGTTGAAAATAATTACAGGCAGGTGTTTTAAATTTGCAGCTGCATAAGAAAATTGATAAGATTTGGGGCAAACAGTAGACTAACCAAAATATTAACAGGAAAAGCTGAAGAAGATCTACATACAAACTTTGAAAAGGTCCAACATATTCATAGGAATCTGGAAGACCATACAGGTGCCTAGGAATGTGTGTATATTCAGAAAGACTTGAGAAGGCTCTAAGCTGTCACTTATGGCTGACCTTGAAGCTCTGCACAAGAAGAAGAGAAAGCTAAGGTAAACATGTAAACTACCTGGCTGAGTATAGATTTGTAAACTTCCTGGATGAATACCCCAACAAAGCACCCCTCAGCAAAGACTGGGAGATGTATTGGTTCCAGGCATTTAATGAAATAACTATGCAATTGTTAGCTGACTATTACACTAATTAAGCAGAGACTTTAGTGGTCACACACAAAGCATACAAACTTAACAGAATTTGCTCATAAAATTTACAAAAGAAACAAAAACAACAATTACAAAAAGCAACAACAACAGCAATCCCTGGGAAGCAGGGAAAATCTGGTGTCCAGAGTTTCCATATTATATCATTTAAAATACAGTGTTTTAATTTTTTAAATTATGAGATGAGCAAAAGCACAGGAAATTATGGTCCACACACATGATAAAAGGCAAACAATTAGAAACTGTCCCAGTGAAAACTCAGACATGGGACTTACTAAACATTACTTTAAATTAATTATTTTAAATATGTTCAAAGAAATTCTTTAGTTCTTTACGGTTTCCTTTAAACCATATCAAAAGAATAAAAAGAAAGTGTGAAACTGATTTCTCACCAAATATTAATAAAGGGATAGAAATTATTAAAAGGAACCAATAGATATTCTAAAGTTTAATAGGTAAATATAAAAGATAATATACATTTTACTACTATGTGATTTATAATGCAACTACATAAAGGACAATTATAAATCTGTGTTAGTGGGTACACAATGTAGAAAGATGAAACTTGTGACAATAACAGTATAAAGAAGGGGGGACAGAGTGAGATAAAAGCAGTATTTTTGTATATTATTGAAATAAATTTGGTATCAATCCAAATTAAATTGTTATATATTAAGATGTTATTTATAATCCTCAGGGAAATCACTAAAAAATGAAACCAAAAAATGTGGTAACAGAAACAATAAGAGAATGAAAATGGTACACAATAAAATATCTATTTAACTCAAAGGAATGCAGTAATGGAGGAACAAAAAGACCTAAGAAACATGAAAACAAATAGCCAGCTGGCAGGCAGAAATCCTACCTTATCCATAATTATGTTAAATGTAAATGAACACAAATCGTCCATTTAAAAGGAAGATACTGAGAGATTTGATAAAAATAACATGATGCACATACTTTCTACAAGAGATATGATTTAGAATTGAAGACATAAATGGGCTGAAAGTAAATAGTTGTAAAAATGTGTATCATGCAAATAATAACCAAAAGAAAAATAGAGTATCAGGCAAAACAGACTCCCTCAAACAGTCTACAGATTGATGTAATACCTATTAAAATCCCAACTGATTTATACTTTATTTTATTTTATTTTTATTTATTTATTTTTTGAGATGGAGTCTCGCTCTGTCACCCAGGTTGGAGGGCAGTGGCGCAATCTTCGCTCACTGTGACCTCTCCCGCCCAGGTTCTGGTGATTCTCCTGCCTCAGCTTCTGAAGTGGCTGGGATTACAGGTGCCTGCCACCATGCCTGGCTAATTTTTTTGTATTTTTAGTAGAGACAGGGTTTTGACATGTTGGCCAGGCTGGTCTCAAACTCCTGACCTCAGGTGATCTGCCTGCCTCGGTCTTCCAAAATACTGGGATTACAGGTGTGAGGCACTGCACCCAGTCCAACTGCTTTCTTCACAGAAGGCATTAATATTTTATTTTTCTGGCTCTTGTTATAATGTATCCTAATTGTATCCTAGATATTTTGTATCCTAGATATTTTGTATATTATGTATACATAATTGTAACCTAAATATTTTGTATATTATGTTAGGGAGTTCTGCTTCTATATAAATTTTTTATTATAGGAGGGAGTCACCCTGTTTATGTTAGGAGGCAGGTCCTGGTCTACTTTTGTGGGCTGTGGTTCCAATGACAATTTAAATTTCCTTATGATCTTCATGCTGCTATTTTAGTCTGCTTAACTTATCTGGTGCTTCTGGGGCCCCAACTTGCTTCTGCTGTTGCTGCCTGAGCAGTGGGAGGAGTTTCCCTTAGGCCAAGCCACCTGGTGAATCTAGGTTAGGGCAAAAGAGTCATTGTCTTACAGGGAGAATGAGCACTTCCCAGGAAGGGATGCTTATTTTGGTGTGCACCCCACTGATGCCACCTAGTCACCTTGTGTGTCTCAATGGGAAAGGGGAAGTCTCAGGCCTTTCAGGGAAAGAAAGTGATTCCTTTAACTGTTTATTGTCAGTGGGGCTCCCAATCAACCTCCTTTAACTATGCTGCCAGGATCACCTGATATTGGGACACCTGTTCTATCTTGTGAAATGTTGAGCCTTCCTGGGTTGCCTTCTGTTGCTAGGTTGACAATCAGGAAATGCCAGGTTGGGGCTGCCTACTTCTCTTGGATGCAGGATCCATGATGCCCTGTGGTTGTGCTATTCCTCTTCTCCTGTGGTCCCTTCCCAGCTTGCTTTCTTCTTACAACTTTTTCAAGTTTTGGTGTGTCTTGCACTATTTCCAGAGTTTATTGTTGTACTTTGAGAGGAATAACGGGGAGAAATTAGCTGAAACTATTTTCTAGACCAGAAGTTCCTGTAAAGCATTTCAAAAAATCATTATTAATTGTCACAAACAATGAGTAACATGTGATTTCTATTGCCAAGGAACTATGGTCTAGTGGAAAAGATGAGACAAGAATATAAACAATTATAAAAGCTGCATTTACTAATGGCTACTAATACTATTAACTAAAATGTTGAATTCTTCTGGCCTTATGAAATGGAAAAGGCATTTAACATATTTCAGTTTATATAAATGTTCAGTTTCAAACATTTATTAACTTGTACAACCTCTGAGGGAGTACTTATATGTTGACCATTTTAAGGATGACCAAGAAAACTTAAGCAACTTGCTCAGTGTCACATAGCTAACAGGTAGCAAAGCAGTCTAGCTGAAACGCTACTACTCTTGTGACTATGCTAAGTCAGGTGCCAACAGAAAGAGGCAAACGAATGACTACAGTGTTTAGAAGAGCAAATGAGCCCATCATGATATGGAATTTCAGGAGAAAGCGGCCTTTAGGAGGCATCATGGCAGATAAACAGGATTTCAATGGGCAAAAGTGATGAAAGTCTACATGCTGGGGGAAGGGCACGTATAAAGGCCCTGTGGTGGTAACAGTGGGGGCTACCAAGGAAACAGCTGAAGTATCTAGTATATTAAGAGGTGGGAATTGGGGCTGCAAAGGAGGTTGGAGCCATAAGAGATAAGGCTGTTAATGTCAGGCTAAAGAAGTCATTCTTAATTTCACAGGCAATAGTGACCTCACAAAAGGCATGACCTGAACAGTTGGATGATACGTAAAGAACATTCTGGTGGCAGTAGTTGAGAAGGATGGAGCCCAGAGGAGGCTAGGAATAAAGGCCTGACCTAGGAACATGGCAGCTGAGATGAAGAAGAGGGGACAGATTCAAAAGATATTTAAGAGGTAGAGTCAACAGAATTCTGGTACTGATTAGAAATGGAGACTGAGTGAGAGAAAGGAGTCAGTGATCACTCTCAGTTTAGGAGCGTGGATGGATATGGATGGTTACTAATACCATTAACTAAAATGTTGAATTCTTCTGGCTTCATGAAATGGAAAAGGCAGTACAGATCCTCTGTGTAGCAGTTATTTTGAGACATGAAGCCTATTATTCTGTTGACAGGCAGACTTCTTTTCTCAAGGCAAAATTCCTTTCACCTTTCCTCATTGATTCTATTTCCAACTGCTATATTCATTTTCCTTTCCTTTCTTCTGGACATACGCTAATCTCTGACTCTCAGAATACAAGACACAGGCAGAGTGGTGAGGGTGGGGTACAGGGAGGGAGGCAGAGAAAAAAAAACGTGTGTGTTGCAACTATGAGTCTAAGACACAAGAATACCTGTTGGATTCTAACCTTTAACTTGGAGGAGACAGAGACAAAAGATCTGTGGTTATCCCACTCCATCAGTGCTGCGGTTCCCACGTCAGAGCCTTGTCCATTTTGACAAAGAATCAGAGGACAAAAGAGTGATAATGAAGCCTTCAGTGTTAAGACAAGGAACCAGGAGTCCCGGAGCCTAACTCCAGCTCAGCTTTAGATCACTGGAGGGATCTTGGGAAATTCTCTTCTATTCCAGATACTCTCTTCTGCTATAAATATTCAATTAGCTTGAACCATATGCAATTGCCAATACTAGGCTAGTTTTGACTGACACAAATAACAATGTGTCATGGTTCAACTTAATAGTTTTACCTATTGTAGTCGTGTGCCTGCTTATTTTACCAGCATATATGCATGTGCATTCACACACACACGTGCAAGCGCACGTGCACACACACACACACACACACACAAACACACACACACATACACCGCTGCTAGATTGGCAACTCCCTTGTGGCTGAGACAGGTCTGGATCTCTGGGGAAAAAAATAAATAAAAGCCCTGATTTATAGTTTCTTCTGGTTTCCACTATGGAAGTTACATCCACCACATCCGATTTCAATCTACCAATGTGATGTCACTGGATGTAGAGTTAAGAAGAGATGTGCACAATTGGCTCTTGAGAGCTGTTACCAGCTGGACCTGGCACATCACTGCTTATCTCCATATCTATAGCACCTAGTGCAGGATCTCACACTTAGCATAAGGGCAAGTAAAATTTATTACTTTGGAGATGCAGCCTCCACCCTGAGAATCCAAGCTGCACAGATAATGCCAGTAATAATGATAACCATTTTGTCTTTTCCTTTACGGTTTTCAAAATACTCTTTATAACCATTACACAGGAGGGGGACAGGACAGAGATCCATATTCTTACCTAATGGCTGAGGAAGCTGAGCCCTAGAGAAGTGAGGGAAGTTCCCAAAGTCACACAGATAAGCAGGCCAGAATCAGAAAGGCAAGTCTTTGATCTAACTCCCAAGAAAATAAGTGAACACTCCTACTGCCACTGGACTGTACTCATTGGAGCTCAGCTCTATCTCAGGCTTTGGTGAAGATACTTTTTGACTGATGAGCCTGAACTTGGGATGCCGCAAACAGTTTTCACCACCTGCCCACAATTACTGTGAATAGTGGCTGCCACGAATAACGCCAGCCAAGGAGGAAGCTACATGAGACCATCTGTACCCTGCATGGTCCTCTGGCTAAGCCAAGAACATAGTCAGCCTTGGTCCTGAGAATGAGAGTGAAAAAGAGAGAGGAATATCAAAAGATTGAAATTGAGGAGTCGGAAGCAGCAAAACAGTGAATTTCTCTAAGTATGCTAATTTTTCATAATCCTAAAAAAACACACACACAGACAAGTCAAAAATAAAACTCCAAACTCACTGTGTCCAATGACTAGCCTGTCAGTGTTGGTCTCACTGCTGGCAGGTTTAAAGGTTTTTTAAAAAAAATTTCTATTATTAAAAAAAATTGTGGGTACGTAGCAGATATATGTATATTTATGGGGTACTTTATATGTTTTGATACAGGCATGCAATGTGAAATAAGCACATCATGGAGAATAGGGCATCCATCTCCTCAGGGTCCAAGCTTCGTGAGAGAGATGAGCTCATAGAGAGCAGAGGACAACCAGTGCTGGAGTATTTGCATAACACTGTTACCTTGCCTTTCTATATCCTTTTACAATTTTCAAAAAGCAATTTAATATCCTGTGTCTACAGCATTGTTCAATGGGGGAAATTAGAATAGCCTCCACTCGATCACAGGACTGATGCATTACTGGTCTTGTTTAGCAGCTGAGAAAACAGGCTCAGGGTTGAAGACAGACCTATCCAGGTTCTCACAGACGTGCCGGTTACTCTGGCTGCTCCCAACACAGGCCTGTCCCAAGCAATTCTTTCAACTTCCAAGTGAACAGGGTTACTTCATAGACTGGTCTACCACTAAGTCCAAAAGGCCTACCACTAAGTTCCCAAAGGAGGAACCAGAGATACCCTACAAATACTTGACTTCATGTCTGGAGTGCCCTGAAAGTAGTGCTCAAAGAACCCTGAGGAAAGCATCTTGGTGGGTCCCCCGTTTGTAACCTGTATGCAGATATGGCTCACTCATTCACTTGCACAAAAAGCTATTGGAGACTCTTAAAAGCCCAGCCTTGGCATCAAGCACCAGCCACTGTCATCTCCTTCCTGCTCACCTGTTTGGTCCCACTGTTATGCACTTGCATCCCCTTTTGGCATTGGGTTTCTGACGCTCACTTTAGTTTCCTTACTTGCATGACGATTTAAATTCTGATTAAGCAGCTCCCACCTTAGCCTGTTTTTTCAGGTACAATGTGATGCAGGTCTCCGGGCTTTTAATTGGTGGTCAAATAAACACTTGCCATTGACTCTGTTTGGAGTCTCCATTTCAACCTTCCCTCAGAGCAGGAGCATTAAACTTTGAGTCTGAATGCTGATAGCCCTGGCTCTTCTGAGACCCCAAGTCTAGCCACCAATAGACATTCACAGTACTCAATGGGAGAAGCACACAAGGTCCACACTCTCACTTCTCCAGCTGCTGAGGCCTACACAAAGGTGATCAGATGGACCAAATTCTCTCCCACTACAGGGTCCTACCAAAGATCCAAAATGAGGCTGCCTATGTGCCAAGGATAGGAGCCACAATGATAGTCAAGGTTGATCACCGTATGAGAAGGGCCTGCATGGGACAGGCAGTAGCAATACACATTATTGCTATCCTTGACAAGCTGCAAATTATTTCTTCTCTTTCATAGATTAAGATGCTAATGCTTAAAGGTCTCACTTATCAAGGTCATACTGCTGGTAGGTCATGGAGTCAGGAATAAGATTTGGGTCTGTTTGACTCCAAAATTCATAATATCACTTATACTCTTACAAGTATCCAGGAATCATGACAAAGAACTTCAGTAAATTTGTCCAAAGTGTTCACCTTAGCGTACTAAAATGAATAGAACTACAGAACTACCTGCTCTATGATAGTGGCTTTTTAAACCTTATTCATTCTTCCTCAAAGAATGTCAGCTTTAGGCCAGGCACAGTGGCCCATGCCTGTAATCCCAGCATTTTGGGAGGCTGAGGTAGGCAGAGAGCTTGAGTCCAATAGTTGGAGCCTAGCCTGGGCAACATGGTGAAAGCTCAACTCTACAAAAAATACAAAAAAAAAAAAATTAGCCTGGCATAGTGACCTGTGCCTGTAGTCCTAGCTACCTGAGAGTCTGAGGTGGCAGGATTGCTTGAACCTGGAAGGAGGAGGTTGCAGTAAGCCAAGATTGGGCCAGTGCACTCCAGCCTGGGTGACAGAGTGAGACCCTGTCTCAAAAAAAAAAAAAAAAAGTCAGTGTTAAAAGTATGTTAAAGAACATCAAGGAGAGTAATGGCCCCATACCTCTTTGCCTGGGTTAGGCAGTCCCTAAGATATCATATCCTATTCTGGGACCCATTCTTGAAGGGGGCACCAACACACTGGGGTATATCTAAGAGGGAGCAAGAAGGCTGGGGAGGGGGCTAAGACCCTCATAAGGCACAAAAGGAAGGGCTGGAAGGAGCTTACTTGTTATGGTCTGAATGTTTGTGTAATCCCCAAATTCATATGTTGAAACCTGGTCCTCAATGTGATAGTATTAGTAGGTGGGGCCTTTAGGTGATAGGTCATGAGGGCTCCATCCTTATGAATGGGATTAATGGCCTTATGGTAGAAGGGGCAAACGGACCCAAGGAAGCTGTCTACCCCTTCTACCATGTTAGGACAAAGCAAGAAGCCACCAGCTGGGTGTGGTGGCCCACACCCGTAATCGCAGCACATTTGCAGGCCGAGGTGGGTGGATCACCTGAAGTCAGGAGTTCGAGACCAGCCTGGCCAACATGGCGAAACCCCATCTCTACTAAAAATACAAAAATGATCTGGGCGTGGTGGTGCACACCCATAATCCCAGCTACTTGGGAAGCTGAGGCAGGAGAATTGCTTGAACCCAGGAGGCGGAGGTTGCAGTGAGCTGAGATCGTGCCACTGTGCACCAGCCTGGGTGACAGTATGAGACTTCATCTCAAAAAAACAAAAAAATAAGGAAGAAGTCACCATCTATGAAGAAGTGGACCCTCACTAGACACTGAATCTGCTGGCACTTTACTCTTATGGTACCTAGCTTCCAGAACTGTGAGATATAAAGTTTGGTTGTTTATATGCTACTGAGTATGTTATCGCAGGCCAAATGGACTAGGACTGAGACAGAGCTGGAGCTAGTTAGGCCTGAAAAAGACACTTCTGCAGGTGACTTGAGTCAGCTCACATCACTGCTCCCATCTCAGGAGTCTTTACAATTGTCTACAAGGCCCCGTTTCATTCCCCTAGCCCCAACACCACCTCTATGATATCATCTGCTAGCATTGTCTCCTTCACTCACTCTACTTCAGCCGTACTGGGCTTATGTTTGTTCCTGCAATACATTATCTGCTCTCACTTCAGAGCTTTAGCTCTTCTCTCAAATGTCACCTGCTCAGTGAGTCTTCTCTGACCACTCTATTTTAAATTGCAACCCCTGTCTCTCCTCCCCTACTTAATTTTTCTCCATTGGACCTATCATCATTTGACACACTATTTTGTTTATTTTCTGCCTCTCCACTCCCAGAAAAAAAGTAAGCTCTGTGAAGGTAAGGGTTTTATCTCTCCTGTTCACTGACACGTGCTTGGCATGTAGAACAGAGTCTGACACAAAACAGGCACTCAAAAATATTTATTGATCCAAAGAATACCACCTCTAGCTTCAGATCTGGAAGGGCTATGATGGGGGAGATAGCAGACAAGATCTGTGTGGCACCCAAGAACTAAGCTAGGCCAGTCCCAGCTCAATATAAGAAGGGACATCTCAGGGATAAAAACTTCTCCAGGAGTCTATGCCAGTGGAAGTGAGCAGGCACAGGACACATAGTGTAAGGGGAACATCAAGCATAAAAAGGGGCAGGATGAGAAAAGAACTGTAGCTTGAAATTCTATGTTCTCCAACCCCCTCATTTATAGTAAGGAAACTGAGACTCTGAGAAACCACCCAAGTTCCCAAGAGTTATAGGAAGAGCAGTGGCTAAAATCTTGGGGTCTTGAGTTCTAGGATAGTGAGATAACTTTTTTCCCCCAATGAGAAAGTCTTCCGTGGCAGAGTAATTTCTGGAAATATTTATGTTTGTGTGTGTTGTCTCTCTATGTCCCCATTCCCCATTTTTCTGCTCAATGGAGGTAACCAGGCCCTTGACAGACCTCTTAGAAGAAGGATTTTGCAGTGTAGAAAGAAGGGGCAGACTGAAGCCACTGAATCTATCACTTTTGTAAAACCCCCCAAACCACAGTGAACACATAATGTCCTACAGGCAAAGGAAAGAGGGGAGAGGCTTCTGAGACCCCAGAGAGAGAGAAAAGAAGAAAGATTCCTACCACTCCTAGCCTCAGCTGGGAAGGGAGGGGACCTGTGTCTGGGACTGTAGGAACCCTTAGCAGTGCCTCAATAAGAGGACGGACATGGCCCTGAAGTGCTCAGAGGGAAGCAGAACCTAAAATTTCAGGGCTCTTAGCTTTCCTTCCCCTACTATTGATGTAAAAAAATGAGGGTGTCAGTGACAACTGGAATAGATTGGAAATTACTTGCCCTTGACCTGATTTTTGAGCACGACAAATAGTCCCTGGATTCTGGTGCTACCCTTGAGGGAGTGGGGACTCCCAGTCACGAGTGACATGGAATTTCTCATTTCCCTGTTTGGATGGGGTGTCTAGAGTTAGAATTCAGTTACTTCAAGGAAAACAATCAATGACTATTTTTTGCCCTCACATATGTGAGTTTGAGGACGGAGATGGACGCCCATTCCATTTTCAGCCTCTTAAAGGATATAACATTACTTAACAGCATCCACTTTCTGCTGGTGATGGGTGCTACACAGGGGCCAGTGGAAAGCTGCATGAAGTGACCCATGGGCTGGAAGGAGCAGAGAAAATGTGCTCAGGCATCCAGAGGGAGCAAGTGGGAAAGTAAGAGAGAAACTGAGGGAACAAAGAAGAAAAGCCTCCGAGAGTCCATCAGACGGCAATTATTTTACCAATGAAAGAGACTATTTCCCACTGTGGCTATTAAGCTATTTACAATTAAGTAGCTCCTCATGAGGCAGCACTGCAATTGATGATAAAGGTCTGAGTGGTGAAAGCTGAGTGGCGGGAGGCCCTGTCTCCAGGCATCTAAGTGCTCATGTCTATTGACTCACTCTGCTATTCATCATCTTTCCCAGGCCACTTATTAGCAGATTTAACCAGGAAGAGTGTTGAGCTCACCTGGAGAGAAACAATTCTCAGAGATCTAAGGCTGGAGGTTGGGGTGGGGGATGGGAGTCCCACTGGTGGACTCCACCAGGGCCTCAGACACCCAAGCCCCCCTGCTGACTGGGGGAGGGGGCCGTGGAGCTGGGAGGCTAGGGTGGGCCCAGTGGGATAGGGAGGCAGACAGATGTCCCTTTCAGCTTTAGGATGCTCTGAGCTGAGGCCAGCTGCTGGGGCCATTGCCGTGAGTTGCCCCTAATGTTCAGCTGATGAGCAGCTTCACTATAAGTACAATGGGAAAAGCACAAGATATGGAGTCCGGTGAGCTAGTTGGGTGAATTTTGGAAAGGGTCTTAACCTCACTGAGTCTCAGTTTTCTCATCTAAAAATAGGGATAACAACAAATGTCAACTTCATAGGGTTAAGTGGAGGATTACACAAGATAATGTAGTTAGTGTTTAGTGCCTGGCACATATCAATGATATTATTCGTTCTGTGTTTGGAGAATTATTAGCAGTAATCTTTCTCTTCTACCACCTCTTCTACCCTAGCCTGCCCTACCCTCTTTTCCACACTGACTAGCAGTCAGTATTCTATGTAACCACGAGCAAGTCACTCTACTTCTCCATGACTCTATTTATTTATCTATAAAGTGGGGATGAAATCACCTGCTCTTTTCATCTATTTTTTAGGGCCATTTAGAAGATAACAAAGATGGAAAGAGTTTGCAAACTAGAAAATGTTACCCTCAGGTCATTTGCTCTTACTGGTTAGTTTTGGCTCCCAGAAGCCAGGCAGCTCAGCTAAAGCCTAGGAATTATTACGCAAAAGGAGAACAATGATCAGTAGGGCCCAGAGCCCAGTCAACCTCCTTGGGAGTGGGGCAGTGGGGAACTAGGAGCTTGCCCACAGCAGTTTCCAAAAGGCTTATAAAAAGCTCCCTTATCTGTTGGATTTACATCTGCATTAAACATAAACTGAGAACAAGGTCAGACGACTTGCTAGGCACCAGCCCCCAAGCCGACCATAGAACAGTGCTGGAGCTGACCTAAGTGAGTTTCTTGATGATAAAATGAAGGTCTTAAGAAATTCCCTCCATGAACACTCCCCCACCCTCCACAAGCACTGCACAGTGCTCCCCAGGGGACCACAGCAAAGGCAGCCATCTGTCACGGCAGAACAGGAAGAGCTCTTGTCCAGCAGGTTCGATGCACCAGCATCATGTGGGTAACACAAAAAATGCTCCCTCCCAGGCCACCTGAGTCAGAATCAGGGTGGGAAATCCTGGACTTAGGTAGTTGAAAAGATCCTGAGTCATTTGAGATAGCCCAATCTTCTGACTTGCTTATGGCAACTAGTCAAGTAAAATCCAGCCCAAGATTTGCCAAAGATGAGATTTGCCCAAGGCCCAGTTGATTAACTGGGGGCAAAAATTAGGGCAGAAACCTGGAGCTCTCAGACTCCAGGACTCTTATGAATTTCTAACAGATATAATGAGATTTGATGGACTTTTCCAGAGGGTCTTGCTCCAAAAGATCCTTTAGCAACCATGCATGCTCCTTCCCTCCTTGGGTAGTCCAGGACAGTTAATCCAATTTCTATGAAATATCAACTCCCCCAGCTAAGTTTCTCTCTTTTTTGTGTTACTCATTTGCTGTGAATTGGCTTTGCTTGATTCATGAAATACTGAGGGCCACCAAGCTTCTTTGCTGGTCTGGGGAGGGGCCCCAGGGTCCCTTCAATTATATCCATGGCAGCACTGCCCATGCACTTTCAAGCAACTGCTATTTCAGGCCTTTTGGCTTGCTGAGAGATTGCAGTTGGAGGCAACTCAGGGATGCCAGATGCCCTTGCTTGACAGGGACCAAGGATAAGATTCTGGATTAGAGAAACCAAAGCAATGAGCACAATCACCTTCTCCTGGTTGGTGGCACAGGTAGGCATTTGTATGATAACAGAAAGTGGCAAGTGATTCCTTCCTAGGCTAGGACAGGCCTGGAAATCAGCACATGGCCTCAAGGTGACTGGGTTGTTGCTGTGGTATACCACTGCTGCTCGCTGGATAAGATGCCCTGCAATAAGGGGCAGAAATCACATCCCCCACCTAGCCTAACAGCTGAATAGGTGAGGCAGGCAGCTACCTGGCCAGCATCTCTTCCCCATAGGCCTGGATAAAGGATGTCATTCCTGCAGCTTGGCTTGCCAGTCCATTAGACATAAACTTTCGATTGAGCCATCAGCAGGAGGTGCACACCTTTGTGTCCTGGCTGGGAGGTAGACCACATACTTGCAGAAACTGAGGCTAATTTTCAAGTGCTAGCCAACCCCTGGCAATGTGCAGGGACTTAAGGGGCAGGTCTTAGGGCATAGAAGGTGTGATGGAAACTTTACCAATACGGCATCTGACTGCGATGTAGGGCATGGCTTGGATGCAAAACTGCAATTTCCTCTGCTTTCAATTTCAGCTCTGGCTTCTGTTTCCCCTGCTAGGTTCTCCCCACTCCACTGCACCCACCACCTCCTGGGTTTCTCAATTTCTCTCTAAGGGCAAACCCAACAACCATAGGTTACAGGCACACTGCTGTGGAACAAACCACAAGAATGCACATTAGTGACTGAGGGGTTCACTCTTGAACCCAGAAGTTTATTAGCATTCAGCAAAGAAGTATATGTTGTTACAAACAGGCAGTGCATCAAGATATCCAGATGTCAGTGAGAGCTAGAAGTGGGGAGGTCAGAACCCAGGTGATTCTGGGATGTCTCAGGGATGGAGAAGGGGAAGCTTAGGTACAGCCAGGGGCCACACTCCCCTTTCTGCACTGGGAGAGAAATAACTCTTACACCTGGGGTAATGATGTACTGTAGTTCCTAATTTCTTCCCTGCTTCCTCCAGCCATTTTATTTAACATGACCTAAATATACATTCCTGTTTTATTCCCCCCCACCCCCATATACAGCAGGAAAAATAAGCACCAATAATAATGACAATAATAATTAAAGTCCCACCTCTCAATAGATCCAACCCTCACACATATACATACCATGTGGATTTTCTTCTTTGGAGTGACTATAGGATTGGAAAGTGGGGGATCAGGCCAGCAAGCCATTACCCTGAAAGTCACTGTTCCCCAAAGTATCATCCACGTGTGGGCTGGAGCAGGGCAGGGGAAGGGGAATGGTGGTGGTGGGAGGGGGGAGATTCCCCCAAAGCAGCAAGAGGGGTGAAGGAGTTCCCCAAAGCCTCTTCTGGGCAAATGTCACAATCAACTGAGCTCCTGTGAAGTCCCACGCAAGGGTTTCCTCAACGAGATGGTAAATTCCTGATAGTGCAAGCATCATTGCCATCTGTCTCCCACAACATCTTGGGGAAAGGGGACATGGTTGAAAACCCCTGCCTTCCCCATTGGGTGGAGAATGTCCCCAAAATGCTCCTTTGGAGAAACTCAACGAGACAAATAGCATGATATGGGCACTCTGGTTTCAAAACAAAAGCACAAAACATAAAAAGAAAAAAAAAAATACATGAGTACCCTCAGAAGATCTAGACATAGGGAAGGAGGGTTCAGAAGAAAGAAAAACATAAAATAAAGCCAGAAAATGACAAGCTGTCTACCAGGTTCCACACGCCTGAGTCAACTGGCGTTTGTCTTCAGTACCTGGGCATCTTCTGCTGTCCCTATCATGTGGGGAGGGAACGGACAGTGTGATACAGCTAAGGTAGGGAGAGGGGAAAGAGGGAGGGCCCTAGGCAGTTGAGATGCCAGCCCTCTGCACAAGCAGCAGCAATTTTTGTGTCATCTATGTTTTGTTTAAAACTGTAAACAGCACCGCTTAAAAATAAATCAGAAAAGAACAATTGATAAACATTGTTTTCCATGAATATAAAATGCAAACAATACAAAAATAGATAATTGACTTTTGATATATATATATATATATATATATTAAAAACAACTTGAATGCAACATACACATGGGTAAACTTGAAGTCTCCCTGCTAAACCCCATGCCTCCCTCTAGCAACTGGGCCTGGGGTCTGAGGGCAGGTCGGGTGGTGGCACTGGCACAGGTAAGAAAGCTGCTGGCAGCAGGATGAAGGGTACGCACCCAGCCTCCTGAGTGTGTGAAGCTACTTCCCTTCTTGGCATAGGACTAAGGAGGGAGAGAGACCGGTGTTTATTGAAGCCGTTATCCTGGCAGTCTTGTGGCCTGGTACCCAAGCTGAAGCCAGATAGGTAGGGCTGGCTCTAACTGGGCCCCAAGGCAGGGCTTCCTTGGGACTCGAAAGCAGCAAGAAGCTGGCATCCTGGCCCTGGGAGAGGCCCACTGGTTGGCCTTCTCTTTCCACATTCACTGGTCCTCCAAGGACTAGTCTCGTCTGGGAAATCTCAGGATCACAGCTGCCTGGCATTAGGCCTATTGAGTAACAAGACGAAGGCAGCTGCTTCTACTAAGTCCAATTTTCCCTTAAAGTCACATCCAAAGGCGTTATTCCAGGACCTTGCAATGGAGACGTGGTGTTCATCTAGTCATAGTCTTGGAGGTGTGGACATGATATCAACAGTTTTATTGGTCTGGGGCATATTTGCTCCCACCCAAGACAGCACTGGTCTGTGTTTGGAAAGAGGCCTGAAGCTTGGCTGGCTCTCCCAATATCACCCTGTGTTGCCATCACCATGTGTCCCCAGACAGGTCTTCCTTCCTCCTCTAGGCTGCAGCTGAGTTTCAACCATAAACTGCTCAGCTCTAGAGATTCAAAGGAACCTGCCTCTGCAGTCACATATCCTGACTGCCCCACTTCAGTGGTAAGGATCCTGTCCCTGGGCTGGCTGGGACAGTGAAGGGACTTGCAGGCAGCAATGCTGTCCAAACCATGAACTCTCACTCAGCCCCAGGCCCTACTCTGTGGTGTGTGACCTTCCAAAGCCCATCAAAGTGTGTCAGGGCTATGCCAGTGCCCCTCAGAGGCAATGCCTCATGCTGCCATTCTGACCCTGAGGGCAGCTCTCAGCCCTTAGCCAATGGTTGACCACCTCCTTTTTCTCTTCCCAGATAGGCTGGTGGCCCTTCTCCAGCAGGGTCTGAGGCTGGTAATGGCTCTACTGCCTGCTGTGGCTGGCACAGTCCACATGCAAACAGGAGCTCAAGCTGCCCTGAAAGAAGAGGCAAGAGGTGGGTTTTTCCCTGTTGTAAAGGCATTTGGTGAGTGTTTACTTCCTGCCAAACAGCCAGGCCAATTCCAGCCCCACCTTCCCAGAGCAGCTTTGGTAAGAGGCCAGAAAGTTGGAATTTGGGCACTTCTCTCTCGGAATGCTGTGCTTGGGGTAAAGAGGGCCTTCCTTACCCTCTTTCATTCTTCAGCTCCACAACCAATAACATTTCTTCACAATGTATCTGTAGCCAAAGTCAGCCTGAAGAGCTGGTCTGGGTCTCTTGAGGGGTGGTGTTAGTGCCATGCAAATTCATGTGGTGTTTCCAGTGGTGCAGCTTCTACCAGCCAGGTCTGCTATTTGTGGGTAAGGGCACTGGGCCAACCCCAATCTGAGAAATGGTGACAAAGACCAGCATGGACACATCCCCTGGCCAAGAAACAGTTTGCCCACAAAGTCACCTTGACTTAGGGGGCAAACAGCATCTGTTCCCAAGTTAAATTGCCATATCTCAGGAATAGCAAGAACCCTGTTGACTTCTTCTCTCAACAGGCCTAGAGATGGGTGGAGTGTGGGGCAGGGGCAGGGGATGCAATAATCATAATTTGAGTGAACAAAGCCAAGCAAAAAATGTTCCAGATGCCATTTCCAATAAAGACATGTAAAAGGAGCCCTCTCCTATGGGTGATTAATGAGAGGTTGAGCTTGGCAAGATTAGCGTATTCCAATGTCTTCCTGACAGCGAGCTCTTCCCCATCAGTATTTCCAACCTAGTTTAACATGAAAACTGCGTGGATGCAGGAGAAGAGAGGGCGCCATTCATTCCATAAAGAGCTGCAACTGCCATGCAAATCAAAAGTCTTGAAGCTTGGCAGAGTGAGGGTAGATCACAGTCTTTCTTTCCTCCCAAGAAGCCCTGTCTTTTGATGATGCTAAGGACTTGACTAATTGGAAGATGAAAGCTCTTTAAAGGGCCCAGAACAGCAGCTGAGATGCCTTTGGTATCCTGTCTTGGAAGTACAAGCCTGGGGCCCTTATTTCAGAGTCCAAATGATGGGGTGGGCAAGGCTAAAGGAACTTTTTGTGTTGGGAGGCTTGAGAAGGGAATAGTTTTCTCTTTTAAGAAACTGAGATACCTCAAGCTCCGCAAAGTCTAAAATCCCCTCTATTGCTGGCTGTGAAAAATGGACCCTCATTTTCTATCTTTCCCCTGAACCCCACAAAAACCCAAGCCCCTATATTCAAGCCTAATTTAGGTTGCTTCTCTTCCCTTATCTCAATTAAAAGACCGTGTTCCTTGTGATGAGATTATGAAAACTACCTTTAGAGGAAAAAAGAACAAAAATTCAAAAGCATCTGCAACTCAGGGAGTCACAGGCTTAAGAGAAGAAGGAAAAAAAATCCTATCATTCCAGAGTTCAAGACTCTATGGCAGTGTCCACAATAGAACCTTGTTTTATCTTCTGGTTGCAAATGGATAAATTTTATCACTCCATCAAGAGGATTAGTGTTTTTGTCTTTAACCCGAGCTATGGCAGGAAAGGCTAAAAGGCCCCCATCTGGTCATGATGCCAAAGTCCACAGCAATAGGCATTGAGACACATGCTACTTGATCCTCTCTAAGGACAGCTAGCTGGGATGAATAGCTTATAGTCATCTGATGTAATGATGGCAGCTACGCCAAGGCCAAAAGTAATAGGAGTGGGGAGGATCTGTACCATAATTTCACATTGTTAATAGCAAATAAGCCCCCCATCCCCAAGCAGGAGGCAGTGCAGACTTGGCTGCTAATCAGTGGTTCATCATTTATTGCGGGGAAGGGGCAGGGGGCACTAAAGGTTTAGCCTGTGTAAAGGATGCATGCTATATATGTGTATGAGTGTGTGTGTTTGTGTGTGTGTGTATCTATATACACTATACACACACACACACACTCACACACATATGCCGTGTGTGTGTGTATAGTGTATATACATACAATATATATATGTGTGTGTGTGTGTGTGTGTGTATATATATATATATAAAATCACTAACTTGGCAACTGGAATAGGCACAAAATTACAGCATCCCAAACCCGGCGTGGGTCACAAGAAGAAACCCCAAAAGCAAAAACTGGAGTGCAGTAGCAGCAGCAGCCTCCCTGGGCAGATGTACTTGAGTTGAACGTGGCCATAGATGGCAGAAGAGGGAAGTGGGAAAACTAAGGTGAAAACTCCTAGGAGTTTTCCTTGGCCCAAAGGATTTTCAAGTTAAACAGCAACCCCCCACCCTCCCACCCCTCTGCCCAACCCCTGATCCCCATTCACATGCTCAGGCCCCGTGCCCTCACTCCAGAATTGTTAACTACTTGGCTAGGTTTCCATTCATGGCAGTGGAGGAGTAGCTGGTGGCAAGAGAGGCACCTTGCTCGGGACTCTCCTTTGATAGATCAAGGCTGGAAGGCCCATAGTGAGTGGGCTGAGGCTGGGGGTGCTCAGGCCGGACCCTGGGCAGCTGAGGAATGCCATGGGTGATGCCCACAGGCTTGGCCTGGGGCAGAGGGCTGGGGCTGAAGCCTCCAGAACTTGAAGAGCAACTGGGCTCATCAACAGGCAGCAGCACATCTCGAGGCCTGGCCCTCATACTCTGGGAGGACTGTGGCTGGAGGTTATAACAAGGGCCCATGGGCAAGTGTAGGTGTGAGGGACGAGCTAGCTGAGGCCTGGATTCCCCAGGTGCTCTAGACTCTGGCACTGATAGCGACATTGACGTGGTCATAGGAGGTACACAACAGGTTGCTTGCCCATATGGAGACTGGCTGGAAGGCCTGTCCAACTGGTTGGGGCTTACCCAAGAAGGGCCTGGCCCCACTGGAAGAGGACAGGGAGCCCAAGCAGGCCAATCGTAGGCCCCTGGGGGTTCAGTATAGAGGGAAAGGGGACTGTCTCGGCCCCATTCTCCTTCTTCCTCCTCTTCATCTTCTTCATCTGAATCTTCCTGCTGGGCCTGAAGTTCATCAGACTCCAAGTAGCCCTGGGCCAAGTGGGAACTGGAGAGCTCCATCTCCAGGGTCTCTGCAGTGTCGAGGGAGCGGCTTCTCCTGTTGAGGGCCATAGCAGCAGGTGGAGGTCGAGGGTGCATGCCAGGAAGTCCCAAGTATCGAGGGAGGCTGCTCACACCCCAGGGCAGGCCTTGGTAGAATCGACTGTGGTAGTTGTTGAAGGCATGTTTGTGATAGTAGCCCAGCTCAAAGGCTTCCAAGGAGGCTGCAAGATCTTCTTCATTGTGGAACTCAGGATTCTCTTCACACTTGCCTTCCCCATCCCGTTCCACATCAGCAATGTCAAAGGTCACCATGGGAGGCAGCTCAGGGAGGTTTTGAGTGAAAGATGAGTCAGAGTCAGAGCTGCAGGACATGCTGGAAAAGAGGTTCCCATTGCTGGTGAACTCTACCAGGGCCTGTGAGAAACTCACAGTGGCATTCCCTTCCTTCTCAACCTCTTCTTCCTCTGGATCTTCAGGGGGTGAATAGGTAGGGTAGGCCCTCCTGGGAGATCCTCCAAAATTTGCTTCTTGCACGTCTGGCTCAAACATGGCATCACTCTGGAAGAGCTGCATCAGGCAAGTACTTTGATCTTTCTTGGAGCAGGTTCCTTCAAAACGTTTCTCCAGAGGACGGAAGTCCCTCCAGTCTGGCTCGCTGCTTGCAGTGGTGGGGAAAGCTGAGGTAATTCCCCGGTGGGAAATCTGCGAGGCCCCTGATACCCCTGCCACCAGGCCCATCACTGATGGGCCTAAGGGCCTCATCTGATACTCTAAGATGGGCTTCTCCTGTCGGATCTGGGCCTCTCGGACTTGAGCCTCTCTAGAACGAGCCTCTCGGGCCTGGGCTTCTCGGGTTCTGGCCTCCCTGGCATGACCTTCCCAAGTGTGGGCCTCCCTGGCATAGGCTTCCTTGCCATGAGCCTCTCGAGTATAGGCCTCCCTGGTGTGGGCCTCCCTAGCCTGAGCTTCTCGGGCACGTGCTTCCCGGGCCTCAAGCTGCTCCCGCCGAAGCTCCCAATACAACAACTGTTTCTGGATGGTCACTAGCCGTTCCTCCTCTGTCTCCATTGCCCCAGGTGGCCGGGAGGAAGAAAAGGGCTCAAAGTTCAAGAAGGGGTCAAACATCTCAGAGCTTCGACCATGGAGGTCATAAAGGCAGTCATCCCCAGGTGGAGAGTTCTCAAGACTGTCATCTGGCTCATAGAACTCATATAGGGCATCTCCACTGTAGCTGTCTCGGGGCAGACAATCCCTGCGGACAAGACCCAGGGTCTCACCTGAATCATCCTCAAATCCAGGTGTAGTGGAGTCATAATAACCTTCATCACTATTGGGGGCAGACTCTTGCTGGTCACTCTGAGGAGTCAGAAGTTCCCCAGGGGATAGGCCAGGATAAGACCTAACTGGGTCAAGGAGCATGCAACTGTGGTGGCCTGGGGATGTGGTGGGATGGTAACCCAGGTTCATATTGGGCCTTGGATACATCTGGGCAGTTGCCCACAGATATTCTAAGTCATCATCTTCTTCCTCCTCCTTAACCTCCTCTTCTTCTTCCTGTAATTCCACCTCTTCTTCCTCTTCTTCCTCCTCATCATCATCATCTGGCAAGGCCATCTCCTCTCCACCTCCTTGGTAGGTCACCAGGCAGGAACTTCGCTTGGTCCCATCTCGGTTTGCTCTCTGGCCCCCAGAGGCCATGCTGTCTGTCATACTGTCCATGTCCTGTTCTGCTATAATGTCACCACAACCTGTCAATGAGTCAAAGCTTTTCAGGGATGTCACATCCCCAAACAAGAGGCTCAGCTGGTCACCCACAGGACCATTGGGTGGGTTTACCTCTCCTGATACCACCTTCTCCCCTGTTTCTGGGCTATGGGGCTCCTCTACGCTACTGGCTTCAGGGGCAGGCATGGGTTGCACATGTGCTGAGGCACAGGCCTCCATGGGTTTTTCTGGATCTTTACAGGCCACTGTCTCAGTAGCTGGTGTAGAAGGCTCTGGTGTTGGAGAAATTTTTGGCCCAGGGACATCTTGAGGGGTAGCATTTTCCTTTCTAGGGGCTTGGAAGTTCTCCTCAGAGCAGGGCACCCAAGGGGCTGAGCTCACGTGCTCATGAGGCCTGGCTCTGGCCTTCTTAGGCCCCTTGGCCCCTGGCTCACTTTGCTCAGCCCCAGTGACCTTGCTCTTCCGATGACGGCGAATACTTCTAAAAAAGCCTTTTAGACCTTTCTTTGGCTTGGACATAGAGGGAAACTTCTCAGCCCCAGCTTTCTCTGTGGTTCCAGCCACAGGTGTCTTACATCTGGAGCCTGTCTCCAAAGCCCCATGGGCACTTTGAGAGCTGGGAAATCGGCAGGGTAACTCAGGCAAAGGCAGGGAGAAGCCAGTTCCTTCACTAACAACATCTTCAGGGCCATGGGTTGCTTCACTCAGGCCATCGTGGGTCTTGCTCTTGCTGAGACCTTTCTTGGAGCTGCCTTTCCCAGAACCTTTGCTCCGTCCCCCTCCAAAGAAACTAGGCAGAGTACAGATACCCTTCTTGCCACCAAAGAGTTTCATGGCAGTTTTCTTCAGCCTACCTGGGCCGGATGAGGATGGCTCTGAAGTTGGTCCTTCTGTCGCTTCAGCTGCCTTGTTCTTGGCTCCTTTTTCTGCCGTTTGTTCATGAGTACTCCCAGAGGCTGCAGCTCCCTTGGCCTGAGCAGCTTCATCCTTTCGGGTCTCCATGATGATGTGGACGACTGAGGTATGCCCAGCTGGAAATGCAGCCTCAGGCTTCCAGGCACTGTTACAACATGATCAATCAGGAAGCATCACAGTGGGGTCTGGAGGAGATGGGAGAGACAAAGACAGAGAGACTGGTGAGCAAGCATCCAGGCTGGGATTGCTTTCATGGGACATCAGGCTTGGGTGGAATGAGGAATAAAGTAAGGGAAAATCGGAGCAAATCTTAATCTATTCCATATGCTTGGCTTGCTGGGCCGGCTCCCTCTGGGCCCCAAGGCAGCAAAAGTCTACACTGAGCAAGAAGCCTTCACCCCCTGCCATCTTGCTGGGTCCACTCCCTTCAAACAATCCTAAGCTCAGGGGAACACTGGGTAAAGGGATCTGCAGATGTGTGAAAAGCCTAGCGGTGCTATTGGCTGTAAGAGGTATTATCAACTATCAAAGGGGGTGAGGATAGGGAGAGACAAGAAAGGCAAAAGGGATGTTGGCTCTAACATCACAGAATTTTTAGAAAGCATCTGGCAAAACAGTCCATTGAATCCTCACAGGGTTCCACTAGATTCAGGCCTCAGTTTCACATTAGTCTGGGCTCTCACTGACATTTTGTCTGAGACTGAAAAGTGGACCCGAAGTTTCACTTCCTGTCCACAGCTTCCTAAATTGCCTGCAGAACCATGCTCAGGCCTTCAGAATCTCAGAATAGGAGCCTCACAGATCCGCAAACTAGGTCTGCAATCTAGGACCTGCTAAGAGAATGAAATGGGAGTCTCAAGAAAGGTATGTTCTGGGCTTCAATATTCGCCATTCAAGAGGCCTACCAACATCTTTTCCTCAGAAAGGTGATATGAGGGTGGATCTAAGCCAGACTCTCTATTGGCTGTCCTGCTGGGAAGACATTTTAATGTGGTCATCAGTGGAACCCCAAATTCCACTTGAAGACGATGAGGTGGACTGTTCTCCTGTACTCTCCTCCTCTGAACATTTTTGTCCCCAAAATGTTAGCTCCCTATCTAGTAAGGGAACCCTAAAGGCACTGCATGATTCATATTCCTGGCATGTGAGATAGGTTCCCAATGGCTTTTTAAATAAACACGCCTGATGTAAGCCACACCTTCTGGTCAAGGCTCTCAATTCTCCAAATGACCAAATACCAACAGAGATGGAATAAAAACAAGACATAGCTACTACCCACCACAACATACCTCTGCAACTCTGGTCATCGGCTAGCTCAGTGATCAGCCTGCTAAAACCTGATGACCCCTCCCTGGGAAGTCCCTCACCAATGTGTTCCCTCTCTGTAGAGTAGCCACCAGCAGATGGGAGATCCAGGAGGAGAGGGGAGAGGGGAAGGGGAAGGGGATGGGCAGGGAAGAAAGAGGAAGAAAGAAAGAGATAGGCAAGTACCCTTGGTCCAGGAATAGCTGGCCGGGACACCAGGCCTGTGACTGGTTGCCACAGTAATAAGACTCACACATTCACTTGAAATGGAAGACTGTGGACCAGCACTGAGGGTAGAAAGAGGCTGGCAGCTATACTCTAGCATTGGAGGCCCTGGTTGTGTCTTGCAAATATTAATTTGTGCCTGCTGCCTTGCTTGTCATGACACTTGAATCACTTGGATCATGTGATCATCCAAGCTTCCATCAAGAACACTCTGCATAACTGAATATTAAGACTGGAGCAAGATAACAGCTGGTTATCTAGAAAAGAAAAGAGCAGGTGAAAAGAGGTGTTCATTTGAACCTCTCTGTGGAGAGATCTACATTGCCATTTGCTCAGGTTAGAAATTTTTCTGTGACATATTTTGACATCACACTGGTCCAACTCAGCCCTGCAACTGATAGCCCTACAATAGACAGTGCCCCCTCCCACCTCCAAATACACACACAATCATACCTAAACACACAATTACCCAGTTTTCTGCCCCTGGGTCTGGTGGGAATAGGGGCCCTATCATTTCTGAATGCCCCATTTTCCACAGCACATTTTTACCTCAGCCTTAAAATTACTGCTAAGGTTATCATCACAGTGTTGGGGATAGGGGAGTTAGGGTGGCAGTACTGGAATTGTTTGTGAAATTCTATTCCCTTCTGGAATTCAGTGCTGCAGGCCAGGCAAAGAAGGGAGAACCCCCAGCCTTTGCTTCTAGAAAGCTCCTAGGCTAACAGGAGAGTCCTATATGTAACAGTCTGTTAGGAACTGGACCACACAACAGGAAGTGACTGGAAGACAGGAGAGCGACGTGAGCATTACCTGAGCTCCGCCTTCTGTCAGATCAGCAGAGGCAGTAGATTCTTGGTAAGAGCGTGAACCCTATTGCAAACTGCGCATGCGAGGGATCTAGGTTACACTCTCCTTATGAGAATCTAACAAATGCCTGATCATTTGAGATGAAGCATTTTTAACCCAAGACCAACCCCCTCTCTGTCCGTGGAAAAATTGTCTTCCACAAAACAGGTCCCTGGTTTCAAAAAGGTCGGGAACCACTGCCTTCAAGAATAGCCCGTTATTTCTCAAGTTGGTTGGTGGAGTGTCATTCTTTACACCTGGTAAACATACTCGGAGATAAATGTGAAAGGCAGAAAGACACTCCTTAAGCTGTGAAAAGCTGCCTTGAGGTGGCATTCAGTCTGGGTCTTGTCAGGGAAGAGGGAGTGGCCATGGCAGTGATTTAGGGGAAGGGGTGCTTGAAACTGGCAAGTATGTCTGGGCCTCAGGGAAAACCTAAGAGCCAAGTGAAAAAGTTTATGTGCCTAGACATCGTTGTGAATCAAAGGCTGACTTGTCCTGCTGGGTTTGGGGCTGGAGTTCCTGGGAACAGAGGGATTAGGCAAATTGAATCACAAAGAAGGCTACTTTCCAGAACATTGATGCCCCAGTTGGAGGACAGTCTATTTGGGCTTTCCCTTTCCCTTGCTCCTATGCTCTGTGGGAGTAGAGGGCAGCCCACCCACCTCTCTCTGTATGGTGCCCTTTCCTGCCACAGGGAGCTGCAGTGTGTTGTGGAAGGAGCCATGAACCATAGGGCTGGAGTCCAGGCCATGTCAGCCTCCCATCTGCCAAGGGACCCTGAACAGGCCAATGTAGCCTGCTGAGACTCAGGTACATGTGAGCTATTTTGAGATCAAAACACCTCCTCTGCCTATCCTTCTACCTCCCCACTCCAACTACGGTGGTGTGAGGATTAGATGTGGTAATGGGCTCAAAAAAGCACTTTATAAACTGTGAAGTACAGTGCAAATGAGGAGGATTGTCATTACTCTTATTATTACTCCTTCCAGGTCAGATCCCAGTTTCTTAGGAAGCAACAGACTGTGTGTTTAAGACTGCTCATCTGGGAAAACGATTCACTGTGGGAAGTTAAGGGACTAGCTGCCTTGGCTCACGTTAAGGGGAGACAGGTGTGAGGGGATTTTTTTTTTTTTTTTTTGGAGACAGAGTATCGCTCTGTTGCCAGGCACCAGGCTGGAGTGCAGTGGCGCGATCTCGGCTCACTGCAACCTCCGCCTCCCGGGTTCAAGCAATTCTCCTGCCTGAGCCTCCCAAGCAGCTGGGACTACAGGCATGCACCACCACGCCCAGGTAATTTTTGTATTTTTTAGTAGATATGGGGTTTCATCATGTTGGCCAGGATGGTCTCGATCTCCTGACCTTGTGATCTGCCGGCCTTGGCCTCCCAAAGTGCTGGGATTACAGGCATGAATCACCGCACCCAGCCAATGAGGGGATTTTAAAGAGGTGCATGAATCTATACAAACTCTTCTGCTAAGAGGGGTTTGAAAAGCCCTCTGTGTGTGTTGTGGGAGACAGATGAACTAAGCGGGGTGTCCCTGGGATGGAGTTTCTCTTCCTCCAGTTCAGGCCCTTCTCCTAACCAAGCCCAGGGTCATCTTTGCTGGCAGGTACCAACCTTAAACTGGTACTCTGCGTTTTCTCTCCCAGAGCCATGTCCCCCCACAGCCATTCACAGTGTCTCTGCCTATGTCACCCAGAACACTGAAAAGGAGGGTGGCAGGGTCACCCATAGCTGGTAGCTCCCTAGCGTAGCCCCACCTAGCTACCTCTGCCCCAGGCCTCTTCTCCATACTTTGCTACTCAACCTGGTGCCAAAGCTATCCTTCCTCAATAGGTTATGAAGTCTTTCTTTACTTAGGACCACAGGAGTTCACCAGGAGAGTGTGGTGGGGCAGAAAGCAAAGGAGACAGCAAAGGACAGATTCTGCAGGTCCCCCAGGCTGGCTCTGGCTTTCCCTGGGGGTCCTGCCAAGAAAGTGGCACTTGCAAATGCAGGGCCCCAAAACCCTCATGTTTCTCAACCAATGTAGCTGAGTTTCAGGTGGCCTGGGGGTTAAGAGAACCCTCCCAAGCCACTCTGCGGTCCCTTGCAGGGGCTGCCTGTTGCAGCTGCTGCTATCATGACAGAAAGTATGCTGTGATAGAAGTTGCTGGTGCCATTCCACCTCCTTCAGGCCATTCTGAGGCCAGTAGAAGCCTGGCTACAAAGGAAGAGCTTCTTCCTTCTCCTCTTCACTTAAAACATAGGCAGTAGGCCAACCACATACCTGCCCTAGAGACCCTTCTCAAGGAGAAGGGACAGCTGCAACATGAGCCTTGCTCCAAATCCACTTCCTGGGGCCAGCTTGGCCAACTTAGATAGGGCTGAATTAGGGGAAGAAAGAGAAGCATGTGGATTTATGCAGTAGTTCCAGAGGCATGGCCTTGACCAGCTATCACTCCTCAGGCCTGTTCTAAGCAGTCTTCCTGGAGGCAAGCCCACTTCAGGTCCACCTGCCCTTCTGTATGCTGGGGAGGGTTGGTTATGGAAAAAATGGTGAGGATGGCTCTCCAAAGAGCTGGCCAGTTCTGCGCTGAAATCAACTCTGCCCAGCTAGGGGAAATCCAGCAAGTTTTTTCATGTGTTTATGCCTCAGTTTCCTTAACCGTTAAATGAGGCTATTGAGAGTGCCTACCTCTTAAGGCTATTATTGTAAGAAGTAAAACCAATGCACATAATGACCAAATCAAGTGCATTACATTGCAGAATCTCAAAACATTATAGTAACTAACTTTTATTCATATTTTATTCAAACTATGGCAGGACAATTCCTAGAAGTAAAATCATCTCAGTCAGGGTTGAATAGGGTGCTCCCTAGGGCTCTGTGGGTAAGTCACCAAACCTCCTTGGGGCTCAGTTTCCCCAAATGGCAAATGGTAAATGAGGATAACTGTGTGGTGATGTCTTAGGAGGCTTTACTTGCTCATTCAGCCAACTTTTGATATTCAGGGACTTAAAAGAGTCAGCAACTGGTAGCAGCCAAGGATTACCTGGGACTTTCAACTAGCCAGGTTCTGCAGCCCAGGTCAAAGTCAGCTAAAAGTACCAACATCAAAAGAAATGCAAATCGACAATACCCTCAGGGTATTTACCACTTTACCCTCAGGGTATTTACCCCACTCCCACACCCCCCATTTGCCTCCTCAGCCACCCATTAATCAGGCCTGGTGGGGGATGGCAACTCCTTGTCACAGAGAAGGAAACTGTACCTAGACTTGGGAGAAGACTTGTCCAAGGTCACATAGTGCAATGGTGACAAACCCACACTAGCTCCCAGGACTGTTGAGTCTCAGTTTCATGCCACTCTGCTGTATTGTGCAGGCCACCAATCAAAGGAGGAAGACTGAGTGACAGAACTGCAAAGGTTCCCCTCATATCAGTAGGAACTATAATCTCCCACTCCCATCCCACCTCTGTTCCAGTCCAGCTAAGCCTTCTTTGCAGCATTTCCAGTCCTCACTGGTTGCCACCGTTCGGGCCCTGCAAAGCACATTCCAGAAAGCCTGCTGACATCAGAATGTAGGGGCCAAGAACCCAGCCTGTGGCTGCTCTCCTCACCAGCAACCCCACCACCGCTCCTCTCAAACTACAGGACATGTCACTCTACTCCCCTTTTCCTTAAGAGATACGTTTGAGTGGCCCCAAAACCAGAAACCTGCCAACATGGACAAAGATGCAGAATTTGAGCTATTTAAAGAGAATGACTTCTCAGATTATCTGGAACTTGAATGATCTATTTCTAAAACCCATAGCCAAGTACTATTTGCTCAGGGCCTGAAGGAAGGCTTGCTTGGCTTGGTATCCTCTGATGGAGCTGCAGAGGCAGCTGGCAGAGCCCCCTCAGCTACACCTGCAACCACTCCTCCTCTAATTTCCAGCCTTCCTGCTGAGGGGCACCTCCTGCCTGGGGGCATCTCACCAACTCCAGAGGCAGCAAGACCCCAAACTGGGACTTCTCTCCTCTGCCCCTATTCCCCCACCAGCCCCCTCAACTGATTTGTTCACATACTGAGCTTCATGTAATTCATTCATCTCTCTCAAATGGACCCTCCTTCATCTTACAGTCACTACATCTAGCACATAGCAGGAGCTCAAACAACGCTGATTCAACTGAATTCTAACTCAGCTGAAGTTTCTTGGCCCAGAACTGGAATGTCGGCCTCACCTTCTATTGGCTGTGTGATTTGAGAAAGTGGCCTAACCTCTCTGAAACTCAAATGCCTTATCTGTAAAATGAAGAAAATTATATTTATCATGCAAGATTGTGGTAAGAATTAGAGATGATCAATGTAAAAGCAAACTGATAACTAGACACTAAGTGGATATTCAATAAAGGGCTCTCATAATGAGGCCACTTGCAGGTACCTTTTCCTCTCCATCACCTCAACTGCCACCCCACATTCTCCAAAGGTGACACAAACCTCTTAGCTGAGCTCCCTCTAGTCCTTCCCTGCTGCAAACCCCCTGGCTCCCCGCTCCGATCTTATCCATCCTGTACACTGTTGCCAGATTCATTTTCTTACAACCCCTATTTCAGTACATCACTCCTCCATTTACCAAATTATTATGCATTGCCTATAGGATAAGGGCCAAACCTCTATGTCTGATGTTGATGGCTTGCTCTCCCTGAGTGCCCCTTGCAAGTTTCTCAGCTTTGTTTCTCTGCCTCTTGGCCCCAGCCCCAAATACACAGGGGCTTGCCCAGTCTGGGAGATGATGTGGTAATCCACATACCACCTCTCCCTAGAAATGGGCTTTCCTGGTGAGTCTTCTTAGTGCCCCAGGTCTCTCCTCAAGCTCTTGAGGTCCCCTCCCTGCCCAGCTTCCCTTGAATGACAGGGCTCTTACTTAACATTCCCATCCCAGGCTCCCAAACTTTCTTAGAGAGAGGTGTATCTGAGGTGGGTACCATGCCCGCCTGCATAGGCTTCAACTAAGTCAGTACTAGACCAGCTAGAGAGTGAGAGCAGACATGCACCAACTCTTCCCCACCCCCTGTTCAAATGAAGAACAGGAGAGGAGCTAACTCCAGGGAAACAGATGTGACAGAGCAGCTGAGGAAACCTTACAGAGGAGCAGCTGGGCCAAGTGAACAATGGAGGCCTCTGACTTTCCTATGTGTCCACTCCTCTCTACTAACCATGCCCTGTGGGAAAGGCCAAGTGAGGAAACTGAGGCTTGGGAGGGGACTAGGAGAATTTGATTTGAGGAAGAACTCGATTTGAATTGGGGACCAGGAGCTTTGGACTTCTGTGTAAACTTGAGCAAATCCTTTCCCTGTTTTGGACCTCAGTTTCTTCATCTAGAAATGGGAGATTGGACCAGGGAGTCTGCTTGCTCCAGATTGCCCTGAAAGGTAGGAGGGAGTGATCCTGTGCCCAGTTTTCTACTGGCTGCTGAGTCAGGAGGCATAGCAAGGAACACCGGATCGGCTGTGGGGGTCCTAGGTCTTACTGGTAGACCTGTTATCTAGCTGATTGGACCTAGTTCACCACTTCAGGATAGAGGTGCACTGTAGCCCAGCCTCACTTCTTGCATCACTTCTCAACATTCTGCTCTTTCAAAATGCACTGGGCCTGGCCTGTGAATATGTCCAATATATCTAGAAAGGAGGGGGCCCAGAACTGGTCATGCCACTCCTCGCTCCCCTGAAAAGAGCCACAGCCCCCGGCAAGAAGGCCGAGCAGATGGAGAGGAAGGGTTAAGGCATGCTGACTGGGGATGGAAGGTTAGTATCCATATCCGCTTGGAAGCCCAGCAGGGGGAAAAAACAGTATGAGATGAAAGCAATGAAAGCTCTATGATGAAAAAAAAATGCAGACCAAAGGGTCACAAAGGCCCCTGCAGCAGCAGTGTGCCTGCCTATGACCACACCATGCCCCTCAGGCCATTTTCTCCATTGTTCATATTTTCCCCTAATTCCAAAAGGGTGGAGGGAGCAAAGTACTCTTAATAGGCTGGCACCTGTATCTCTGTAGTGGTTCTGGTTTCCCTGCCTGCCTTTGCTAGAAATACACTTATACATGCACAGGTTTGAAAAATAAGACAAACCAGTGGAGATGGAAGACTCTGAGATTATTTAATTCAAAAAACAGAAGTTGGGGGTGGAGAGAGAGAGTTTAATGTCTATGAAATCTCTATTGGATTATTAAGCAGAAGAGCAATGGTGGCCTGCTGCTCTCAGCTCCTTCCCCCAACACACACACATACACACAAACACACATGCAAGGTTTAACTACAGCATGAAAGGCTCAGAATAGCCCTGAGAATGAACTGGACAATGAGGCAGGTGACCCAGGAATGAGTGACACAGAAATGCTATGAAATATTGCCATGGGGGCTTAACCCTTTATCACCCACTGCATCTGCCCAGACAGGATTCAGGCAGGGAAATTGAAATAACATTGGACGTTATCTCTTCTAGCCTCAGGTAGCCTATCTGTTAAGCAAGGGGGGCTGGAAACCCCTTCTCCCTCTTGGTTCTACCTGCCAGGCTTGCTGCTGTTTCCTAGTGGAGCAGGGTTGTTTCTCCCATACACACTATCCAAAAGTGGAGATGTAACAGTTCTTGAGAAATTTTGTTTTTTGAGACAGGGTGTTGCTCTGCTGCCTAGGCTGGAGTGCAGTGGCGTGAACATGGCTCACTGTAGCCTTGATGTCGCAGGCCCAAGAGATCCATCTGCCTCAGCCTTCCGAGTAGCTGGGACTACAGATGCACACCACCACCACTCCAGGCTAATTTTTTGTATTTTTCATAGAGATGAGGTTTCACCATGTTGCCCAGGCTGGTCTCGAACTCCTGGGGTCAAGTGATCCACCTGGCTAGGCCTCCCAAAGTGCTGGAATTGCAGGTGTGAGCCACCATGCTTGAGGAATTTTTTTTATTTTTTTATTTTTTTATTTATTTTGTTTTATTGCATTTTAGGTTTTGGGGTACATGTGAAGAACATGCAAGATTGTTGCATAGGTACACACGTGGCAGTGTGATTTGCTGCCTTCTTCCCCTTCACCTATATCTGGCATTTTCCCTCATGCTATCTCTCCCCAACACCTCCACTATACTAGGAGGGGATCATTAGACTGACAAATTCTTCTAACTACTTCCTCTCCTTCTGAAATGTTTAGTCCCAGCAAAGCTGCAGACCAAGACCAACAGGCAAAAGAGACATGAAACGACAGAGAGGTTCCCCTTATGAAGCTCCCAAGTTAACTCAGTCCCTCTTTCCTCTTAGGGAATGAGGGAGGTAAGATGAGGGTGATGGTTAATGAGATCTGCATTGATTCCTGTACAGCAGCCCTTTCCACTGGACACAGTAGAAAAGGGCGCTGTACAGGAAGCAGCAGTCTATCCCTAAATAGCTGTGTGACCTTAAGCAAGCCCCTGTTGCTTTCCAAGGCTCAGGATTCCCATCTGTAAGCACAGGGGTTCAATCTGGTGCTAACCCAAGGACCAACAAAAGCCCATCAGCAGAGGCCTGGGGAACACTTCTCAGACCCAACCATGTTGGTATTTATGCTCAGCTTCCTACTTCTTCCTGCCTTTTTCCCTGCAATTCCAAGAGGAGGCTGACATACTAAAACTTTCTTTTGGAGGTAGCCTGCCCACAGGTCTATTTCCAGATTCAAAGGTGGCCTCTTACCTGCCTGACTTTGCAGCATGCTTCTGATCCCTTTCTAAGACCCCATTCTAAATCTCATTCAAAAAGTTTGTGTTTATTACAGCATATTTATATAAAAAAATACCAACTCCCTGCCAAGTCCCTACTCTTTGATGTCCCCTTCCCCTAAAAGGATCAGATTGCCTTTCCACAGCCTGGCATCTGGGAAACCCCACCACTGAGCCTCAACCTCTTCTCTACCTCTGAGCCACACCATCTAAACCAGAATAGACTCAGTCACTCCCCTCACCCTGCCTGTCAACCACTCTCTCCCCTCCCATTCCTAGGTCTGCTTACCCTCTGCCTACCAAACACCTCTACTTTCTGGCAGCTTCCAAGGACGATCCCCCTGCTTATACGGATCTTTGATCTCTCTCCCCGTAGTTTGCCTCTAGGCTCATGAATCAGCAACCAAAGACATGCATAGTCTGGGGTCTGAGCATTCCAAATCCTGAACCTGTTGTTGCGAGAGGATATATCCTAACTTCTTTTTCTTGTAATTGCAATCATCCCCCTTCTAATCCGTCCTCATTAGGCACAGTCAATACATATCTCAGCTTTGAGTACCATTTCTCTAGTCACTTTTATATGAATCAAGTTAAGCACAAATTGGAAAGGCAAAGGTCTTCTCGAAAACTCTACAAAGAAAGCAAGTCCTTCTGGAACAATCATTACACTTGGCTTTGAGAGGCTTGTGGCCGAGGTCCAGGTTTTATTTACTCCTCCAAAGGGTTCTGAGAGAACCCAGACATCCATGATATCAGAGAGACAAAACAGAGGCAGGCCAACTTAATTATAGTCTGCCTCCTATTATAATTTAAGCCTGAATATGCCCAGGAGAAGTAGGCAGCCCTGGAGGAGTTCCGAGAGGAAAGAAGGCAACATGGGTGGGCAAGACCCAGGCAAAAAAGGCACCAAGGAAAGGGTAGGCCCAGAACAGGGGTCTGAGAAGGAAGATTTGCACAGGTATAGGCTGAGTGGGTTTGAGCGTGGGCAAGGGAGTTACATAGAGCACATACATTAGGTGCCTGTTGGCCTGAGACAAGGCAGAGGGCAGGTCCAGCCCTGGGATGGAGATGCCCAGCTGCAAGTAGAGGTTTGTGTTGGGGCCTAATCAAGGTGGGAGGAGGGTGACTGTAGTGTGATATCTGTGGTCCCGGCTCCTGTCATAAAAGTCCATATCTAGCCTTCCCTCAACTGAGGGATTTACTGGGTCTCATTGCCCCTCCTCAAAGATGCCAAAGCTTTGCCTGGGCCCTGCAGCCCGCAGGGCTCTCCAAACAAGAGGTTAATCAAAGGTCCAAGAAGAGCCTACCAAGCCCCTCAGTTGCTTCCTCTGTCCTATTCCTCAGAAAGGCCTAAGAGCTCACTGCCAGAGGTGCACCGTGGTGCAGTAACTGTACAGTGGGTGGGGCTGAATGAGGGGAGCCGCACTGGGGGAGGGGGCTCTGCTTGAATCCCAGTGGGGCAGGCAGCCCAACAGTGCAGTGCCCTGCCCTCCACCTTGCCCATGCTGCTGCAGCAGGCAGGCAGAGCCGCAGAGGGAGGTATTTCTGTGCAGAACAAGGCTCGCCTTGACCCCAAGGCCCATGCCAAGGGGAGCGAGGCCAAACACAGACCAGCTCTGCGGGGCCAGTCCAGCTGCCGCCTAGCTGCTTGGGCTGTGACGCATGTGGCCGGCGCAGCCCCTCACCACTGGGGGAGCCCAAGCAAAGTCCAGCGTTCGGGCGGTCACCAGTGTCAGAAGTGTCTCCAGCAGACAATGACAGCGGCCTGGCGGGCTGGGTATGTTAAGTAACTGCGAAGTTGGAGGGTTTGGCCACTCGCTAGCTCTCTTGTACACACAGAGATGGTATGATGCGTTTTGTACTACAATGACGGCCCCTTAGGCCTCTGGCAAGGCAATGCCGCCCAAACGCCGTGTCCATCGCTATTTTTAAACGGGAGGCTGCAGAGAAAAACGCGGCCAGTATCCTCCAAGGGAAAAGGAGGTGAGGCGAGGGGGGAGACAAAGCGGCCTTGCAGCTCTAACTCAAGGACTAGCTTGCGCCGCTGCTCTAACCCAAGGACCAGCAAGAGCCAGGCTGCCAGCCAGCCTGCCCGACCGCGGGGGCGGGCGCCAGATGCGCCTGGAGGCCCAGGAGGAGGGGCGCGGCTAGTTGGGGCCGCAAGGCCAAGGTTCTGAAGGGAAGTGTGCAACTGAGCTCAGCCCACAGGCCCAACTGAACTCCTCAGGGGAGGGGGCAGTCTGTGGATGTCTTAATCTACGCCAAAGCCGGTCTCTGTCGGGCCCAAGCCAGCACGCCAGCTTGAGTCCGCAGAAAGGACGGACAGGCTGGAGATGCACAGGGGAGGGGAGGGGCGGCAGCCAGGCAGCCGGGGTGAGCAGTACCCGTGTAACACAGCTGTTCCAGCAAACGTGCTAAACAAAGCTGCGGAGCTCCCGGCCTACAAATGCACGGCTTGGGGTGTTGGCTGGAGGCGCCCTTCCCGGGACTGTGCGGCAGCACGTGCGGGCCCATCTCCGCCTCCCCCGAGAGCCGGGAGGGATGGCCCAGGCTAGCCTGTCTGCCTATCCGCCCTCCCCAACCCCCTCCCCCCAGCCGTGGTCACTTGTGCCCAGGGGACTCACGGCCGCTCGGCCTCTCACCCGACAGTCCGCAAAGCGGGTTCCAAAGGAGAGGGGCGAGAGACCGGGACTCCGACCCTCCCAGTCCTCAGTGCACTCCTCCAGTCCATAGGAGCAGAGCACGCGGGAATGCACCCGACCGCGGGCAGGCGGAGGCTCCTGGCTGTGCGCAACGCTTACCCGGCCCGGTCAGGTTCCCAGCCCGGTTATTGTCCGCTGCGCCGCCCTGGGCCGGGCTGCAGCCTCGGCTGCCGCGGCTAAGAGCGCCGCCACCGCAGCTGCTGCCGCTACCGCCGCGGCTCCAGTCACCTCCTGCACTGACTCCCCTTCCCCAGGCTTTGGGTAGCTCCCCCATACCCCCTCCCCCCCGTACTCCATCGCCACCGGGTGGGGCATCTGCGTCCTGATTGGCAGGGGCATGACCCAATCACTATGGTGAGAAGGCGTGACCGTCCCGCCCACTGTTTTCCTTGGTGCGTTTCTCTTTAAATGCAAATAAGTGCGGGCGTGGTGTTGGCAGGGGGCGGAGAGGGTGCGGAACCCCTGGCTGGGGCTCCCCTCTCCTGCCCCCACGCCCGGCGGGTAGTGGCGTGGCTGCACAGTGGCCTCAAGGAGACGATCCTGCCCGGATGGGGTTCACCGGATCCCTGGAGCTCGGTTTCGGTTTTCACGCACTCCCATTTCCGTGGCCGCTGTGCATTCGCTCTACTGTGCCCTGGCCGCCACCAGGCAGTTTATTCCTCAGCTAGAGGCCGGGGGGAGTAACGAGGCAGAGAGGTTGAGGAACTTGGGGAGACTGCAGAACCTCTTAGCACCTCGGCCTGCCCATCGTTAGTCATAGAGACAAGGCCCTGCGGATCCTGCCCCAGGCCACCCGGAGGAGGGACTCACCTGCCAGGAAAGTCAGCTGCAGCGCCTGCGCCCCAACTTCGTCCTCCTCTCTGGCACACCAGGGCCCTTAGATACCATAAAGGCCAACTTCCACCCGTTACCGACGTGTTGCCCGGACTCTGCCGCCCAGAGTAGTGAAAGCCCCTCCCCGCAGTTACCCAGCCTGCCGGTGTCGTGGGCCAATTTGGAATCCAGAGCCCGGGGCTCCCCTTCCAGGATTGCTTTCACTTTTCTTCTCTGAGATGATACCTGTTTCCATAGTTTAACCCTCACCCAATTTCCCACCTTCTATGGAATGCGGAGGGAAACTCCAAGGTCTCCAGAGTCCCCCTTCCCCCAATCCTTTGTGAGCCTGGCTTTGTGCAGGCCTTCTTCCCTGAAAAGTCTAAATATTAAGAGGAAAATCTTGCCTGGGTCCAAACCGGAGGTCAGCCTGAGGACAAAGTGAGGAGGCCTGTACCAGCCTTGTCTGCTACTGTATGTGGGATGTGGCAGGGAGCCAGCCGAACTTGGGTCTCTAGCCTAAGGAAGTTAAGTGGCATTAGTGGCTGCCAGGGCCAGGTGAGCTGAGGCAACAAAGAATCTAGTTCTACCACTAGTTCAAGAATATCCAGAAGGCCCAGCCCTAAAACTCTGTGTGTGTCTAAAAAGGGAGGTGGGGGGATTAAAGTTAAGGATAGGGAGGATTAGAGAACAATGTGTGCTATTTTTGCATTGCAGGAGTGTTCTCTGCTGCGTCTGAGTCTTGACAGTCTTGAAAAGATCCAGCTGCTGAACTGGTAAGAGGTAGACTGCTGCCTCTGCATGGGTGGAGCACAGGAACTGACATAGCTGCTGGGGATCTGACTCCACCTCTACCTCAGACTTGCTAGACACCTTGGCCAATTCATTTTCCTCTCTGGGCCAGTCCATCACCCCATTACCATAAGGAGAGGGTAAGCATCATCAGGCCCCCTTGATATCTTTGAGATCTGACAATTCAACTCATTTTCTTTCTATAATATTCCATGACTTTCCGTGGAATATTATGGAAAATATATATGTTCTATCACCTTTCATGACATTCTATATATTGCCAGCAAAACTCAATACTGAACATTAGATTCCTATCCTAGTACCCAGTCTAAATAAATGGTGAGGAGTAGGGAGCTGCTGCTGGCTCATTATGCAACTTTTCCCCATCTGGATGGCTGGACTATAAAGGTTTCCCTGTGGCTATGCTTTCCTGCTTCACAAAGTCCTGATTCTCATTTGGGGGCCTGATTTTGAAGTGTCTTTTCTTTTCCTGAACCTTCATTATATTTCCTTCCTACCTCATGCCTCTGGACACTGCAACTTGCTCACATTTTACTCAGAACTTTGATTCACTGAATCAAACCAAGATTATGATTCGGAGAAGCAGTTTACAAACCTGGGGTTCAGGGAAACAAAAGGCCAGAGCAGTCTCAGTTGTGGAAGCAGGGTGAGAGGAGGTGTGCAAAGTAGTCAGGTGGCAGGCTTGAAATAGTTTCAGGCACTATTGTGCTGCTCCTGTCACAGGGGCTAGTCTTCTATACCTTCTGCTCAGCCACCAAACATTCTGTCACACCAGTCCATTTTTGGAGTGACTAGTGTGGGAGAAACAACTCATGAGAAATTGAGCTAAGTCCTAAAGAAATGGGGCTTCAGGAAAGCAAAAACAGTCTGTGATGTTAGAGATCTCCCAGCGGAGCACCCTTCTTTGTGGTCCTGATATTACTGAGTCTTGGGAGGATATTGTGTGTGTGTTAAGGGGAAAAGGATGTGGGAGGGGACAACACAGCTTCTTGTTTGTATGGCCCATTTCTCTCGGGGGACGATGTACGGAAAAACCAAGTGTGTGCATAAACTTGCGCCTCAAAATGCCTCCTGCTTAGAGAGTACTCTAAGGCCCCATTGCACATGCTGACTGACACATGATCAACTTGTTTGGTCAAGACAGGCACTGGTGGTGGGTAGCAGGAATTCTTCCTTAAGTTTGTTTACCTACAAAATGTAGATAATCCTTGTGCTGCCTAGTGTCTTGTGGCTGCGGTGAAAAGCCCGTAAGAACAGATATCTGGGCTTTGTGGAGGCAACTCCATAAACTCAAGTAGACAGACTAGGCCACATCATTACAATGCCCCTTTCTTTCTTCACCAAGTTTTCCATAGTCATTTCCTCTATGACTGGCCTGTTGATAGGTACTGGGGGAAGCAGTACAGTGATAACCATTTTGAGGCACCTGGGGATGGGGTTCTGAGAGGAACTGAAAGCTAGACTAGAGGTTTGGCAAAGGTATTCTGGAGACCCCAGGGTGGCAAGGGGAATCAGAGAAAAGTTCTATGGAGGATAGCTTTGATGGTTGGATCAAATCAGAAAAGTAGGGGAAAGGTTCCCGCTAAGCCAAAGCCCATCGGTGAGGAGGTATGGTGAGTTGGGCAAGAGCTATGATTCTGGATGGCTGTGGCTAAGTATTTGTGTAGTGGGGAGAGGAAGAGCTGGACATTATACCAGAAAGAAAGGCCTGGAGCCAAAGTGTAAGAGACCATGACTGCCTGGATAAATTGAGGATAAACTAGCTAAGTTCATCCTTCCCAGGGATGTGGTATGTTGTAGTGGCTCTGCTACCAAACTGCCTGGGCTGGGATGCCGGGCTCACCACTTAGAAGCAGTATGATCTGGGTGGGCTAATTCACCTCTCTGAGTCTCAACACTTTTTTTTTTCTGTAAAATGAGAATAATAGCACCCACATCACAGAATTGTGTAAGAATTGAGTAGTCCATGTAAAGTGGCACAGAGACTAGTACTTGTGGTCTCAATAAATGTTAGCTACTGATACTGTTATTATTGGTCTCCTTCTGATCCAATGTACAGATCTTCAAAGTTATGGAAATGCTAATATGACTTTGAAACCAGTTTTTAATATAAACACACATGAGCCTGTGATTTCTTATGCACAGATTCATTTTGATCGTACAGACCCAGACTCAGTTTCCCAGGGCAGAATCTTTTGTTCAACTTTATATCCTCGGCACCCAACAGAAAGTTTGGCACAAACTTGTTGATGAGCATGTATTTACTGAACATAGTCAAATGAGGCATTTTCAGGCCTAATATCAAGCTTAAGTGCCAGCATTCACCAGTGAAGTGTGATGTTACCACTCATTGAGCACCTCCTTTATGCCGTGCCCTGTGTTAAGTGACACACTCATTACCCAGAAAGATGGACTACACACAGCTTCTGGCCTCAAGGGCAGTCAGTCTAGTGGAGGAGGAAGAAAACTCATGAGTTTTTTACTTGGGCAAGGGACTGCTGGATGGTGTTGTCATCCACTAAAATGACGAACATAGGAACAGAATCTGGAAAATGTAATGATTCTGGTTAGGACATACTGAATTTGACTTGTCAGAAATCCCACTTAAGGTCTTTGTGCAGGCTGTTCTCCCTGCCTACAATGTTTGTCCTCTGAATATTGGCATAGTTTGTACCTCAGTTCCTTCAGGTGGCTGCTCAAATGCCATTAATAGTGACACATTCACTGGACAGTTGATTTATAAAATAGCAATCCCCATTTCCACCCCCTTCACTCTCCAATTCTTTAATTGGGCCTTTTTTTTTTTCTTATCCATAGCATTTACCACCTCTTGGTATATGTCTTATTGTTATTTATTCATTTTCGTGTCATTTTTAAGTTTTCTGTTTCTCATTATGAAAATGGAAACTCTGTGAGGTATAGACAATGAACAAATACATACATAAAATATACAGTACGTCAGATGGCAATAAATGTGATGGCGATCCTAGTACAGTGTCACGTGCCTGTAGTCCAAGCTACTCAGGAGGCTGAAGCAGGAGGATAGCTTATGTCCAGGAGTTCTGGGCTGTAGTGCACTATGCTGATAGGGTGTCTGCATTAAGTTCAGCATTAGTATGGTGACCTCCCAGGAGAGGGGGACCATCAGGCTGCCTAAGGATATAAAAATTGGCTAAGATCAGAAATGGAGCACGTAAAAACTTCCATGTTGATCAGTAGTGGGATTGTGCCTGTGAATGGCCACTGCAACGCAGTCTGGGGAACATAGTGAGACCTTGTCTCTTAAAAAAATAATATGATGGAGAAAAATAGACCAGGGAATGGGTACAGGGAGTACTGAGGGGTGCTCTTTTAAACAAGGAAGTTGGAGAAGGTGATATTTTAGCAAAGACCTAGAGGAACTGAGAGAGCAAACCATGAGGAGGTCTGGAGAAAGGGCGTTCCAGGTACAGGGACCAGTAAATACAAAGTCTCTGAGGTGGTGACACGCTGAAATGTTAGAGGAGCATCTAGATAAGCCAGTGTACCTGGAAACACAGTGAGTGAGGAGGAAAGTTGTAGACAAGGAGGTCAGAGAGGATGCAGGGAAACAGACAATGTATAGTTTTGTGAATCATTTTAAAGACTTTAGACTTTGCAGGATTTTGAGCTGAGGAGTCACATGACTTTAGTAAAACATCTAGGGAGCTATAGCAGCAAGGAAAGAAGCAGAGATGCCAGGAAGGAGGCTCTGATCTTGATCCATATCAGGATAGAGGCAGCGGAGGTGGTGGAAACTGATTGGATGCTGGATGTATTTGGAAGACAGAACTGGCTGGACTTGGTGTTGACACCTTAGATGAATGGTGTGAGAGAAAGAGAAGAGTGAGGAATAGAAGCCCACAAAGCCCTGAGGAGGGATTGGCAATGTGAAACCAGAGCAAAGAGAACTGGCTCTCCTGGAAGCCAAATAAGGTACTAGGATTTTATAAAAGACAGAGTTACCAAGAGCGTATGTGTTGTTGTGCTGCCCAGAAATCCATCAAGATACAGGCAGAAAAGACGCCATTGGTTGTGAATCTGGCAAGTCACTGGTGATACGGGCAAGGCCAGTTCAGGACAGAGCTGTAGATATACACTAGACTGTGCTGGGGTGTCAGGAGAATGGTCTGTGAGAAAAGGGAGAATATATACAGCTTCCTTGTTCTAGAAATTTGACCACAAAGATGTGATAGCTAGAGGGGGCTCTGGAGTTCGGGTTTGTTTTTACAAGATGGAAGGAGGTGAGTTTATGTGCTGAGGGGAAAAGAAATCAATCAAGTAGAAGATATAGGAAACAAGATAATTCATGAGTGGGGGCTATGGGTGAGAGTGGAGGATGGAATCCAGAGCCCTTACAGATGAGTTAGCTTTTGCTGGCAGTAGGGATCAAGACAAGAGGGAAAAATGGGTGGATTCAGTGGAGTTTGTTGTTATGGAAGATTGAAGATGCCACTCCTTATGACCCTTACCTGCTCTGGGAAGGAGGCAAAAATCCTAGTTGGCAGTGAAAGGAAAAGCAATACTGGAGGGAGGTTCAAGGAAGCCTGTTAATATTGGACAAGATTTGAAATAGACACTGTCGACAATGGGCTAGTTGGTAAAGGCCCAACTAGGCTGTCACCCAATAATGTATAGCCACCTCATTCTGCAGTTTTGTGACATCCTGCTTCCTAGCTGTGTGGCCTACAGCAACTTCACCTACTTAACTTCACTGTACCTCAATTTCCTCATCTATAAAATAGGCATGAGTAAAACAAAGCATTGAATTAAATGAGTTAATCCATGTGAAGTGATTACTGAGGACACTGCCTGGCACATGTAAGTACTTGATGGAAATAAACTCTTGAGAGTTATTTTTATTTTTGATTGACAAATCATAATTGTATACACTTATGGGATATATGATCTTTTTATATATGTATACAATGTGGCATAATTAAATCAAGCTAATTAACATATCCATCACCTTGTTTACCTGTCATTTTTTTTTATGGTGAGACATTTGAAATTAACTGTCTTAGTTACTTTGGAATAAATAATGCATTCTTACTGCCTTCAGTCACCGTCCTGTGCAATTGATCTCAAAACCGATTTCTCCTGTGTATTAGCCAGTGTTCTCTAGAGGAACAGGACTAATAGAATAGATGTATATATAAAAGGGAGTTTATTAAGGAGAATTGTCTCACATGATCACAAGGTGAAGTCCCAGAATAGGCTGTGTGCAAGCTGAGGAGCAAGGAAGCCAGTCCAAATTGCAACACCGCAAAGGTGGGGAGGCTGACATTACAGCCTTCAGTCAGTGGTGAAGGCCTGAGAACACCTAACAAACCACTGGTGTAAGTCTAAGAGTCCAAAAGCTGAAGAACTTGGAACGTGATGTTCTAGGGCAGAAAACATCCAGCACAGGAGAATGATGAAGGCTGGAAGACTCAGCCAGTCTATACCTTCCATGTTCTTCTGCCTGCTTTATTCCAGCTGAGTTGGCAGCTGGTTAGATTGCGCTCACCCAGATTGAGGGTGGGTCTGCCTCTCCCAGTCCACTGACTGAAATGTTAATCTCCTTTGGCAACACCCTCACAGACACACCCAGGAAAAATACTTGACATCCTTCAATCCAATCAAATGAACACTCAATATTAACCATGACAAGTCCACCCCTTGTCAACTTGAACCCATACACATCTCCTGATATCATATGTAATCTTTAAATAAAGACAATAGTAAGGTCAAAATTATGCCTAATATAATATAGCTATCCTTCATACAACCGGAAGGTGACTAATCCTCAGCCTAAATGCTATTGCATAAAGATAACAACGCTTAAATGCTGATAGGAAGTCAATAAATCTTATGTCACATGGTGAAGGAAAAAAGAAGGAAATAAAATGTAGGTATTTTCTCAGTGCAAGTGTATACATGCACAAACATGTTCTTAACAAAATAAGGAGGAAATACTCATGACAATTATAGTCCTCATTTCTGCAACTGCTCTGCAGCTTGTTATTGATGCCTATAATCTTCTAATACCCATTTTGCATTCCTTCCCTTGAGCAAGCACCTCAGCAGGTCATGGTTTTTTACCTGGTGGAGTGACCCAAACCTTCATTCCTGAAGGATCTGGGCTATCTGTAGTCCTGCCTGGATTGGGTTGTTGTAGTTTCTCATTGACTTTAATCACAGGGTACGGTAATACTAAGAGACGCTGTAAGGGACCTCCTTGCTTACCTCCATTGTGGAGTAGTAGACTGATTTCATCTTGATAGTCTGGGTCAATCACCTCAGCCAATATTGGGACTTCCTTCTTAACCTGTTGACTTAGAGGTAGGAGGAGCTCAAAGTCTCCGGGTGGCAATCTTAACTTCCAGTGTAATGAAATCATTACTGTGTCTCCTTGTGGCAGTATTCCTCCCTCTGGAACTAAGACCTCTAGGCCAGCAGAAAGTAATGAACAGGAAGCAAAACTTTTGCTAGTGGGTCACTAGGGGTGATGGTGAGTGCTGCTACTTCCACCCATTGATTACTGAACCCGTGAATCCTGGCTATGGCAGGAACAGTACCATGTATTGGACACTGATTCAGACCATACAAAGCCTTCTGGAGAATTTTGCCCCAGCCCTGCAAAGTATTGTCACCTAGTTGGTGTTGTACTTATGACTTCAAAAGCCATTCCACCGTTCTATTAATCCAGCTGCTTCAAGATGATGGGAAACATGGTAATACCAGTGAATTACGGGAGCATGAACCCACCACCACACTTTTTTAGCCATAAAGTGAGTGCCTTGGTCAGAAGCAATGCTGTAAGGAATACCGTGACTGTGGATAAGGAATTCTGCGAGTCCATAGATGGTAGTCTTTGCAGAATCATTGCACGTAGGATACTCAAACCCATATCCAGAATAAGTATCTATTCTGGGGAGGACAAACCGCTGCCCTCTCCATGATGGAAGAGTTGCAATATAATCAACCTGCCACGAAATAGCTGGCTGATCACCGAGAGGAATGGTGTCATAAGAAAGGCTCAGGGTTGGTCTCTGCTGCTGGCAAATTTGGTACTCAGCAGTGGCTGTAGTTAGGTCAGCCTTGGTGAGTGGAAGTCTATGTTGCAGAGCCCATGCATAACCTCCATCCTTGGCACCATGGCCACTTCGTTCATAAGCTCATTGGGTGATGACAGTGGTGGCTGCGGAAAGAAGCTGAGTGGTATCCACACAATGAGTCATCTTCTCCACTTGATTATTAAAATCCTCCTCTGCTGAGGTCACCATTTGGTGAGCACTCACATGAGATACAAATATCTTCTTAGTTTTTGACAACTCAGAGAGGTCCATCCACATACCTCTTCCTCAAATTTCCTTGTCACCAATTTTAAAAGTATGCTTCTTTCAAGTCCTTGACATTTTAACCAAATAATTGGCTATAGCCCATCAAACAGTATTAAATCACACATCTGACCAGTCCTCCTTCCAATCAAAGTGCACAACCAGGGGCACTGCTTAAACTCTGCCTACTGGGAAAATTTCCCTTCACTGCTGTCCTTCAAGGATGTCCCAGAATGGGGCTGTAATGCTGCAGCTGTGCATTCAGGTGGTGCCTGCATAGCATGCAGAACCATATGTGAACGAGGCCCTAGTCTTCTCTTCCTCTGTTAACTGATCATAGGGCACTCCCCAGGAGACCACTAGTGCAAGCTAGAGGAGAGAAGGCAGGGTGGCAGGAATGGGGACCCTGGGCATTTGAGCCACTTCTTCATGTAACTTACTTGTCACCTCAGGACCTGCTCAAGCCCAATCACGTATAAACTACCACTTTCATTTGATGATGGAATGCTACTATGCATGCCCCACCTTATGGCTAGATGGGTCAGAAAGCACCCAGTTCATGACAGGCAGTTCAGGTCACATGGTGACTTGATGACCCATCGTCAAACATTCAGTTTCTACCAAAATCCAGTAACAGGCCAGGAGCCGTCTTTCAAAAGGAGAGTTGTTATCTGCAGAAGATGGCAGGGCCTTGCTCCAAAATCCTAGAAGGCTCCACTGTCATTCACCTGTGGGGGCCTGTGAAAGGCTCCAAACAACATCCCCATTTGCCTCTGACATCTCAAGCATCATTGGATCTGCTGGGTCATATGGCCCAAGTGGCAAAGCAGCTTGCACAGCAGCCTCGACCTCTTTCAGAACCTTCTCCTGTTCTGGACCCACGCAAAACTGGCAGCCTTTTAGGACACTTGATAAATGGGCCATAGTTACACACCCATATGAGGAATGTGTTGCCTCCAAAATCCAAATAGGTCCACTAGGCATTGTGTGTCTTTCTTGGTTGTAGGAGAAGCCAAATGCAGCAACTTGCCCTTCACCTTAGAAGAAATATGTCGACAGCAATTTTACTGAGAAATTTTTACTAGAAATTTTACTGAGTTAGAAGTTCCCTGAGTTTTAGTTGGATTTATTTCCCATCCTCTGGCATGCAAATGTCTCACCAATAAGTCCAGTGTGTTTGCTACTTCTCACTCACTGGATCCAATCAGCATAATGTCATTAATGTAATGGACCAGTGTGATAACTTGTGTAAGGGAAACATGGTTAAAATCTCTGTAAACAAGATTACGGCACAAAGCTTGAGAGTTGGCATACCCCTGAGGTAAGACAGTGAAGGTATATTCCTGGCCTTCCCAGCTGAAGGCAAATTGCTTTAGATGGGCCTTATGGACAGGAATGGAGAAAAAGGCATTTGCCAAATCAATGGCTGCATACCAGGTACCAAGAGATGTGCTAATTTGCTCAAGCAGTGAAACCACATCTGGCATTGCAGCTGCAATTGGAGTCACCATTTGGCTAAGCTTATGATAATTCACTGTCAGTCTCCAAGATTCATCTGCCTTCTGCACAGGTCAAATAGGACAGTTTAATGGGGTTGTGGTGGGAGTCACCACCCCTGCATCTTTCAAGTCCTTGATGGTAGCACTAATCTCTGCAATCTCTCCAGGGATGTGATATTGTTTTGGATTCACGGCTCTCACCATACCAGTCAAGGAGCCAATGTGGGGATTCTGCCAGCTGCTAAGTATGTCTATTCCAGTTATGCATTCTGGCACTGGGGAGATGACCATAGGATGAGTCTGGGGACCCATTGGATCCACTGTACATCAGACCTGAGCTAACACTCCATTAATTATCTGATCTCCATAAGCCCCTACTTTAACTGGAGATCCACAATGACATTTTGGACCCCCTGAAATCAATGTCGGCTCAGAGCCAATGTCCAGTAGTACCCCCCAAATCTGATCATTTCCCTTTCCCCAATGCACATCACTCTGGTAAAAGGCTGGAAGTCTCCCTGGGGAAGGATAGGAGAAAGATTAATAACATAAATTGTTGGTATTGTAGTGGAGCCTTTCCTTAAGGGCATTCTGCTTTCCCTTCATTCAAAGGGCTCTGGGTCTGTAAACTGGTTCAAGTCTGGAAATTGAATGAGGGGCTGTGATTCTGTATTTTTACAATTCAAATTAGTCTTTTGTCTACTTGACAGCAAAGTTTTCTGCTCATACAAATTAAGAAATAATGCAGTAGGCTTTCTATCTATTTCATTTGCAGGAACACCTTGTTTAATTGGCCAAAGCCAGTGCTCTGCATAAGTCAGACTATTCTGATGGCTGCTTTGCCTCTGCTGTCCGTTAGAGTAACTACACCCATATTGCATTTGACAGTTGAGTGCTGCCACTTGGCTCCTGCCACCTTGGGATCCAGTTATTCTCACTGCATTTAAATTTTCTGAATTAGTTACTGTGGTTCCCACTGTAAGATCTGGCTTACAGAAAAGAGCAATCACAGAGCTCTTCTAGGATGCAGGTGCTCCCCTCACAAACCTGTTTCACAAACTACTGTTGAAGGGTGTCTTCTGGATCCTCCCAGCTGGGATGAGTAGGTCTAAAGTAACTAATTTACTCTAGCATTCCTAGCCCTCTAAGCCTTTGAATCCCATCCTCTATAGTAAACCAAGGGAGATCAGGCATTTCCAGCTTGCTCATAGTAGGCCATCTGTTGATCCATATTTCAGCTAACCAAGCAAATAAACTATTAGAACATTTTTTAACTCCCCGAGCTACAACATTAAACTCAGGATCCCTGTTTAGTGGGGCCATATCAAGAAATTCAACCTGACCCAATTTTATGTTTCTTCCACCATTATTCCATACTCTTCATATCCATTCCCATGCCTGTTCTCCAAATTCCTTTTTATACAAATTAGAAAACTCAAGCCGTTCTTTTGGAGTGTGTAGTGCACCTCCTTGTGGGTCACAGTCTGAATCTCATCTCTAGGTTCCTGCCGCTACCTGAGTCTAGTTATAGGTCTAGAAGCAAACAAGGGTGTTGTGGGTAAGTCCTGAGGAGAATCAGCATTGTCTTGCCTGGCAGCTGCCTCAGGGGAGAACATCACTGTTGCCTCAATCAGTTCATGATTAATCTCCTCAGACAAAGGTGGAAAGGCAGATGGCAGCATGGGTGAGAAGGGGATGTTGCCCCCACTGGGGGTAGGGAGGCTGTTTTCTCTGGCAAAAAAGGCTCATCAAAATTTAGGGACTCAGTGCCCCCAGACTCATCAAGGTCCTCCCACACGTCCTCATCCCAAGTTGCAGGGTCCCACTCTTCCAATCCATGTCGTCACTTTAACAGTAGACACCTGGTGAGGCTGTGCATGCACCTTTCATTGCAGGTCAGTCACTCGCCTAAGAGCTTGTGTCCCATTTTCCACAATTTCAGCTGTTTCCCTATAAGAGATAAGACTCTCATTCAGGGTAATCTTAGAGGATCTGCAGATTAGTGTGTACTTCTGGAGCTGGGAGTTAGAATCCCTGAGTTCATCATTTTTTTCTCATCATTTTGTCCAGTTAACTTAGGAGCAACCGACCGGCATTATTATATTCCTTGGTTCCCCACATATAGTCAAAGGTATTATGTATAGTCACTAAACTCCTTGCCTCTCACAAGCAGTGAATCAGGAGTATCAAATGTGTTTATTTTGCATAGCTCTCTAAACAGTTCACACCAAGGACTATCAGTGTTCTCCATACTATTAGAAGTAGAATTCTTAACATTTGGGAGTCTAATCATAGTAAGCAGCCAACTCCAGAAACCCCAAAACCAACTAAAGAACTCCATCATCAACATTCTGTTCCTCTAGAACCACTCCACGTTTGGTACCAAAATCTGTAATAGGGTTCTCTAGAGGGACAGAACTAATAGGATATATGTATACATAAAAGGGAGTTTATTAAGAAGTATTGACTCACACAATCACAAGGTGAAGTCTCACAATAGTCCGTGTGCAAGCTGAGGAGCAAGAAAACCAGTCTGAGTCCCAAAACCTCAAAAGTAGGAAAGCTGATATTGCCGCCTCAGTCAGTGTCTGAAGACCTGAGAGCCCCTGGCAAACTACTGGTGTAAGTCCAAGAGTCCAAAAGCTCAAGAACTTGGAGTTTAACGTTTGAGGGCAGGAAGCATCCAGCACAGCAGAAGGATGAAGGCTGGAAGATTCAGCCAGTCTATTTCTTCCATGTTCTTCTTCCTGCTTTATTCTAGCCAAGCTGGCAGCTGATTAGATTGTGCCCACCCAGACTGAGGGTGGGATCTGCCTCTCCCAGTCCACTGACTCAGATATTAATAATCTCCTTTGGCAATAACATCACAGACACACCCAAGAACAATACTTTGCATCCTTCAATCCAATCAAGTGGACACTCAGTATTAACCATCACATTCTGTTTATCTGAAACTTTGTACCCTTTGACAAATAATCCCCCATTTCTTTCCCCACGAAGTCCCCCAGCCTCTAGTAACCATCACTCTGCTCTCAATTCTTTAGATTTCTATGATGATTAGTCATTTCAAGTTCTTCTATGGTGTTCATTAGACCAAGCTTAGGAGAGAACAACGGCTTGATCCAAAGTTAGTGTGGAGACTGAAGTGATTGAAGACAGACTCAAAGATGGACAATGAGGGAAGGGAAGACAGGGGAGAAGGGAAACGGAGATAAATTTGAGTTATGTGGTGCCTGAAACACAGTGTCTGGCACAGAATAGGTACTCAATAAATATTTGTTGAGTAGATTCTATGGAATCAGACTGTGGCATTCCAGGAATGTATCTTCTGGGAAAACAAGCAATTCTGACTAGAAAGGGGAATGCACATTTCCAGTAAGGCCAAGGATACTAAAATGGAGAGTGAGCATTGGCACGAAAGTCAAGGAGGTGAAGAAACTGCAAGGTAGAGCATTGGAGGTATCACTGGACCAGATTCTGCCACCAGCCTAGCCTCTGCTTTTCTCCTGGGAGGAAGCAGCTTACTTGGAGACTGGCAAAGTAGGAGCTAGCAAGTAGGCTAGTAGCTGGAAGCTAATGTCTTCTGTGCCTGTAAGTGGATAGAGCTCAGAAGATACCAGGATGAAGCAGATGATCGTTGACTTGAGTATTTAGGAACAGGGTTTCCTCAGGGCTGAGGGAACAATGAAGCCCCTTTAGAGTTTGGAAATAACCAGCAAAGTAGAACTGGGGCCCCTCTGAGCCCTAGGCAGGGGGAGGGAGGCCTCTGATCCTCCCATATGCCCAGCCCCTCACTGTGGCTTACCCCAGCCCCTTTAGCCCCAGTTACTGGGGCTCCCATCTTTTCCTACTTTGCTATATCACTCCTTAGTGCCAAGCTCCGTCCTGGGGGTTGGGGATCCCAGGCCTGGAAAATGAAGTCAGCGCTTGCAACCTCCATGCACCATCCCGCTTCAGTGCTAACATACACACATGTGGCTCTGCCACTGCCTCACTGTGTCAAGTCCACTCCTTTCTCTGGGCTTTGGTTGACACATCTGTACAAAAACTGTTCTGCTTACCTCACAGAATTGTTCTAAGAAGTAAATGAAATTATAGGTGTGGAAATAACTTGTAAGCAGTAAATTGATATGTGCACACAAGACAGTGATTCAGTTAATGCTAGCAGATATGTCCTGGAAATCAGGGATCATGTTCTCTACATGCTCAGCAAGTCACTTTTGTGACTGTAAGTGTCCCATTCTAAGAACTGAAACCTTCAAGTCTAAAGAACCAAGGTATTCATGGCTCTCTTCAGTCTAGTACTCAACCTAGCTCCCGTTCAAATTCACTGAACTCAAATCAAACTGCCCTGCGTTGTCCCACTTCTATGCTTTTGCTCATAGAGTTCCCTTCGCTAATGCCTTCTGCTTCCTCTCTGCTGATTAAAATTCTTCCCACCATTCAAAGCAAAGATCAAATACCACCTTCTCCATGAGGTTTTCTGTCAAGTTAGCAGCTGAATGGGGATCTCTCTGGTTTCTGGAGTCCCGTGGGCCATTTTACACTTTGAATCTAGTCCTTAGGGGCCATCTTTTTGAATAAAGCAAGAGAATTTTTCCATTGCAAGAGAGAGTGCAGACTGATAGTGGCATGTGCAAAGCAGGACCAAGATCCAGGCTAATGGCAATGTCAGGAAGGAAGAAAGGGAGATGTCTTAGTCTGCTTGCACTGCTGTAACAAAATACCTTAGACCGGGCAATTTATAAACAACAGAAATTTATTTGTCTCAGTTTTGGGGGCTGGAAAATCCAAGATCAAGGTGCCAACAGATTTGGTGCCTGGTGACTTTCTAGTTTATTAACAGTTCTTCTTGCTGTGTCCTCACATGGTGAAAGGGGTGAGGTGTGTCTTTGGGGCCTCTTTTATAGGCCACTAATCCCACTCATGAAACTGGAGCCCTCAAGATTTAATCACTTCCCAAAGGCCTCACCACCTAATACTGTTACACTGGGGATTAGGTTTCAACATATGAATTTGGGAAGTACAACAACATTAAGAATTTGAGAAGATTCATTCCAACCTCTGGCCCATTTTCTGGATGGGAATGATGAGGCCTGGGGAGGGGAAAAAAATTAAGGCACCAGGCCTTGAAGTTGCTCTTCTCACTAACAGCGCAGGCAATTGGAGAAAAAACAGCTAGGAGTACTCTGAAGAGCTGGACCACAAATAACGTGGGCACTTACTTTAGTTGAGTCCTCAATTCCCTAATCTGGGAAATTGGGGCTAAGAGTTTTGGTCCTTCATCTTTACCTAGAATTTTATACATTCCGGTAACCTCCTCCAACACAAGTACTTTGAAATGCCCGAAGTGTCCATGTGCCTTCATGTGGCAACCAGTGAATCTGTGTCCCAGATGCCATGAAGGAGGACACTTTGGCCAGGCCCCGTTTGAAGGGTGTACTTTCCTGGGGGATTACAGCAGACAGGGCTGCTGAGGTTGACTCAGTCCCCAAGGTCTTTACTAAGGGAATGGCAGGCAGGGCTAGGGGTGTGGTTTTGCAGAAACTACTGCTCAGGAGCCCAGAATGAAAGAAAGGTAGAAGAGAGCTGAGGATGCCTACCCTGAAGCCCTCAGTTCTTTAGTTCTCATGCTCTTTAGAGGACAACAGTTACACTGTTTTCCAAAGTGCCTAACAATGAGAATCTGAAAGCTGGATGGGGCAGAAGCAAGGAGATAGATGTCCAGTTTTCTCACCTTCCTTCCTAAAGTCTCTCAGGCAGGAGTACCTATGGAAAGTGGGGAGGTGAGAGAGGTGAGGGCAAATCAGATTAAGACTCCATGCTCTGCCTTCTTTTCCCAGCGATATGGGAGCATGATGTAGGAGACCATTAAAGTTGCTCCCAGGAAGAGCTCTAAATATCTAAAGTGCTTCCTGGGCACAGGTTATCTGGGCTCTCCTCCTCTACTCCTTAATCTTGTGTCCCTTTCACTGCTCATCCACGTCCCCACACACAGTTGTACAAGAAAAATACAAGAAGGTCCTGTAGAAGGATTAAAATTTAGTAAAATGAATTTCTCTGGATTTAAGTGGATATCTGCGCTGCTCCAGGGTCTGTTTGACTCCTTCCTCTGTTCTCCACATGGGGGTTCTGAACCCTACGGACTGCGTTTCCCAGGCTCCCAAGCCAACTACCTTCTGGCTGGGTTTAACCAATAGAAGGCACTGGTGGGAAGGCAGGGAAAATGGAGAAGCCAGGGTACTTAGCCTCTGCCTTCTCTGCCTTGGGTGGTGCCTCTGCTGTGTCTCCTCTGTGGCTCCTGCCATCAACATATTTCCAGTTTTGCTGTGTGATTCCAGCTCCTGGTTTATGTCATACTACTTTCTCCTGTTGTCCCTCCATTCTTCACCACCTCACCCTCACTCTGATTGCAAGGGGGTTGACCCCTGTAAGCTGTGTTTCCTAGGTTCCAATATTAAATGACTTCTGGTTTCCTTAATGAGAGAGACCTCAGAGGCAGATATTGAAGGGCAGGGATGAGGGAAAGAAGAGGCTACTTTTTCCTTTCCTCTAGCTCAGGCACATTTCTCATCTGTGGCTCTAGCGCCTGCGGGCAGGCCTGTGATTTTACTTTCATCAGATGACCCCTTTCCCTCCTCCCTCACCCCTCAAGCCTAGAAGTCATGCTGGCTTTCTGCAGTCTCTAGGTTATCTGCTTGTCTCACTTGGATTCTCAGCCTATCACCTATGTAACCAATTTCTTTTCCACATTAGATATTCTGTTATAAATACTTGATAGTTAGTTTACTCAGGTAGACCTTGACTATAAATTGAAACAGTGGAAATGCAGCCTATGACTCAATGTGAGTGAATGGGAGGTTCCTCAGTCACTTGACTCAAAGTAATATGGGTTTAGGGGACAGTTACTGAAAAGGTGTCTTGCAGCAGCCAGAGAATTGAAGGGAGGCAAAGAGTGTGCAAGCTGACGCTACCCCTCCACCCACTTCTTGTATTATTCAGAACCTTGCTTACAGGGCAACACAGCTCCCAAAACTATCTAAGGGATCTTGTTGGGGAGGTATAGGCCATTGGGTTAGTTTTTCTTTTTGCTCTTACAGACTCCTGTGCCTGTCAGATACCAAACCATTTGCCATTTTTCCCCATGGCCAGTAACACCCCTACCCTCAGTAACACCCACCTCCCCATCCATGTCCACACACACCAGACACAGCAGACACTGGGACTTATTTTCTGGAGAATTTTATTGTGGAGCTGTAATGCCCTCCAGCTACCTGAGTCTCCAGGTGGTTTCTGAAGGCATCATAAGTTCCTGGGCAGACTGCAAGATTATAGTTGGTGTTTGAGATAGCTAATCAACACAGGAGGAATATCCAGCTGGTTGATGGCTTGTAACTGGCCAGCCTGGCACAGGGCTCTGCGGATGACTAAACGGGCCTGTGATAGGAGCGACTGTGGAGTGGCTAGAGCAAGAAGAAACACATCATGAGGAGCAATTATCAGCATAATTCTCCCACCCAAGCCTACATCCACCCTCACCTGGCTACTACAGCCCTAATGCTCTATCCTTTCCAAGAAATAAAATAGTCATTGGCAGAGCCAGAACCAGAAATTGGGCTAGTGCTTCCCACCCCCACCCAACCTCGTCTTAGTGACCTTTCTCGAACATGGAATACATAGCCTTTTCTCTACTGGGGCCCCAAGAGAGGGAGGAAGATGGAGTTTTCTCTAATGCATCTCAGAGGATTGGTTTAGACAGCAATTTGCCCTGGGACCTCCAAGCCAGGTAGACTATGAGGCTGGCCTGTTCACCACTCACCTCGGGCCTGTAGCAGCAATGCAATGCCTTTATCATCTTGTGAGGTCAGGTCAAAGGAGAGAGATGGAAGGTAGATATTAGCACCAAAATCGATTAACAGCTGGATGTACTCTGGCTCACAATTATGGTGGAGGCAGATTTCAAGGAGGGTGCGGGGTCGTGGGACACGAGCCAATAGACCCTGGTCAGTGCAGTTGTAGTCAGGGTCTGCCCCATGGAGCAAAAGCAGGCGGAAGCAGTCCAGGTGCCCGTAGACTGCAGCCAAATAGAGGGGGCCAGAACATGAAGCTATGTTTGATGCCCAGACCGGTAATTTAGCTTTGACATTGGCCTCTGCACCATGGCCTAGGAGCTCCTGCAGGATAGCAACAGCACCATCACGAGCAGCTGTGAGCACGGGAGAACAGTTGTTGTAGATACTACCACCAGGACAGGCACCAGCTTCCAAAAGCACACGTACACAGTCCAGATGTCCATGACTGACAGCAGTGAAAAGTGGCGTCTGTGCCTTGACATCCAAACTATCAACGTCAGCACCATGTGCCAAAAGGACTCGCAAACAGCTCAAGTGGCCATAAGAAGCAGCCAAGCGCAAGGGTGTCCCAGGAACGCCCCAGCCACTCCTGCTGTTGATGAAACGTTTGTAACGCTCCTGGTGCAAAAGCTGGTCCAAGGTATAGGAGTCGTTGTCATACACTGCTTGACTGAGAGCCTGCTTTTCCTCCGTGTCGGTATCTTCCTCCTCCTTGTCGGGCTGCAGGAGGGAGAAAATCTTGGTGATGTCCATGAGGTTCATCTTGGCTAATTGGAGAACTATTCTCATTATGAGCACAAGAAAATGCCAGATCTGTGGGTGACAAACAAGTGGGAGAGAATGAGGGTACCCATCAAAAGCCTGAATGCCAGCCTCCATTTCAACCCCTTGGCCCCTGCCCTTTACCATCAGTCTATTCATTCATGGATCTTCTACTTCTTACTCCCAATCCCACTGTCTTATTTCAGGCCCCAAAGACACTGCCAAAACAGGTCAGGCCATTTTATAGTTTGATGCCTTGCATCCACTCTTCTGTCTGCCCCTCAAACTCCTACTTCTAGGAAGCCTTCCCTAACCTCCTCCTCTTCCTGCTCAGGGATTCCAGAGGTTCACAGCTGAACTTCAGCTATGCGTTCACACCACATTTCAGCTTATCTATACTCCATTAGTGTATAAACTTCAGGGTGATGACCCTGTATTCATTTTGCATTCCTCTACCCCTAGTATGGCTATATCATAGCTGGAAATTTGGTAGATGCATTTTCCTCAGTTCAGAATGTGTGGATTAGTAAGGTGGCTCTGGCCTGGCACTGGCTAGGCTAATAGAACCATACTTTGTGATGTCAAGCTGTCATCAATCTTTGGGGGCAAGCCCTTAACTCCATTTTCATATAGTTGAACTCTTCATAGCCCTTCATATATGACTAAAGCTCTCTCACCCGAGCCTTACATAACCTTCCCTCAGATGAAGGCCCTACATCTCGGAACAGAAGTATTCAGGAAATCGGTATTGAATGACGTTTAGTGATTAAATGAAGAGGTGGCATTACAAAGAATATATTTCAAATAAAATGAAAACAGATTGCAGGAAACAGTCTAGGTTTCCAGGGCAAGTTTTCTTCTCTGATGACAACTAGATTCTCCCCAGGACCAATTTAATCCAGGAGTCCCTTTGATTGCCAACACTGCCTCCTCATTCCTCTGGCTTAAGCCTTTTTCCTTTCTCTCTGACCCAGCCTAAAGCCTTTGTCTCAAAGTTCAACTCTTCTCTTCCTACAGTCCTCAGGCCCTACAAAACCACTCCTGGCTCAATGACTAACCCTGACCTTACCATTCCTGTTCCTAAGTGCTTCAGTGTCAAGGTTACCCACCTCAGTTTGAAATGTCATCAGGGTGGGCGGGCAGGTTTCTCAGAGCTTGAGTTTCCATACTTTCACATACCCTGCAGCCAAGGGCTCAGGGCCTCATCCCTCCTTTTATTCACTGATTACCCCACCCCTCTTTGTTAGTCTACCTCATAGAAAGAAAATTATGAGGTAGGTGGGTGGGGTCACCTTAAACTTTGGTGGGTGGTGGTCCCTCCCCACCCACCAGCATCAGTTTCATATATGGTATTTTTATTCATTCTTGGAGTGCAATGGAAAGGACAGGATTTTAAAAATCCAGCAGACCCAGGTTTCCAGCTCAGCACTCCAAGATTCTAGCTGAGTAACCTTGGGTAAGTCTCCTCCTTTCTTTGGAACTCAGTTTCCTCATCTATAAGACGGAAATGATAGTCCCTTTCTCATGAGATTGTTAGGAGTAAGAGAGCTACTACATAGTAAATCTTCAAAGGTGAGCTTCTTTTCTCTGCACCTTCAGCCTCCTCACACTGGCTCTTCCCCTTCAACTATCTTGGGAGACAAAACAATAAACTTGTATGATTCTTTGTCCCACTCTAGCTATCGTTCTCTTCATCTCTCCTTTCTTTACCAAACAGATCCAAAGAGTTGTCTACTATGTACTTCACCACCTTCCATTCACTTGTCCATTATCTACAGTCTGGCTTCACCCATCCTCAATCACACACCAAGAAAGCTTTTCCAAAGGTCATTTTTGTGGCTAAATCCAGTGGATGTCTTGAAGATCTTTTCTTCCATGACTTTTCTGGAATATCTATCCCTACAGATGACTCCTCCCTACAAACTCCTCCATCAGCTTCCTTGCTAGCACACTCTCCTGATTTTTCTCCCCTCCCATTCTCCCCTGAAATATCTATGGTCTCTTCTCCATCCTCTCCTCTCCAGTCCTAGCCCTTTAGCTCTCACTTTTATCATGATTTCAAGTCTCTGTCCAAGCCCCCAGCTCTCTCTTTAGCTCCAGGCATATATCCACTGAGTTTCTTTAAGCACTTCAAGGACAGCAGTATCACATCACCACCACTACCACCATGACTAAACTTGATCCATATTTCATTTCCTTACCATCTATCTGGTCAACGAAACCAAAAGCCAAGACTCATCTCAATCTTCTTGCATCTTTACCCTACTCTCATCAAATCCCATCAAGTCCGGTGGATTTTACCTACTAGAGACCTCTTCAGACCATCTGTGCTCCTCAGGGACCATTCCTATTACCAGTGCTTTATTTAGGCCCCCATTGCCTTTTGCCTCAGTAGTTATAGTGGTCCTGTAAGTAGTTTCTATTTTCAATATTTTCTCTACATTTTTGCTAAAGTGATAATTTAAAAATACAAATCTGATCTCTACCAATCCTCTGTTTTAAATACCTTAATGGCTCCTCTTTCTTTCCAACTACAGGCCAAATACCTTAGCCCATCTCAAAAGGCCTTCATAAACAAATCTTTGCCAATTTCTCCAGCCTCACTTCCTATTACTCCTTTACTTATATCCTGAGTTCCAGTGACAAGAGACAGGAAACAATGGCTCTCCATATACACGATGTTTCTTTCTGCCACATGGAACTCCTTCTGCCAAGTTAATTCCTCCAGAGTCTATGCTATAGTACTATAGCAGTTATCACGCTGTATTGTAACTCCTATATGGGTCTTTGTTTGCCCCCAATGCAGATAAAGTGGTCATACATAGTAGTGGTAAATGTGGGAGCTCTGCTTCTACCCCAGCTCTACCATTTAGTAGCTGTGTGACCTAGGGCAGGTCATTTAATCTTTCTGTGCCCATTTCTTCATCTGTAAAGACAAAATAATAATAGTACCTGCCTTGGAGGGTTGTTAGGATCAAATGAGTTAGTACATAGTAAGTGCTTAGAATAGTGCCTGAATGTAGTTATCAGTAATTATTTTTACTATGATGATGATGATGATTACTTAGGTCTCCATTTTCTATGGCTATTGTTCCCTACTTAATGTCCTAGAACCTCAGAGCTGGAATGGACCTTGTAGATCCTTTAATTTTTTCAATTTAGAGATGGGGAACCAATGTTCAGAGTGGAGCAGGGACTTTAGTATGGTCACATGATTGTTATTGTTAGTTGTCTCATTAACAAGAACTCAGAATACACTTATAATCTTGTGCTTTTCAAAGCAATTTCATGCAGCAAAATAGGTAATATTACCCCCAATTTGTGGATGGAGGAAACTGAGTCCAGAGAGGGTAAGGGGTTTTCCAGATGCCTTACATCAATGCAATATCAGAGTCAGAAATGGAATCCAGATTTCTCTACTCCTCCTCCTCTTCTTTCTATTACGACATAAAACACAAACACAATCCCCCCTCCCTTGACTCCAACAGAGTCACATTGCGGCTCCCAGGATCTTCAGCTTTTGAATGTCTTGCTGAATTTCAGAGACTTCGGTAATGGAAGGTTCCTTTACAAATAATTTATTCTGATAACCTGTAGGGATTGCCCCCTTAATATTTTTTTGGGGGGACTGGGGTCTGGGGAGATAAAGTGGCAGGGAGTGGCAGAAGGAAATGCCAAACCTCTCACTGAGGTCATACCAAAAGCCAGCAACAGAGCTCATATAATGAGTCTCCAGAGGGAGACCAAGCCATGCTCTCCAGCTGGCTTTGGCACTGGAGTGAATTGCACCTCCATTAGATAAGGATAAAATCCAGCTAGCCTATTGCCTAAACTCACTTTGCTGTAGTTTATTAATCAAAGAGTTATTATGTGTCTGCTATGTGCACGGAGCTTCTTCCTGATCCTAAAGATGTAGGAGTTATAAACCTTTTTTTTTATGATATTGGTTCCTGTGACAAACTAGTGAAGTCTGTAAACCCCTTTCAGAATGGTTTTTATTACATAAAATTAAAGAAAATCAATAATATTGAAATGCTACTGTCAAAATATTTTTAAATGCATGATAGAGTAAGAGCAAGGTCTAGTAATAATTTCTAAGTGGTAATAAATGACATTTCAAGATCTCTGCCACAACTGTAATATGATATGAAATATCTGTGATTTCTTTTGGTAACCAAGTTACAGGAACCTGTAAGGCTAGTGTCATTTGCTGCCTGCATTCATCCTTGAAGGAAACAGTAAATTTTAGTTTGAGGTTAGGGGAAAAAAAGGTAATTGTCTACTCATTTAAGTTTCTGGACCCCTTGAACTCTATCCAAGGCCTTCTTAGTGTCTGTGAATACAGGTTAAGTACTCCTACAGGAAAGTGGTTGGTTTCTGCGCACCCTAGAGCATTCCTTCAGGCATCAGTAGGACGTTTTTAAGTCTCATCTTCCTTCTCCCACCCTTAGGAGTTCTGCCCTTACCTACTTAAACCCACGCCAAGGCACCCATACACACAGACTAGCCAATATCACACAGGGACACAAAGACAAATCTCTACACTCCCTGTAGTGTATAATCGCAATTTCTCTCAAGTAGCAGTCTGTTTAGACCCGAGGCCCTAGGCAGACATATCCTCTTGAGACACACAAATCAGGAAACTGACATTATATCCCTCCTCCCTCCTCCCTCCTCCCGGTGGGTTATTCTAACAACCTTCCAAGCGCCTCCCTCAACTCCCACCATGTCCCAGACCCGGCGGAAACAGCCTACGACGGGTGGTGGGTGATCACTGGTCTGCAGGCCCGCAGGGGTCACTCCTCTCAAACCGGTCCTAGGCTCCAGGTACTCACCGGGCTTCAGCCTGAGGCCGTGCTGCCCGGGGTCGTTGCTACCGCAACTCTGTAAAACACTGGGGCCCTGGTGGCCCCTCCTTAGGGAGCCCCTATGGCCTCAGCCTGTAGCAGCTGGGGCGCTCGGTTCCCACTGTTAACAATGCTGCTGAAAGACTAGGAGTCAGCCCCTAGTCTTGGTCCAAGGGGCTAATTTTAGGCTACCCTCCACCCCCTCTTCCCAGGCTGTGTTATCTTACCAGTGCCATTCTGGGAGCGATTACAGCAAGAGGAGGGGCCCGCCTGCGGGGAAGTCCTGGAAGGACTGACTGACAGACAGGTGCCTGGCGAGGCTAGGGTTCCTGCTCTCAGCCTGTCTTCCTATATCCCTTCCTGCCACTCAAATGGGAGCCAGGGTGAGGCCCCTGAGCTGTGGGTGTTCCCACGCCTCCACCAGGGGGCACTGAGAAGGCCCAGTCTCAGCCTAGCACACCTTTTTTTTTTTCTCTTCTGAAGTGAGCCCCTCTGCAGATCCTGGGGCTCTTTGCCCCTTCCCTTCCTCAGAGAGAGGAGGAAGGTGGGAAGGAAAAGCCTCCATAACAGAATGTGTTCTCACTCAGCTTTTCTAAAGCTTAAGAAGGACTTGGTCATTTATAAAGACCTTCCCAGCCCACTAACCCACCAAGCTCAGCCTGAAGAAAATGCCCAAAGACTCCCACTTTCCTCACCCCAAATCATCACCATCAGTTTAATGTGTCCAGCACTGGGAACTTTGTCAAAAACTCAGCTCTCACTTTTTCTGCCCCAAAACAGCCCTCTAGGGATCTGAACCCAGATATTATATCCTCCATGTCACCTTGTTTCAGGGAAAAGAGCCCCAGATCCTTCATCTATTTCTTTCAATCTGGTATCTATTTAGTTCACTCCCCAGCCTTCTCTACCTCATTCATGAAATGCCAAAATATGCTTGCACATTGATAGTGCCAGGGAACTCACAGAAGACCAGATAACTCCTCTGGAAAACGTCAGAATGTCCTAGTGTGATCAGTGACTCTGAAGATCAGAAACATCAAAAAGCATACCAGTTTCAGCTTAGCTTAAGCCAGCAGACTTTGTCTGAGGCTTCATGCAAGCCCGATTAGCAGTCAACAAATAAGCTATTATGATGCTAAAGATGAGAGTAAGGTGTTATTCTTGAAAAAAAAAATTGCAGGATTTTTTAATGTAAGTTTTTGTTGAGATAATTGTAATTTGAATGTGGTTGTGGAATTAATACAGAAATTCCAAGTACACTTTACTGAGCTTCTCCCAATGCTAACATCTTGCAACACCATAGTACAATATCTCAAGTATGACATTGGCATTGATACAATCCACTTATCTTATTCAAATCTCCCCAGGTTTACTTGCATTTTTTTGTGTTTGTGTGTGTACATTTAATTCTATGTAATTTGATCACATGTGGCTTGTGTATACCACCTAAGGCAATATATGGAATAGTTCTATCCCCATTAGGATATTTCACATTGCTTTCTACACCCATATCTACTTGCTTCCTACTTCCTTCCCATTCTTCCCACTTTGGTCCCTAAACCCTAGAAACCTCTAATCTGTTCTTCATATCTATAATTTCAAAAATATATGAAGGAAACCATACATTATATAAACATTTGGAATTAACTTTTTCGCTCAGCATGTCCTTGAAATTAATTCAAGTTGCCTTATGTACCAAGTTTGTTTCTTTTTACTGCTAAGTGTGATTTATAGTAGGTATGCAGCATAATTTGTTTAACTGTTGACCGATTGAAGGACATGTGGGTCCTATCTACTATTTGCCTACTATGAATAAAGCTGCTATGAACATCTGTGTACAGATCTTTATCATTGTATGTACATAGTAGGGTAAAATGACTCCTTCAGATTTACTATTCCATTTCAAGATTGTTTTAGCTATTTTAGGATATGCACCTCTTTATGTAAATTTTAGAATAAGCTTGTCTATGCCTACAAAGATTTTGATAGAAATTGTGTTAAATCTATACATTAGTTTGGGGAGAATTGAGTGCTTTGCTATACTGAGTCTTCCAGTGTATGCACATGATATGGTTTTATATTTATTTAGGTCTTCTTTGATTTCTTTTATCATTTCATAGTTTTCAGCATATGGAGTGTATGTTTTTTTAAGCACATACCTAAGTATTTCAATTTCTGTGGTGTATTGGATTTCGATTTGGGTTTCCATGTGTTTGGTTCTTCTTCTTCCATATGTTTGTTTCTTCTTAGAAATACAATTGGTTAGGAGACTTCTGCCAAGATGGCCAAATAGGAACAGCTCCGGTGCACAGTTCCCGGTGAGAGCAATGCAGAAAGTGAGTGAGCTCCACATTTCCAACTGAGGTACCAGGTTCATCTCATTGGGACTGATTAGACAGTGGATGCAGCCCAAGGTGGGCGAGCCAAAGCAGGGTGGGGTGTTGCCTCACCCAGGAAGCACAAGGGGCTGGAGAAATCACTCTCCTAGCAAAAGGAAGCCATTAGGGACTTTGCCTGACACTCTGGCACTCTGGCTCAATTACTATGCTTTTCCCATGGTCTTCACAACCTGCAGACCAGGAGATTCCCTCCGGTGCCTACAATACCAGCACCCCGGGTTTCCAGCACAAAACTGGGTGGCCATTCTAGCTACAGCAGTTTTTAAATTTTTCCTCATACCCCAGTGGTGCCTGGAATGCCAGCAAGACAGAAATGCTTATTCCCCTGAAAAAGGGGGCCGAAGCCAGGGAGCCAAGTGATCTGGATCAGCAGATCCAACCCCCATGAAAATCAGCAAGCTAAGATCCACTGGCTTGAAATTCTCACAGCCAGCATAGCAGTCTGAGCTCAACCTGGGATGCTCCATCTCAGTGGTGGGGGGAGAGGTGTCCACCATTGCTGAGGCTTGGGTAGGCGGTTTTAACCTCACCTGTGTAAACAAAGTCACCAGGAAGATTGCACACCATCTGGGTGGGGCCCACGGAAGCACAGCAAGTCCTCTGCAGGCAGACTGTCACTAGACTCCCTTCTTGATGGGCAGGGCATCTCTGAAAAAAGGAAGTAGCTCACCAGGGACTTACAAATAAAGCCCCCACCTTCCTGGGACAGAGCACCTGGGAAAAGGGGGGTTGTGGGTTCAGTTTCAGCAGACTTAAATGTCCCTGCCCAGCAGCCCTGAAGGGAGCAATGGATCTCCCAGCAGAGCACTTGAGCTCTGATAAGGAACAGACTGCCTCCTCTAGTAGCTCCCTGACCCCAGTGTATCCTGACAGGGAGACACTTCCCACCAGGGACTGACAGACACCTCATGCATGAGAGCTCTGGCTGCCATCTGGCAGGTACCCTTCTGGGATGAAGCTACCAGAGGAAGGAAGAGGCAGCAATCTTTGCTGTTCTGCAGCCACCACTGGTGATTCCCAGACAAGCAGGGTCTGGAGTGAACCTCCAGTAAACTCCAGCACACCTGCAGCAGAGGGCCCTGACTGTTAGAAGGAAAACTAACAGAGAAAGAAATAGTTTCAACATCAACAGAAAGGACGTCCACTCAGAGTCCCCATCAAAAGGAAACCAACTTAAAAGACCAAAGGTAGATAAATCCAAGAAAATGGGAAGAAACCAGCACAAAAAAGGCTGAAGTCTCCAAAAACCAGAATGCCTCTTCTCCTCCAAAAGATCATTACTCCTCACCAGCAAGGGAACAAAACTAGATACAGAATGAGTTTGACAAATTGACAGAAGCAGACTTCAGAAGATGGGTAATAACAACCTCCTCCGAGATAAAGCAGTATGTTTTAACCCAATTTAAGGAAGCTAAGAACCTTCAAAAAAGAATAACCAGCATAGAAAAGAATATAAACGACTTGGTGGAGCTGAAAATATAGCACAGGAATGTCGTGAAGCATGCACAAGTTTTAATAGCCAAATCTATCAAGCAGAAGAAAGGATATCAAAGATTGAAGACCAATTCAATGAAATAAAGTGAGAAGGCAAGATTAGGGAAAAAAGAGTGAAAAGAAATAAACAAAGCCTCCAAGAAATATGGGATTATGTGAAAAGACCAAATCTACGTTTGACTGGTGTACCTGAAAGTGACAAAGAGATTGAAACCAAGTTGGAAAACACTCTTCAGGATATTATCCAGGAGAATTTCCACAACCTAGCAAAACAGGCCAACATAAAAATTCAGAAAATACAGAGAACACCACAAAGATATTCCTTGAGAAGAGCAACTGCAAGACACATAATTATCAGATTCACCAGGGTTGAAATGAATGGAAAAATGCTAAGGGCAGCCAGAGAGAAAGCTTGGGTTACCCACAAAGGGAAGCCCATCAGACTCACAGCAGATCTCTCGGCAGAAACCCTACAAGCCAGAAGAGAGTGGGGGCCAATATTTAACATTTTTAAAGAAAATAATTTTCAACTCAGAATTTCATATCCAAACAAACTAAGCTTCATAAGCAAAGGAGAAATAAAATCCTATATGGACAACCCACTGCTGAGAGATTTTGTTCACTACCAGGCCTGCCTTACAAGAGCTTCTGAAGGAAGCACTAAACATAGAAAGGAACAACCAGTACCAGCCACTGCAAAAACATACTAAATTGAAAAGACCATTGACACTATGAAGAAACTGCATCAACTAATAGGCAAAACAACCAGCTAGCATCAAAATGACAGGTTCAAATTCACACATAACAATATTAACCTTAAATGCAAATGAGGTAAATGCCCCATCAAAAGACACAGACTGGCAAATTGGATAAAGAGTCAAGACCCATTGGTGTGCTGTATTCAGGAGACCCATCTCATGTGCAAAGACACACATAGACTCAAAATATAGGGATGGAGGAAGATTTACCAAGCAAATGGAGAGCAAAAAACAAGCAGGGTTTGCAATCCTAGTCTCTGATACAACAGACTTTAAACCAACAAAGATCAAAAGAGTCAAAGCACGGCATTACACAATGGTAAAATGATCAATCCAACAAGAAGAGGTAGCTATCCTAAATACATATGCACCTAATACAGGAACACCCAGATACATAAAGCAAGTTCTTAATGACCTACGAAGAGACTTAGACTCCCACACAATAATAGTGGGAGACTCTAATACCCCACTGTCAATATTAGACAGATCAACAAGACAGAAAATTAACAAGGATATTCAGGAACTGAACTCAGATCTGGACCAAGCAGACTTAATAGACATCTCCAGAGCTCTCTACCCCAAATCCACAGAATATACATTCTTCTCAGCACTGCATCACACCTATTATAAAACTGGCCGCATAATTGGAAGTAAAACACTCTTCAACAAATGCAAAATAATAAAAATCATAACAGTCTCTCAGACCACAGTACAATAAAATTAGAACTCAGGATTAATAAATTCCCTCAAAACCTCACAACTACATGGAAACTGAACAACCTGCTCCTGAATGACTACTGGATAAATAATGAAATGAAGGCAGAAATAAAGATGTTCTTTGAAACCAACAAGAATGAAGACACAATGTACCAGAGTCTCTGGGACACATTTAAAACAGTGTCTAGAGGGAAATTTATAGCACTAAATGCCCACAAAAGAAACTAGGAAAGATCTAAAATTGACACCCTAACATCATGATTAAAAGAGCTAGAGGAGCAAGATCAAACAAATTCAAAAGCTAGCAGAAGATAATAAATAAGTAAGATTGGAGAAGATCTGAAGGAGATAGAGACACAAAATACCCTTCAAAAAATTAATGAATCTAGGAGCTGTTTTCTTAATATCAACAAAATAGATAGAATGCTAGCTAGAATAATAAAGAAAACAAGAGAGAAGAATCAAATAAATGCAATAAAAAATGATAAAGGGGATATCACCACCGATTCCACCGAAATACAAACTACTATCAGAGAATACTATAAACATCTTTATGCAAATAAACCAGAAAATCTAGAAGAAATGGATAATTTTATGGACACTTCCACCCTCCCAAGACTAAACAAGGAAGAAGGTGAATCCCTGAATAGACCAATAACAAGGTCTGAAGTTGAGGCAGCAATTAATTGCCTACCAACCAAAAAAACTCCAGCACCAGACAGGTTCACAGCCAAATTCTACCAGAGCTACAAAGAGGAATTGGTACCATTGTTTCTGAAACTATTCCAAACAATACAGAAAGAGGGAATCCTCCCTAACTCATTTTATGAGACCAACATCATCCTGATACCAAAATCTGGCAAAGACACAACTAAAAAACAAAATTTTAGGCCAATATCCATGATGAACATTAGTGCAAAAATCCTCAATAATATACTGGCAATCCAAATCCAATTGCACATCAAAAAGCTTATCCACCACAATCAAGTAGTCTTTATCCCAGGAATTCAAGGCTGGGTCAGCATGTCCAAGTCTATAAAGGTAATCCATAACATAAACAGAACCAAAGACAAAAACTACATGACTATCTCAATAAATGCTGAGAAGGCCTTTGACAAAATTCAACAGCTGTTTATGCTAAAAACTCTCAATAAACAGGGTATCGTGGTAATATACCTCAAAATAATAAGAGCTATTTATGACAAACCCACAGCCAATATCATACTGAATGGGCAAAAACTGGAAGCATTCCCTTTGAAAACTGGCACAAGACAAGGATGCCCTCTCTCACCACTCCTATTCAACATAGTATGAGAAGTTCTGGCAAGAGCAATCAGGCAAGAAAAAGACATATAGGGTATTCAATTAGGAAAAGAGGACATCAAATTTTCTCTATTTGCAGAACACATGATTGTATATTTAGAAGACCCCATCATCTCAGCCCAAAATCTCCTTAAGATGATAAAAAAATTCAGCAAAGTATCAGGATACAAAAACAATGGGCAAAAATCACAAGCATTCCTATACACCAGTAACAGACAAACAGAGTCAAATCTCAAGTGAACTCCCATCCGCAATTGCTACAAAGAGAGTAAAATACCTAGGAATACAACTTACAAGTGATGTGAAGGACCTCTTCAAGGAGAACTAAAAACCACTGCTCAAGGAAATAAGTGAGGACAGAAATTGATGGAAAAATATTCCATGCTCATGGACAGGAAGAATCAGTCTCATGAAATTGGCCATACTGCCCAAAGTAATTTGTAGATTCAATACTATCCCCATCAAGCTACCATTGACTTTCTTCACAGAATTGGAAAAAAATCACCTTAAATTTCATGTGGAACCAGAAAGGAGTCATATATGTGAGGATTTATTTTTGGAATTTCTATTATGTTCCATTGGTCTGCATGTCTGTTTTTATGCTAGTACTACATTGTTTTAATTACTATAGCTCTGACTTGGACTTCCAGTATTGTTTTGAATAGAACTGATGAGAATGGATATCTTTGTCTTATTCCTGACCTTATATGAAATGCTTTCAATCTTTAACCATTGAGTATGATGTTAGCTGTGTACCTTGCCCATTTTTAAATTAAGTTTTTGTCTATTTGTTGTCGAGTTTAGGAGTTCATATATCTCAGACAGTAAACCCTTATTAGATAAAAGTCGTCAAATATTTTCCACAATTTTGTGGGTTGCCTTTTCACTTTATTTGGCTCTCTTGCCATGCTGCCATCCCAAGTTTTCACATTTGAGAATGCTCCTATCCTTTCCTTGCTGGAATTACAGTGTTCTCTGAAGTGTGGTTATTTGTTGCTATGGGCTTTCTTTGTGAATAAAATGAGCATGAGACACCTCTAGTCAGCCATCTTGATAATGTCTCTTTTTCATTTTTTAATAATGAGCTTTGATATATGAAAGTATTTAATTTCAATGAAGTTCAATTTATCTATTTAATGCTTTGTGGTTTGTGCTTCTTGTATCCTCTACAAATGGACTGCTAAATCCAAGGACATAATTTATACCTGTTTTTTAAATAATAGTTTTACAGTTTTATCTATTATATCTGGTTTGTTGATCCATTTGAGTTAAACTTTGTATATGTTGTGAGGTAAATATCCAATTTTTTTATTTTCATATGCGAATTCAGTTTTTCTAGCACCATTTGTTGAAGAGACTATTTTTTTTTCACCCATTGAAAGCTTTGTCAAAAACAAAAAAAAAATTGGCCATAGATCCATAGATGTGTTGGTATGTTTGGACCCTCAGTTCTATTTCACTGGTCCATATGTCTATCCCTATGTGAAAATTACACTTTAAAAAAATTTATACAAATTTATAGGGTACATGTAAAATTTTGTTACATATATATAATGTGTGATGATCAAGTCATGGTGTTTACAGTTTCCATCACATGAGTATAATACAGTTTTGCTAACTGTACCCACCCTACTCTGCTATCAAATATTGGATTTATTCCTTCAGTTTAACTGTATGTTTTTACTTGTTAACCCACTTCTCTTTATTCTCCTCCATTTTCCCATTCACCCTTCCCAGGTGATATAGTTTGGATATTTTTCCCTTCCAATCTCATGTTGAAATTTGATCCCCAATGTTGGAGTAGGTTCCTAATGGGAGGTATTTGAGTCATGGGAATCGAACCTTCATGAATGGCTTTGTTCCATCCCCATGGTAATGCATGAGTTGTTACTCTATCCTTTCATGGGACAGTTGGTTGTTTAAAGAAGTGTAACGCTGCTCCCCATCCTCTCTCTCCTCCTCATCCCTAATCATGTGTTGCCTGCTCCTCTTCACCTTCCACCATGATTGGAATGTCTCTGAAATCTTCACTAGAAGCAGATGTTGGTGTCATGCTTCTTGTACAGCTTGCAGAACCAGGGACCCAATAAACCTACTTTTTACAGTAAATTACCTAGCTTCAGGTATTCCTTTATACTAATGCAAATGGATTAAGGCACCAGTCTCTGTTATCTATCTTTTCATTCTCTACTTCCATGTAATCAAACTTTTTAGCTCCCACATATGAGTGAGAACATGTGATATTTGTATTTTTGTGCCTGGCTTATTTCTTTTAAGATAATGATTGTTAGTTCCATTCATGTTGCTGCAAATGACATGACTTCATTCTCTTATATGGCTAAGTAGTATTCTATTGTGTATACATACCACATTTTCTTTATCCAGTCATCCATTGATGGACATGTTGATGGAGTACATGTATTATTTCATATATTTTTTCCATTTGTATAGATACATAGTAATGGGATTGAATGGTGATTTTACTTTTAGTTTTTTTTGAACAATCTCTGTACTTTTTTCCACAGCTGCTGTACTAGTTTACATTCTCACCAACAGTGTATAAGAGTTCTGTTGTCTCTGCATCCTCAACAGCATATGATTCTTTTTTGTATTTTTAATAATAGGCATTCGACTGGGGTAAGATAATATCTTACTGTGTTTTTGATTTGCATTTCTCTAGTAATTAGTGATGTTGAAAACTGTTTTAATATACATGTTGGTTATATATGTCTTCTTTTAAGAAATGTCTATTCATGTTCTCTGCCCAGATTTTAATGAGATTATTTGATTTTTCCTGTCACATTTCAGATCTTATGCTTAAATCTAACTCTTTTGAGTTTATTTTTGTATATGGTGAGAGATAGAGATTCAGTTTTATTCTGCATGTGGCTATGGAATTTTTCTAGCACCTTTTATTAAATAGGGTTTCTTTCCCCCAATGTAAGTTGTTGCTGACTTGGTTGAAGATCAGTTGGCTGCAAATATGTGCCTTTATTTCTGGGTTCTCTATTCTGTTCCATTGTTTTATGTGTTTCTTTTTAAACCTATACCATGCTGTTTTGGTTACCATAGTTGTGTAATATATTTTGAAGTTTGGTAGTACAATACCTCCAGCTTTCTTCTTTTAGCTCAGGATTGCTTTGGCTATTTGGGCCCTTTTTTGGTACTATATGAATGTTAGGATTGATTTTTCTTCAATTTCTGGGGAAAAAAAAGTCATTGATATTTTGATATTTTGATAGGGATAGTATTGAATCTGTAGATTGCTTGGGTTAGTAAAATTATTTTAACAACATTAACTCTTATTCATGATCATGGGATGGTCTTTTCACTAGTTAGTGTCCTCTTCCATTTTGCTTCATAGGAATTTTAGTTTTTTTGAAGAGGTCCTTCACCTCCTTGGTTATTTATCCCTAGGTTATTTTGTTTTTTGTTTGTTTGTTTGTTTGTAGCTCTTGTAAATAGGATTTTCTTCTTGATTTATTTTTTCAGCTAATTCATAATAAGTATATAGAAACTGCTGATTTTTGTATGTTGCAACTTTACTGAGTTTATCAGTTCTAAGAATTCTTTGGTGGACTCCTTAGGGTTTTCTAAATATAAAGTCATGTCATCTGAAAAGAGGAAATTTTTGACTTCCTCTTTTCCAATTTGAATGCCTTTTATTTCTTTCTGTTGCCTCATTGCTCTGTGTAGAATTTTCATTGCTATGTTAAATGGGAGTGGTAAAAGTTGGTATCCTTGTATTGTTCTAGATTTTATAAGAAATATTTTTAGCTTTTCCCCATCTGGTATGATTTTGGCTGTGGATTTTTTATATATGCCTTCATTAAGTTAGGGTATGTTCCTGCTACGCCTATATTGTTAAGAGTTTGTATCATGTAGGAATGACGAATTTTATCAAATGTGTTTTTTCTGTACCTGATGAGGTAATCATATATGGCTTTTGTTCTTAATTGTGTTGATGTGTTGTATCATGTTTACTGATTCGTGTATGTTGAACCATCCTTTCATCCCCGAATTGAGTCCCAATTGATAATCGATGTATTATCTTTTTCTTGTGCTGTTGGATTCAGTTTGCTAATATTTTGTTGAGGATATTTTTAGCTATGTTCATTGGGAATATTGGCCTATAGTTTTCTTTTTCTGTTGGATCTTTATCCGGTTTTGGTATCATGCTAATACTGGCCCTGTAGAATGAGTTAGTGAGAATGTCCTCTTCAACAACCTTTGCAATAGCTTGAAGAAAACTGGTGTTAGTTTTTATTTATGTATTTGGTAGAAATAGGCAGTGAAGTCATCCAGTACTGGGTTTTCTTTATTGGGAGACTTCTAGTTACTTAATAAATCTTGTTACTTATTATTGGTCTGTTTAGTTTTTCTATTTCTTCATTGTTCTGTCTTGGTAGGTTGTATGAGTCTAGGACATCATCCATTTCTTTTAGGTTATCCAATTTTTGGCATATAATTATTCACAATAGTCTATTATAATTTTGTTTTATATATGGTGTCAGTTTTAATGTCTTTTCTTTCATTTATGAATATTTTTAACTTTTATTTTAGGTTCGCGGTACATGTGCTGCTTTGTTATATAGGTAAATTGAATGCCATGGGGATGTGGTGTATAGATTATTTCATCACTCAGGTAATATGCTTAATGTCTGATAGGTAGTTTTTTTTTTTTTTTTTTTGAGACGGAGTTTCGCTCTTGTTACCCAGGCTGGAGTGCAATGGCACGATCTCAGCTCACCGCAACCTCCGTCTCCTGGGTTCAGGCAATTCTCCTGCCTCAGCCTCCTGAGTAGCTGGGATTACAGGCACGTGCCACCATGCCCAGCTAATATTTTGTATTTTTAGTAGAGACGGGATTTCACCATGTTGACCAGAATGATCTCGATCTCTTGACCTCGTGATCCACACCCCTCGGCCTCCCAAAGTACTGGGATTACAGGCTTGAGCCACCGCGCCCGGCCTGATAGGCAGTTTTTTGATCCTCTCCTCCCTCACAACATCCACCTTCATGTAGGCCCCAGTGACTGTTTTTCCCTTCTTTGTATCCATGTGTACTCAGTTTTTAGCTCCCGCTTATAAGTGAGAACGTGTAGTATTTGGTTTTCTGTTCCTCCATTAGTTTGCTTAGGATAATGGCCTCCTGCCACATCCATGTTCCTGCAAAAGACATTATCACATTCCTTTTATGGCTATGTAGTATTCCATGGTGTATATGTACCACATTTTCCTTACCCAGTCTACAATTGATAGGCATTTAGGTTGATTCCATGTCTTTGCTATTCTAAATACTGCTGTAATGAACATATGCATTCATGTGTCTTTATGGTAGAAATATCTATATTCCTTTGGATACATACTCATTGATGGTATTGTTGGGTTGAATAGTAATTCTTATTTAAGTTCTTTGAGGAATTGCCACATTGTTTTCTACAATGACTGAACTAATTCACATTCCAACCAGCAGTATATAATATTTTCCTTTTCTCCACAACCTCACCAGTATTTGTTATTTTTGACTTATTAATAATAGCAATTCTTACTGGTGTGATATGCTATCTCCTTATGGTTTTAATTTGCATTTCTCTAATGATTAGCAATATTGAGCACTTTTTCATATGCTTATTGGCTGTGTGTATATCTTTTTTTTTTGGAAAAATGTCTGTTCATGTCCTTTGCTACTTTTTTTTAAACTTGCAAATTTGTTTAAATTTCTTATAGATTCTGGATATTAGGACTTTATTAGATGGATAGTTTGCAAATATTTTCTCCCATTTGATGGGTTGTCTATTTACTATGTTGATAGTTTATTTAGCTGTGCAGAAGCTCTTTAGTTTAGTTAGATTGCATTTGTCAATTTTTTTTGTTGTTGCTATTGCTTTTGGCATGAATTCTTTAAAAGAGCTTATGTCCAGAATATTATTTCCTAGGTCATGTTCCAAGATTTTTATAGTCTTAGGTTTTATATGTAAGTGTTTCATCCATTTTGAGTTGATTTTTTTGTATATGGTGTATGGAAGGCATACTGTTGCAATCTTTTACATATGGCTGGCAAGTTATCCTAGCACTGTTTGTTGAACAGGGACTCCTTTTCCCATTACTTGTTTTTGTCAACTTTGTCAATGATTATATGGTTGCAGTCCTGCAGCATTATTTTGGGGTTTTCTATTCTGTTCCAATTTTCTCTGTCTATTTTGTTTTTGCTTTTATCAATATTATGCTGTTTTGTGTTTTTGTTAGTGTAGCCTTGTAGTATAGTTTGTTGTTGGGTAACACAATACCTCCAGCTTTGGTTTGGTTTGTTGTTTCATTTGGTTTGTTTGTTTGCTTTTGCTTAGGATTGCATTTGGTATTTGGGCTCTCTTTTGGTATGAATTTCAAAATAGTTTTTCTAATCCTCTTAAGAATGTCATTGGTAGTTTGATAGAAATGGCATTGAATCTGCAAATTGCTTTGGAAAGTATGGACATTTTAACAATATTGACTCAGCCTGTCTGTGAACATGGATGGAATGTTTTCCCATTTGTTTGTCTCATCTCTGGTTTCTTTGAGCAGTGTTGTATAATTCTCACGGTATAGCTCTTTGACCTCTCTGGTTAGCTGTATTCCAAGATATTTTATTCTTTTTGTGGCTATTGTGAATGAGATTGCATTCTTTTTTTTTTCCTATTTATTTATTTTATTGCATTTTAGGTTTTGGGGTACATGTGAAGAACATGCAAAATTGTTGCATAGGTACACACGTGGCAGTGTGATTTGCTGCCTTCCTACCCATCACCTAGATCTGGCATTTCTCCCCTTGCTATCTCTCCCCAGCTCCCCACCCCTGATTTGGCTGTCAGCTTGGATGTTGTTGGTGTATAAGAATGCTACTGATATTTCTATGTTAATTTTGTATCCTGAAATTTTGCTGAAATTGTGTATCAGATCAAGTTGTCAACTTAAGCAGCGTTTTGGCAGAGACTATGGGATAGCATTATATCTAGCATTATGTTCTAGGTATAGTATTATATTATCTGCAAACAGAGATAGTTTGATTTCCTCTCTTTCTATTTGGATGTTTTTATTTCTTTCTCTTGCCTGATTTCCTTGGCTAGTACTTTCAGTATTATGTTTAAAAGGAGTAGTGATAGTGGACATTTTTGTCTTGTTCCAGTTCTCAAGTGGAATTCTTCAAAGTTCTGCCCATTCAGTATTGATTTTGGCTATTGCTATGTCATAGATTGCTTTTATTGATTTTAGGTGTGTTCCTTGAATGCCTAGTTCCTTGAGGTTTTTAACATGAAATGTTGAATTTTATCAAAAGTCTTTTCTTCATTTAGTGAGATAATTATGTGGATTTAAAAATAGGTCTGTTTATGTAATTAATCACATTTATTCATTTGTATATCTTGAACCAACCTTACATTTCAGGGATAAAGTCTACTTGATTGTGGTAGATTACCATTTTGATCTGCTGTTTGATTCAGTTTGGTAGTATTTTGTTGAGGATTTTTGCATATATGTTCATCAAGGATATTGGCCTGAAGTGTTTGTTTGATTTTATTTTTTTGGTTGTTTTTGTGTCTCTGCCAGGTTTTGCAGTCGGTATAATGCTGCCTTCATAGAATGAGATAGGCTGGAGTCACTCTTCCTCAACTTTTTGGAATAGTTTCAGTAAGAATGGTGGTACCAGGTTGTCATTCTAAATCTGGTAAAATTCAGCTGTGAATCTGCCTGGTCCTTGGCTTTTTCTGGGTGGTAGGCTTTTTATTACTGATTCAGGTTTAGAATTTAGTTTTGGCTTGTTCAGGGACTCAATTTTTTCATGGTTCAAACTCGAGAAGCTATGTTTTTCAGACATTTATCTATTTTGTCTAGATTTTCTAGTTTGTTTACATATAGTTGTTTATGGAAGCCTCTGAGGATTTTTTATTTCTCTGGGGTTGATGGTAATATGCCCTTTGTCATTTCTGCTTATGTTTATTTTGATCCTCTCTCTTTTCCTCATTAGTCTAGTTATCAGTCTGTCAATCTTATTTATTCTTTTAATGAACCAATTTCTGGATTTGTTGATTTTTTATATATATTTTTGCATCTCAGTTTTCTTCAGTTCTGCTTTGAGGTTGGCTATTTCTTGTGTTCTGCTAGGTTTGGATTTTGCTTGTTTTGTAGTTTCTCTAGGTGTGATGGTAGGTTGTTAATTTGAGATATTTCTACCTTTTTCTTGTGGGTATTTAGTGCTGTAAACTTCCTTCTTACCACTGCTTTAGCTGTGTCCAAAAATTGAACAAAACTAAAGCAATGTTAAGAAGGAATATTGTATCTTTTTTCTTATTGGTTTCAAATAATTTCTTAATTTCTGCCCTAATTTCATTATTTACCCAAAAGTCATTCAGGAGTAGGTTGTTTACTTTTTATGTAATTGTGTAGTTTTGAGTAATTTTCTTAGTATTCATTTCTATTTTTATTGTGCTGTGGTCCAAGTGTGTGTTTTGTAGGATATTGGGGTGTTTTGAATTTGCTGAAGATTATATTATGGCTGCTTGTCTGGTTGACTTTAGAGTCTGTGCCATGTGCTTCTGAGAAGAAACCATATTCTGTTGTTTTTGGGTGATTTCTGTAGATATTTGTTAGGCTCATTTGGTCAAATGCAAAGTTTAGGTCACAAATATCTTTGTTAATTTTCTGCCTTGATGACCTGTCTAATATTGTCATTGGGGTATTGAAGTCTCCTACTATTGTTGTATGGTTGTCTAAGTCTCTTCATATGTCTCCAAGAACTTGCTTTATGAATCTGTGTGCTCCTGTGTTGGTTGTGTATATATTTAGGAAGGCTGGGTCTTCTTGTTAAATTGAACCTTTATCATTATGTAATCTCCTTCTTTGTTTTTTGACCATTGTTGGTTTAAGTCTGTTTTGACCAAAAGTAGAATAACAACTTCTACTTCTTTCTGTTCTCCATTTTCTTAGTAGATTTTTTCTTCATCCTTTTACTTTGATCATTTGGGTGTCATTGCATCATGGATGGGTGTCTTGAAGACAGCATACATTTGGTCTTGCTTTCTTTATCCAACTTGTCACTCTGTGCCTTTTAATTAAAGTGTTTAATGTGTTTACATTCGAGTTTAATATTGATATGTGTGGATTTGGTTCTGTCATCCAGCTGTTAGGTGGTTATTATGCTGACTTGATTGTGTGGTCACTTCTTAGGGTCATAGACCAAGTACATGGTCTATGTATTTAAGTGTGTTTTTGTGGTGGTTGGTAACAGTCTTCAATTTCCATATTTAGTACTCTCTTCAGAACATCTTGTAAGGCAAGTCTGGAGCTAACACATTCCCTTCACATTTGCTTGTCTGATAAGGATCCTATTTCTCCTTTGCTAATGAAGCTTAGTATGGCTGGGTATGATATTCTTGATTGAAATTTCTTTTTATTAAAGATGGTGCATATAGGCACTCTTTCTCTTCTGACTTGCAGGGTTGCAGCTGAAATGTCCTTGTTTTCCTAATGGGGGTTCCCTTTGTAGGTGACCTGCCCCTTCTCTTTGGCTGCCTTTAATATGTTTTCTTTCACTTTGTCCTCAGAAAATCTATGTCTTGGGGATGATCATCTTGTATAGAATCTTGAGGGGTTCTCTGCATTTTTTGAATTTGAATGTTGGCCTCTGTAGCGATGTTGGGAAAATGTTCTTGAATGATTTTCTTAAATACATTGCCCACATTGCTTGCTATTTCTCCCTCTGTCCCAAGGACAGCAATGATTCATAGATTTTGTGTCTACATCATCCCATATTTCTCAGAGCTTTCATTCATTCTTCTGTTTCTTTTTGTTGTTGTTGTCTAAGCTATTTTGTAGAACCAGTCTTTGAGCTCTGAGATTTGTTCCTCAACTTGGCCTATTCTTGCTGTTAATACTTGCAATTGTATTCTGAAATTCTTGGAGTTTTTCAGCTCTATCAGATCAATTTTATTGTTTCCTAAAAAGGCCATTTTGTCTTTTATGTCCTGCGTTATTTTATTGTATTCTTTAGATTTCTTGAATTGGGATTCCACTTTCTTCTGAATGTTGATGATCTTCATTCCTATCCATATTCTGAATTATATTTTTGTCATTTCATCCTTGTTAGGAACAATTGCTGTGAAACTACTGCAGTCATTTGGAGGTAAGAAGACACTCTGGGTTTTCGAGGTGCCACAGTTTTTGCACTAGTTATTTCTTATCTGTGTACACTGACGTTCTTTTGATGTTTGAAGCTGCTATCTTTTTGGGTTTTTTGCTTTTGTCTCCTTCAATGCCCTTTTAAGTTTGATGGTGGTATAATGTCAGTTTAGTTGACTTTCTTTATTTCTGGAAGATTTTGTGGGTCCAAGACTGAGCTTAGCACTCCTGATCTTCATGCCCTGACTCTGGAGGGGGAGGTAACAGACCCCTGGCTTTCTTCTCCAGCTACTTGCAATTAGAAACCTGCTGTGCTAGAGGAGCTGAGGTGTTCCCAATCCACTGGCCACAACACCCTAATGGCTGGTGCCAACCAAAGCACTTCATTGGGGCAGTGACAGCACAATTTGTGGTTGCTTGAATGGCCTAGCAACTGTGGCATCATGGTGGAGTGCATACACATTGGCTGGTGTAGAATACTGACAGAAGCGAGGTTGCAGCATTCCTGTGCATACTCATGCTGGCAGTGGGCCAAAGACAGAGGAAAGGTTGCTATTGCCTGTACTTGCACTAGTGCCACTGGCAGTGGGGCACTGGTGGACATGGGGCTGCTGGCCTACATGTGTTCATTTCCACTGTTCACAGTGTCAGGGTATGGGGCTGTCATCACCGAGAATGTGCAAACATGGTGGTAGCATTGGGAGAGTTGTGATCACCAGTGTCTGTTTACACATTTACACCAATTATTGCACAGTTGAATGCTGAAACATAAGTGTTGGTGGTGGGGCACTCACACTGGCAGCAGTGGTGGGGTGCATGCACACTTACACACTAGCAGGGGAGAAGAGGTGAGGTCCACATGCACATGTGCACCAGCGAAGCAGTTGCAAGGTGGCCTTGAGTGAGAGTGTGTTGGCAAAGTGGTGTGGGGAAGGCTTCAGTGGGGATAGTGTGGGCAGGCTGGTGTACTTTGTCAGTGGATGCTCTGCTGGAGCCCTCTCATGGTGAGGCACAATCTGCTGGTGAAGGAAATATAATGAGGGTCCCCAGGAGGCACTCTGGTTGAGCATCCAAGGCTGCACTGCCAGTGAGTGCAGTTAGGCTGGGGTCCTGGGAGAGGGCAACAGACACGTGGGCACTCAGATTGGACTGGCCTCATCTCATGAGCAAGACAGCCCTGTACTGTCCAGGTCTGACATTCATCCTATGGCCAAAGTATCCTAGAAAAGCATGGGAAGCCTTGGAGGATGGGCATCCTAGGCCTTGCTCCCATGCAGATGTTCCTACACCAAACCCTCTGGGTTCTGTATAGGCTGGAGTCTGGGACCTAGCACCTTAAGTCCTCTCTGCCAGCTTAAGTGTCCATGGGTGTCACGGAATTTCCTGCTGCCCAGATTTTAGAGGTCCATGGTGGGAGCAAGCTGCCTTTTGCCTGTTCACCCCATTTCTCATTGCCATGAGGAATGAGTCCCATTGTTTTGTATTCCCTTGCAGGGTTTCCAGATATCTCCCTCTTTAGTCCGACATCTACTCCTTCCCTCCATCTACTCTCAATGCCTTCCCTCTGAAGATCTACTTGAAGTTTTCCGGTCTTCCTGATGTTCTAGTCTCAGTGGCAGATATTCTTCCTGGCTGTGTCTAGTTGACCATCTTTGGCCTATCACTCTCTCTCTCTCAATCCTGAAGGACAGTTTTGCCAGATATAGAATTCCCAGTTTTCAGGGTATTTTTTTTTCTTTCAGCACTTTAACTGTATATGTATGAATTTTCTGTCTTCTGGTCTTGAAGGTTTCTGCCTATAAACAAACCGATGATCTTATTGAGGATGCCTTATATGTGATGAATTGCTTTTCTCTTCCTCCTTTCAAGATTATCTCTCTCTACCAACAATTTGATAATAATATGTCTTGGTGTGGGTCTCTTTGGCTAAATCCTACTTGGAATTTGTGAAACGTCTAATATTTATATATTCATTTTCTTCCTCAAATTTGGGAGGGTTTTAGACATTATTTCTTCAAATAATCTCCTTGACTCTTTTTCTTTCTCTTGTTCTGGAAATTTTATAATGTGTTTTCTTTTTGTTTTTTTTTTTTTTTTTTTTTTTTTTTTTTTTTTTTTTTTTTTTTTTGTTTTTTTGTTTTTTTGGTCTCCTTCATGGTGTCTCATTAATCCATTAGACTTGTTCACTTTTCATTCTTTTTAAATTTTTGCTCCTCAGATTTGATAACTTTAAATGATCTGTCTTTAAGTTCTCTGATTATTTCTTCTATTAGAGTCTGATGTTGAACCACCAAAGCAAGTATTTCAATGCAGTTTTTATATTTTGTCCACAATTAAAAAAATAATTCTATCTTTCATTGATTTTTAAAATTTTGTTCACATACTGCTTTCTTGATTTCCTTTGACTTTTTCCACATATTTAAGGAAACGTGTTAAAGTCTTTATCTAGTACATTTGATGCCTGTCTCTTTTTGAATGATTTCTGTAAATTAATTTTGTTCCTATAAATAGGCTATGCTTTCCTATTCCTTTCTATGCCTTGCTATATATTTTTAAAAATTTGGAAAAAAATACAGCCACATTTTCCAGTCTTTGCAGAATGGCTCCTTGCAGGGATAGACCTTTATTAATTAGCAGGTATATTATTGTCCTTGGGATTGGCCCAGCCTTTGCAGGCCTTTTCTCAGCCTGTATTTCCCTGAGGGTTTTTTTTTTTTTTTTTTTTTCCAATTTCCCACATATAGGGTCACTTTTATGTATCTTAGTTTCCCTGTGTCTCATTGCTGCTTCTTTTTGGAAACATAGCTGTTAGATTGTTTTCCCATACCAATAATTTTTGCCCTTGGGGTTTGTGGGTTTATAATTTCCCTGTGGTTTTCATGAGCTGTACTTGTTGCTTCTCATGATTTTTCTTAGCTTGAGATCTGAGCACTATCACTTTTGCCCATCTAAGCTCCATTTGGGTGACAGAAATCAATCCGTCAGGGCACCCTCAGACAGGTTAGAACATGGAAAATTAGATCTACTCTGATCTCTCTGGTTTGAAGGGGAGCTGGGGACTGAGCCACCTCTTCCCCCAAAGCACATAACACCAGGGAAGGCATGGATCAAAGGCAAATAAAAATGCCATGAATTCTCCTAGCTTTTTGAATTTGACTTTTTCTTCATTAGGCATTTGCTTGGTTTCTGTTAATCTCTGACTGATTTCCAGACCTCTTACACAGTTATTTTATACAATTTCTAGAAGTTTATTTTTATTTTTTATGGGGTAAATATGGCTTGAATCTCCCTAGTTTACCATTTTTCTTTAAGCTTTTCCATCTTTAACTTTTGAAGGATAATTCACTGGACATAAATTTCTAGATAGGGGCTTTTCTACTTTCAATACTTTAAATTTTTGCTTCACTATATTCCTTCTGGCATGGCTCTGAGAAAGCCAATGAAATTCTTATCCTTGCTCCTCTAAAGGTAAGTTTTGTTGCCCCTCTAGCTCCATTCAAGATTTTTTGCCTTTGATTTTCCGCAGTTTGAATATGATATGCCTAGGTATAGAGTTTTGGGTATTTATTCTTCTTGGAGTTCTTTTAGCTTCCTAGATCTGTGGTTTGGTGTCTATCATTACTTTTGGGAAATTCTAAGTCATTATTGCTTCAAATATTTCTTCTCTTCCTTTTTCCCTTTCTTCTTCTAGCATTTCCATTACACCTTTATGTAATATTATGCTACATTACATAAAGTTATGTTACACATTTTATAATTGTCCCACAGTTCTTGGATATTGTTATGTCCTTTTCACTTTTTGTTTTCTGGTTGCATTTCAGTTTAGGAAGGTTCTATCAACATTTCTTTAAACTCACTGATTTTCTTTTTCCTTGGCGATGTTCAGTCTAATAGTCTATTGGTGAGCCCATCAAAGCCATTCTTCACTTCTATTACATTATATTTTATTTCCAGCATTATTTTTCATTCTCATGTCCTTGTACACTGTCCATTTTCTTCATTAGTGCCCTAAGTATATTAATCATAATTCTTGTAAATTCTTTCAGATATATTATGCTGTTATTATACAGGAGCCTAATTGAAATGGTTGTAAGATATGGAGGGAATGGAGATGCTCTATTGTCCCATGATTTGGTCACAGTGTTTTAGTGGGCTTGTGCCACAGGGCTGTGACTTTCAGAAATGTATTTTATACTTCTCCACCCACTTTATTGAGAAATAAATGCTATGTATTTTCCTTCCCCACATGTGGAAGGCTGGGGAGGACTGGAGGTAGATATTACTCCTCCCCTAGTGTGGCTAGACTGTGGCAAAACTCAAGCCAGTTAGGTTCCAGGGAAGTAGTTTGATGTCAGGCCTTCTTAAGAACAGAATGCTATGGGTGTATTTTTAAATGGTTAGTTTCCCTCTCCTCCTACTAGAAGAATGAGGGATTTTTTTCTTCTTCACTGTGAGAATCCGGTAATGCTCCTGGTGAAAATGCTCACAAAACTATGCAGTCATCCCTAAGATGATCTCCTGGAGGATTTCTTTGTTTCTTTCTCTCTCTCTCTCTCTCAGATGAAGTCTCACTCTGTCAACAAGCTGGAGTGCTGTGGCATGCTATCAGCTCAATGCAACCTCCACCTCCCAGGTTCAAGCAATTCTCCTGCCTCAGCCTCCTGAATAGGTGGTATTACAGGTGCGCACCACCACACCCAGCTAATTTTTGTATTTTTAGTAGTGACAGTGTTTCACCATGTTGGCCAGGATGGTCTCAATCTCCTGACCTCGTGATCTGCCTGCCTCAGCCTCAAAAAAGTGCTAGGATTAAAGGCATGAGCCACTGCTCCTGGCCTTGACCTCTCTGATTTTTTATTATACTTTAAGTCCTGGGGTAAATGTGCAGAATGTGCATGTTTGTTACATGGGTATACACGTGCCATGGTGGTTCACTGCATCAATACCCTGTAATCTATATTAGGTATTTTTCCTAATGCTATCCCTCCCTTAACCCCCAACCCATCAACAGGCACCGATGTGTGATTTTCCCTTCCCTGTGTCCATGTGTTCTCATTGTTCATCTCCCACTTGTGAGAACCTGTGGTGTTAGGTTTTCTATTCTTGTGATAGCTTGCTAAGAATGATGGTTTCCAGCTTCATCCATGTCCCCACAAAGGACATGAAGTCATCCTTTTTTATGGCTGCATAGTATTCCATGGTGTATATGTGACACATTTCTTTTATCCAGTCTAATATTTATATACATTCAGATAGGTTCCAAGTCTTTGGTATTGTAAACAGTGCTGCAATAAACATACATGTGCATGTGTATTTATAGTAGAATAATTTATAATCCTTTGGGTATATACCCAGTAATGGGATTGCTGGGTCAAATGGTATTTCTCTTTCTAGATCCTTGAGAAATCACCACACTGTCTTCCACAATGCTTCAACAAATTTACACTCCCACCAACAGCGTAAAAGTGTTCCTATTTCTCCACATCCTCTCCAGCATCAGTTGTTTCCTGAGTTTTTAATAATTGCCATTCTAACTGGTGTGAGATGGTATCTCAATGTGATTTTGATTTGCATTTTTCTAATGACCAGTGATGATGAGCTTTTTTTCATATGTTTGTTGGCTGCATAGATGTTTTCTTTTGAAAAGTGTCCGTTCATATCCTTTGCCCACTTTTGAATGGGTTTGTTTGTTTATTTCCTGAACATTTGATTAAGTTATTTGTAGATTCTGGATATGAGCCCTTTGTCAGATAGGCGAATTGCAAAAATTGTCTCTCATTCTGTGGGTTACCTGTTCACTCTGAAGATAGTTTCTTTTGCAGTGCAGAAGTTCTTTAGTTTAATTATATCTTATTTGTCAATTTTGGCTTTTGTTGGCATTGCTTTCGGTGTTTTATTCATGAAGTCTTTGCCCGTGCCTATGTCCTGAATGATATTGCCTAAATTTTCTTCTAGGGTTTTTACAGTTTTATGTCATATGTCTAAGTTTTTACCCACTTTGAGTTAATTTTTGTATAGGGTGTAAGAAAAGTATCCAGTTTCAGCTTTCTGCATATGGCTAGCCAGATTTCCCAGCACCATTTATTAAAAAGGGGATCCTTCTCCATTGCTTGTTTTTGTCAGGTTTGTCAAAGATCAGATGGTTGCAGATGTGTGGTGTTATTTCTCATATCTCTGTTCTGTTCCATTGTTCTATATATCTGTTTTGGTAACAGTACCATGCTGTTTTTGTTACTGTAGCCTTGTAGTATAGTGTGAAGTCAGGTAGTATGATGCCTCCAGCTTTCTTTTTGCTTAGGATTGTCTTGGCTATGTGGGCTCTTTTTGGGTTCCATAAGAAATTTAAAGTAATTTTTCCAGTTCTTTGAAGAAAGTCAATGGTAGCTTGATGGGAATAGCTTTGAATCCACAAATTACTTTAGGCCATTTTCATGATATTGATTTTTCTTATCCATGAGCATGGAAAGTTTTTTCATTTGTTTGTGTCCTCTTTTATTTCCTTGAGCAGTGGTTTATAGTTCTCCTTGAAAAGATCCTTCACATCCCTTGTCAGTTGTATTCCTAGGTATTTTATTTCTTTGTAGCAATTATGAATGGGAGTTCACTCGTGATTTGTCTCTCTGTCTGTTACTGGTGTACAGGAATGCTTGTCAGTTTTGCACATTAATTTTGTATCCTGAGACTTTGCTGAAGTTGCTTATCAATAAGAAAATTTTGGGCTGAGACAATGGAGTTTTCTAAATCCACAATCATATCATCTGTAAACAGAGGCAATTTGACTTGCTGTTTTCCTAATTTAATACATTTTATTTCTTTCTCTTGCCTGATTGCCCTGGCAAGAACTTACAATACTACCTTGAATAGGAGTGGTAAGACAGGGCATCCTTGTCTTGTGTTGGTTTTCTTTTCTTTTCTTTTCTTTTTAATTTTTAGTTCTGGGATACATGTGCAGATCATGCAGGTTTGTTACATAGGTATACAAGTGCCATGGTGGTTTGCTGCATCCATTCCCCTCATCATTTACATTAGGTATTTCTCCTACTGTTATCCCTCCCCAATTTCCCCCCTCCTGCTATCCTTCCTCTTGGCCTCCCACTCCCTGAGGAGGCCCCAGTGTCTAATGTTCCCTTCCCTGTGTCCATATGTTCTCATTGTTCAACATTTGCTTGTGAGTGAGTATACACGGTGTTTGGTTTTCTGTTCTTGTGTTTGTTTCCTGAGAATGATGGTTTCCAGCTTCATCAATGTCCCTGCAAAGGACATGAACTCATCCTTTTTCATGGCTGCATAGTATTCCATGGTGTATATTTGCACATTTTCTTTATCCAGTCTATCCTTGATGGGCATTTGGGTTGGTTCCAAGTCTTTGCTATTGTGAAGAGTGCCACAATAAACATATGTGTGCATGTGTCTTTGTAATTGAATGCTTTACAATCCTTTCAGCATATACCCAGTAATGGGATTGCAGGGTCAAATGGCATTTCTAGTTCTATATCCTTGAGGAATCACCACACTGTTTTCCACAATGGTTGAATGAATTTACACTCCCACCAACCCTGTAAAAGCATCACTATTTCTCCACATCTCTCCAGCATCTGTTGTCTCCTGATTTTTTTTTTTGCATTTATTTATTTTATTGCATTTTGGGTTTGGGGGTACATGCGAAGAACATGCAAGATTGTTGCATATGTACATGCATGGCAGTGTGATTTGCTGCTTTCCTCCCCATCACCTACATCTGGCATCTCTCCCTTTGCTATCTCTCCCCAACTCCCCACCCCCACTGTCCCTCCCCTATTTCCCCTCAAATGACCCCAGTGTGTAGTGCTCCCCTCCCTGTGTCCATGTGTTCTCATTGTTCAACACCTGCCTATGAGTGAGAACATGTGGTGTTTGATCTTCTGCTCTTCTGTCAGTTTGCTGAAAATGATGATTTCCAGGTTCATCCATGTCCCTACAAAGGACACAAACTCATCTTTTTGATGGCTGCATAATATTCCATGGTGTATATGTGCCACATTTTCCCTGTTCAGTCTATCATCGATGGGCGTTTGGCTTGGTTCCAGGTCTTTGCTATTGTAAACAGTGCTGCAATGAACATTCGTGTGCATGTGTCCTTATAGTAGAACAATTTATAATCCTTTGGATATATACCCAGTAATGGTATTGCTGGATCAAACGGAATTTCTATTTCTAGGTCCTTGAGGAATCGCCACACTGTCTTCCACAATGGTTGAACTAATTTACACTCCCACCAACAGTGTAAAAGTGTTCCTATTTCTCCACATCCTCTCCAGCATCTGTTGTCTCCAGATTTTTTAATGATCACCATTCTAACTGGCGTGAGATGGTATCTCAATGTGGTTTTGATTTGCATTTCTCTAATAAACAGTGGTGATGAACTTTTGTTATTGTGTTTGTTGGCTGCATAAATGTCTTCTTTTGAGAAGTGTCTGTTCATATCCTTTGCCCACATTTTGATGGGGTTGTTTATTTTTCTCTTGCAAATTTGTTTAAGTTCTTTCTAGATTCTGGTTATTAGCCCTTTGTCAGATGGTAGATTGCAAAAATATTTCCCATTCTGTTGGTTACTGGTTCACTCTAATGATAGTTTCTTTTGCTGTGCAGAAGCTCTTAAGTTTAATTAGATCTAATTTGCCTATTTTGGCTTTTGTTGACAATGCTTTCGGTGTTTTTTAGTCATAAAGTCCTTGCCCATGCCTATGTCCTGAATTGCATTGCCTAGGTTGTCTTCTAGAGTTTTTATGGTGGTAGGTCTTATGTTAAATCTTTAATCCACCTGGAGTTAATTTTTGTATAAGGTGTAAGGAAGGGATACAGTTTCAGCTTTCTGGATATGGCTGGCCAGTTTTCTCAACACCATTTATTAAATAGGGAATCTTTTCCCCATTTCTTGTTATTGCCAGGGTTGTCAAAAATCAGATGGTTGTAGATGTGTGGCAGTATTTCTGAGGCCTCTGTACTGTTCCATTGTTCTATATGTGTTTTGATATCAGTACCATGCTGTTTTGCTTACTGCAGCTTTGTAGTATAGTTTGAAGTCAGGTAGTGTGATGTCTCCAGCTTTGGTTTTCTTTTGCTTATGATTGTCTTGGCTATGCTGGCTCTCTTTTGGTTCCATATGAAGTTTAAGGTGGTTTTTTCCAATTATGTGAAGAAAGCCAATGGTAGCTTCATGGAGATAACATTGAATCTGTAAATTACTTTGGGCAATATGGCCTTCTTCAAGATATTGATTCTTCTTAACCACAAGCGTGGAATGATTTTCCATCTGTTTATGTCCTCTCTTATTTCCTTGAGCAGTGGTCTGTAGTTCTCCTTGAAGAGGTCCTTCACATCCCTCATGATTTGGTTCTCTATCTGTTATTGGTGTATAGGAATGCTTGTGATTTTTGCACATTGATTCTGTATTATGAGACTTTGCTGAAGTTGCTTATCAGCTTAAGGAGATTTTGAGCAGAGATGATGGGGTCTTCTAAATATACAGTCATGTAGACTGCAAATGGAGACAATTTGACGTCCTCTTTTCTTACTGAATAACCTTTATGTCTTTTTCTTGCCTGATTGCCCTGGCCAGAACTTCTAATTCTATCTTGAATAGGAGAGGTCAGAGAGGGCATCCTTGTCTTGTGCTAGTTTTCAAGGGGAATACTTCCAATTTTTGCCCATTCAGGATAATATTGGCTGTGGGTTTGTCATAAATAGCTTGTATTTTTGAATAAATATTCCATCAATACCTAGTTTACTGAGCATTTTTAGCATAAAGGGCTGTTGAGTTTTGTTAAAGGCCTTCTCTGCATCTATTGAGATAATCATGTGGTTTTTGTCTTTGGTTCTGTTTATGTGATGGAATACATTTGTAGATTTGCATATCTTGAATCAGCCTTGCATCCCAGATATGAAACCTACTTGTTCATGATGGACAAGCTTTTTGATGTACTGTAGGATTTGGTTTGCCAGTATTTTATTGAGTATTTTTGCATGAATGTTCAATATGGATATTGGCCTGAAATTTATTCTTTTTATTATAGTTTAAGTTCTGGGGTTCATGTGCAGATCTTGCAGAATTATTACACCAGTATACACATGCCATGGTGGTTTGCTGCCTCCATCCCCCATCACCTACTTCAGGTATTTCTCCTAATTTTATCTCGCCCCAATCTTCCCACTCCCTGCTATCCCTACCCTAGGCCCCAATCCTGCAATAGACACACAATAGTGTGTGATGTTTCACTACCTATGTCCATGTGTTCTCATTGTTCAACACCCACTTATGAGAATATGCAGTGTTTGGTTTTCTGTTCCTGTGTCAGGTTGCTGAGAATGATGGTTTCCAGATTCATCCATGTCCCTGCAAAGGCTATACACTCATCTTTTTTATGGCTGCATAGTATTCCATGGCATATATCTGCCACATTTTCATTATCCAGTCTATCCTTGATGGGCATTTGGTTTGGTTCCAAGTCTTTGCTATTGTAAACAGTGCCACAATGAACATATGTATGCATGCGTCTTTATAATAGAAAGATTTGTAATCCTTTAGGTATACACCCAGTAATGGGATTGCTGGGTCAAATGATATTTCTATTTCCAGATCCTTGAGGAATCACCACACTGTCTTCCCCAATGGTTGAACTAATTTACACTCCCATCAACAGTGTAAAAGTATTCCTATTTCTCCACATCCTTTCCAGCATCTGTGGTCTCCAGATTTTTTAGTGATCGCCATTCCAACTGGCTTTAAATGGTATCTCAATTTGATTTTGCTCTGCATTTCTCTAAGGACCGTAGATGAGCATTTTTTCATGTGTTTGTTGGAGACATAAATGTCCTCTTTTTAAAAGCGTCTGTTCGTATCCTTTGCCCACTTTTTCAATTTTTTTTTTTTCATGTAAATACATTTTAGTTCTTTGTGGATTCTGGATATTAGCACTTTGTCAGATGGGTGGCTTGCAAAAAATTTTTCCAACTCTGTTCGTGGCAGTTCACTCTAATGATTGTTTCTTTTGCCATCGAGAAGCTCTTAAGTTTAATTAGATCCCATTTGTCTATTTTGGCTTTTGTTGCCTTTGCTTTTGGTGTTTCAATCATAAAGTCTTTGCCTATGCCTAAGTTCTGAATGGTATTGCTTAGATTTTCTTCTAGGGTTTCTATGATGTTAGGTCTTTTGTTTAACTCTTTAATCCTTCTGGGGTTAATTTTTTTCTAAAGTGTAAGGAAGGAGGCCAATTTCAGCTTTCTGCACGGGACTAGCCAGTTTTTCCAACACCATATATTAAACAGAGGATCCTTTCCCCATTGCTTGCTTTTGTCAGATTTGTCAAAGATCAGATGGTTGTAGATGTGTGGTATTAATTCCAAGGCCTCTGTTCTGTTCCATTGATCTATATCTCTGTTTTGGTACTGATAACATGCTGTTTTGGTTACTGTAGCCTTCCACTATGGTTTAAAGTCAGGTAGCATGATGCCTCCAGCTTTGTTCTTTTTGCTTAGGATTGTCATGGATACGCGGGCTCTTTTTCGGTTCCATATGAAGTTTAAGGTGGTTTTTTTTTCAATTCTGTGAAGAAGGTCAATGATAGCTTGATGAGGATAGCATTGGCTGTATAAATTACTTTGGGTAGTATGGCCATTTTCATGATATTGAGTCTTCCTAACCATGAGCATGGAATGTTTTTCCATCTATCTGTGTCTTCTCTTATTTCCTTGAGCAGTGGTTTGTAGTTCTCCTTGAAGAGGTCCTTCATGTCCTTTGTTAGTTGTATTTGTAGGTATTTTATTCTCTTTGTAGCTATTGTGAATGAGAGTTCACTCATGATTTGGCTCTCTGTTTGTTACTGGTGTATAGGAATGCTTGTAATTTTTGCACTTGATTTTTGTATCCTGAGACTTTGCTGAAGTTGTTTTTCAGCTTAAGGAGATTTTGAGATGAGATTGATGCAGTCTTCTAAATATACAATCATGTCATCTGCAAATAGAGACAATTTGACTTCCAGTTTTTCTAATTTAATGCCCTTTATTTCTTTTTATTGCCTCATTGCTCTGGCTAGAAATTCCATTACTATGTTGAATAGGAATGGTGAGAGAGGGCACAATTGTCCTGTGCCAGTTTTCAAGGAAATGTTTTCAGTTTTTGCCCATTCAGTATGTTATTGTCTGTGGGTTTGTCATACATAGCTTTTATTATTTTAAGATACATTTCTCTGATATTCATTCTATTGAGAGTTTTCAGCATAAAGGCTTTTGAATTTTGTCAAAGGCCTTCTCTGCGTCTATTGAGATAATCATGTGTTTTTTGTCTTTGGTTCTGTTTATGGGATGGATTATGTTTACAGATTTGCATATGTTGAACCAGCCTTGCATCCCCAGGATTAAGCCTACTCGATTGTGATAGATAAGCTTTCTGATGTGCTATTGCATTCGGTTTACCAGTATTTTATTGAAGATTTTTACATCGATGTTCTTCATGAATATTAGCCTGAATTTTTTTTTTAGTTGTGTCTCTGCCAGGTTTTTGTATCGGGATGATGTTGGTTTCATAAAATGAATTAGAGAAGATTTCCTCTTTTTGTATTGTTTGGAATAGTTTCAGAAGAAATGGTAACAGCTCCCTTTTGTATGTCTCGTAGAAGTCAGCTGTGAACCCATCTGGACCTGGACGTTTTTTGGTCAGTAGATTATTAATTGCTGCCTCAACTTCAGACCTTGTTATTGGTCTATTCAAGGATTCCACTTCTTCCTGGTTTAGTCCTGGGAGGGTGTACGTTTCCAAATATTTATCCATTTCTTCTAGATTTTCTGGTTTATTTGCATAGAGGTGTTTGTAGTAACTCTGATGGTAGTTTGTATTTCTGTGGAATCAGTGGTGATATCCCCTTTATCATTTTTATTGCATCCATTTGATTCTTCTCTCTTTTCTTTTTCATTAGTCTGGTTAGTGGTCTATTTATGTTGTTGATGTTGTAAAACCCAGCTGCTGGATTTATTGATTGTTTGAAGGTTTTTCTGTGTTTCTTTCTCCTTCAGTTTTGCTCTGATCTTAGTTATTTCTTGTCTTCTGCTAGTTTTTGAGTTTGTTTGATCTTGCTCCTCTAGTTCTTTTCATTGTGATGATAGGGTGTCAAGTTTATATCATTCCTTGCTTCTCATGTGGGCATTTAGTGCTATAAATTTCCCTCTAGACACTGCTTTAAATGTGTCGCAGAGATTCTAGTACATTGTGTCTTTGTTCTCATTGGTTTTGAAGAACATCTTTATCTGCCTTCATTTCATTATTTATCCAGTAGTCATTCAGGAGCAGGTTGCTCAGTGTCCATGTAGTTGTGAAGTTTTGAGTGAATTTCTTAATCGTTCTAATTGGATTGCAGTGTGGTCTCAGATACTGTTTGGTATGATTTTCGTTTTTTTTTTTTTTTTTTTTTTTTTTTTTTTGCATTTGGTGAAGAGTCATTTACTTCCAATTATGTGATCAATTTCAGAGTAAGTGTGATGTGGAGCTGAGAAGAATGTATATTCTGTGGATTTGGGGTGGAGAGTTCTGTGGATGTCTGTTAAGTCCGTTTGGACCAGTTCTGAGTTTAAGTGTCTTGGATATCCTTGTTAGTTTTCTATCCTGTTGATCTGTAATATTGACAGTGGAGTGTTAATGTCTCCCACTATTATTGTGTGGGAGTCTAAGTCTCTTTGCAGGTAACTAAGAGCTTGCTTTATGGTTTCTACCCATCTTCGTGGATTTATCTAACTTTGTTCTTTGAAGTTGGTGACTTTTGGAAGGGGTCTCTGAGTGAACATTCTTTGTGTTGATAATGAAGCTATTTCTTTTTGTTTTTTAGTTTTCTTCTAACAGACAGGCCCCTCTGCTGTAGGATGGCTGGAGTTTCACTCTGGAACCTACTTGCCTGGGAATCTCCTGTGGGGGCTGCAGAACAGTATGGATTGCTGCCTTTTCCTTCTTCTGGTATCTTTGTCCCAGAAGGGTACCCCCTAGATGTCAGCCAGAGCTCTCCTTTATGAGGTGACTTTTTGGATATACTGGGGATCAGGGAGCCACTTGAAGAGCCAGTCTTTCCCTTTTCAGAGCTCAAATGCTGTGCTGGGAGCTCTGTTTTTTCATTCAGAGCTGCTGGGCAGAAGTGTTGAGGTATTCTGCAGTGGAACTAACAACCCCGCTTTTCCCAGGTACTGCAAGATACAGGATCACCCGGATACATACAGCAATACAGGAGTGCCCAAATACATAAAGAAAGTTCTTACAAAAACACTTAAACTCCCACACAAAGCAGACCTAACACACATCTACAAAACTCTCCACCCCAAATCCACTGAATATACATTCTTCTCAGCACCAAATTGCACTTACTCTAAATTTGACCACATAATTGGAAGTAAATCACTCCTCAGCAAATGCAAAATAATGGAAATCATCATAAACAGTCCCTCAGACCACACTGCTATCACATTAGAACTCAGGATTAAGAAACACAAAACCCACACAATTACATGGAAACTGAACAACTTGCTCCTGAATAACAACTAGATAAACAAAGAAATAAAGATGTTCTTTGAAACCAATGAGAACAAAAACACAATGTACTAGAATCTCTGGGACACATTTAAAGCAGTGTCTAGAGGAAAGTTTATAGCACTAAATGCCCACATGAGAAAATCTAAAATTGACACCCTATCGTCAACACTGAAAGAGCAAGAGGAGTAACATCAAATTCAAAAGCTAGCAGAAGACAAGAAATAACTAATATCAGAGCAGAACTGAAGGCGATAGAGACACCAAAAAACCCTACAAAAAAGATCAGTAAATCCAGGAGCTGGTTTTTCAAAAAGATCAACAAATTAGATAGACTGCTAGCCAGACTAATAAAAAGGAAAAGCGAGAAGAATCGAATAGGTGCAATAAAAAATGATGAAGGGACTATCACCACCAATTCCACAGAAATACAAACTACCATCAGTGATTACTACAAACAACTCTATGCACATAAACCAGTAAATCTTCAAGAAATTGATAAATTCCCAGACAATTACACCCTCCTAAGACTAAACCAGGAAGAAGTTGAATCCTTGAATAGACCAATAACAAGGTCAGAAGTTGAGGCAGCAATTAATAGCCTACCAAGCAAAAAGCATCCAGGTCCAGATGGGTTCACAGCTGAATTCTATGAAGAGGAGCTGGTACCATTCCTTCTGAAACTATTCAAAACAATACATAAAGAGAGAATCCTCCCTGTCTCATTTTATGAAACCAACATCATCCTGACACCAAAATCTGGCAGAGACACAACTAAAAAAGAAAATTTCAGGCCAATATCTATGATGAACATCAATGCAATAACTTCAATAAAATACTGGCAAACCGAATGCAACAACACACCAAAAAGTTTACCCATCACGATCAGGTAGGCTTCATCTCGGGGATGCAAGCCTGGTTCAATATACACAAATCTATAAACGTAATCCACTCCATAAACAGAACAAAATACAAAAACCACATGATCATCTCAATAGATGCAGAGAAGGCTTTCAACAAAGTTCAACAACGCTTTCTCAGCAAACTGACAGAAGAGCAGAAGATCAAACACTGCATGTTCTCACTCATAGGTGAGTGTTGAACAATGAGAACACATGGACACAGGGAGAGGAGCACTACACACTGGGTTCAGTTGGGGGGAAATAGGGGAAGGGCGTTGGGGGGTGGGGAACTGGGGAGAGATAGCAAGGGGAGAGATGTCAGATGTAGGTGATGGGGAGGAAGGCAGCAAATCACACTGCCACGTATGTACCTATGCAACAATCTTGCATGTTCTTCACATGTACCCCAAAACATAAAATGCAATAAAATAAATAAATGGGGGAAAAAAAACCTCTCAATGTTTCTTAAAATAATAAAAGCTATTTATGACAAACCCACAGCCAATATCATACTGAATGGGCAAAACCTGAAAGCATTTTCTCTGAAACCTGGCACTAGACAAGGATGCCCACTCTCACCATATCTATTCAATATAATATTGGAAGTTCTAGCCAGAGCAATGAGGCAATAAAAAGAAAGGGTATTCAATTAGGAAAAAAGGAAGTCAAATTATCTCTACTTGCAGACGACATGATTGTATATTAAGAGGACCCCATCGTCTAAGCCCAAAATCTTCTTAAACTGATAAGCAATTTCAGCAAAGTCTCAGAATACATAATCAATGTGCAGAAATCACAGGGATTGCTATACAGCAGTAACAGATGAACAGAGAACCAAATCATGAGCAAACTCCCATTCACAATAGCTACAAAGAGATAAAATGCCTAGGAACACAACTACCAAAGGATGTGAAGGATATCTTCAAGGAGAATGACAAACCACTGCTCAAGGAAATAAGAGAGGATACAGACAGATGGAAAAGTATCCCATGCTCATGGTTAGGAAGAATCAATATCATGAAAATGGTCATACTTCCCAAAGTAATTTATAGATGCAATGCTAGCCCCATCAGCAACCATTGACCTTCCACAGAGAACTGGAAAAGAAAAAAAAAAAAAAAAACAAAAACCACTTTAAATTTCATATGGAACCAAAAAAGTGCCTGCATAGCCAAGACAATCCTAAGCAGAAAGAACAAAGCTGGAGGCATCACACTGCCTGATTTCAAACTATACTAGAAGGCTAGAGTTATCAAAACAGCATGATACTAGTACCAAAACAGAGACATAGACAAATGGAACAGAACAGAGACCTTGGAAGTAACGCCACACATCTACAACCATCTTATGTTTGACAAACCTGACAAAAACAAGCAATGAGGAAAGGATTCCCTGTTTAATAAATGGTGCTGGGAAAACTAGCTAGCCATGTGGAGAAACCTAAACTGTACCCCTTTCTTACACCTTACAGTAAAATTAACTCCAGATGGATTAAAGATTTAAACATAAAATCTAACACCATAAAAACCCTAGAATAAAACCTAGGCAATACCACTCAAGACAGAGGCATAGGCAAGAACTTTGTGACTAAAACACTAAAAGCAATAGTAACAAAAGCCAAAATAGACAAATGTGACCTGATTAAACTCAAGAGTTTCTGCACAGCAAAAGAAACAATCACTAGAGTGAATTGGCAACCAACAGAATGGAAAAAAATTTTTTGCAAGCTATCCAGCTGACAAAGGGCTAATATCCACAATCTACAAAGAACTAAAGCGGATTTACAAGGAAAATCAAACAAATCTATTCAAAAATAGGCAAAGGATATGAACAGACACTTTTCAAAACAAGACATTTATGAGGCCAACAAACATATGAAAAAATGCTCATTATCACTAAGCATTAGAGAAATGCAAATCAAAACCACATTGAGATACCTTCTCACACCAGTTAGAATGGCGATCATTAAAAAGTCTGTAGACAACAGATACTGGAGAGGATGTGGAGAAATAGGAACACTTTTACACTGTTGGTGGGAGTGCCAATTAATTTAACCATGGTGGAAGACAGTATGGTGATTCCTCAAGAATCTAGAAATAGAAATACCATTTGACCCAGCAATCCCATTACTGGGTATATACCCAAAGGATTATAAATCATACTATTATAAAGAGACATGCACACATATGTTCATTGTGGCACTGTTGGCAATAGCAAAGATTTGGAAACAACCCAAATGCCCATCAATGATAGTCTGGACAGAGAAAATGTGTCATATATACACCAGGGAATACTATACAGCCATAAGAAATGATGAGTTCATGTCTTTTGTAGGGACATGGATGAATCTGGAAACCATCATTCTCAGCAAACTGACACAAGAACATAAAACCAAACACTGCATGTTTTCACTGATAGGCAGGTGATGAACAATGAGAACACATGGGTACATAGAGGGGAACATCACACAGGGGATAGACAGGGGTTGGGGGAAATGGGAGGAGAGGGATAGTGGGGGAAGTGGGGAACGGAGAGGATGGGGAGGAATAACACCAGAAGAAATGCCTAATGTAGGTAACAGGGGAAGGAGACAGCAAACCACCATGGCATGTGTGTAACTATGCAACAGTCTGCAGGATGTGCACATGTACCCCAGAGTTTAAGCACAATTAAAAAAAAAACAAAACAAAAAACAACTTGCTTTATGTATCTGGGTGCTCCTGCATTGGGTGCATATATATTTAGAATAGTTAGCTCTTCTTGTTGCATTGATCCCTTTCACCATTATATTATGCCCTTCTTTGTCTCTTTTGATATTTGTTGGTTTAAAGTCTGTTGTATCAGAAACTAGAATTGCAACTCTTGCTTGTTTTTTGCTCTCCATCTGCTTGGTAAATCTTCCTCCATCCCTTTATTTTGATTCTATGTGTGTCTTTACATGTGAGATGGGTCTCCTGAACACAGTGCACTGATGGATCTTGACTTTTTATCCAATTTGCCAGTCTGTGTCTTTTGATTGGGGCATTTAGCCTGTTTACATTTAAGTTTAATATTGTTATGTGTAAATTCAATCCTACCATTTTGATGCTAGCTGGTTGTTTTGCCCATTAGTTGACACAGTTTCTTCATTCTGTAGATGGTCTTTACCATTTGGTACCTTATTTTTTTTTGGTTGTTACTTTCCATGTTTAGTGCTTCATTTAGGAGCTCTTGTAATGCAGGCCTGGTAGTGACAAAATTGCTCAGCAATTGCTTGTCTGTAAAGGATTTTATTTCTCCTTCAATTATGCAGCTTAGTTTGGCTGGATATGACATTCTGGTTTGAACGTTCTTTTCTTTAAGGATGTTGAATATTGGCCCCTACTCTTTTCCGGTTTGTAGGGTTTCTTCCAAGAGATCTGCTGTGAGTCTGATGGGCTTCCCTTTGGATGTAATCCGACCTTTCTTTCTGGCTGCCCTTAGCATTTTCTTTCTTTCTTTCTTTCTTTTTTTATTTCAACCCTGGTGAATCTGATGATTATGTGCCTTGGTGTTGCTCTTCTTCAGAAATATCTTTGCGCTGTTCTCTGTATTTCTTAGATTTGAATATTGGCCTGCTTTGCTAGGTTGTGGAAGTTCTCCTGGATAATATCCTGAAGAGTGTCTTCCAGCTTGGATTCATTCTCCTTGTCGCATTCAGGTACACCAATCAAACGTAGATTATGTCTTTTCACATAATCCCATATTTCTTGGAGGATTTGTTCTTTTCACTTTTTCCTTTAATCTTGTCTTGTCATTTTATTTCATTGAGTTGATCTTCAATCTCTGATATTCTTTCTTCTGCTTGGTTGATTTAGCTATTAAAACTTGTGTATGCTTCTTGAAGTTATTGTGCTGTGTTTTTCAGCTCCATCAAGTCTTTTATGTTCTTCTCTAAGCTGTTTATTCTAGTTAGCATTTTGTCTAACCTGTTTTCAAGGTTCTTAGTTCATTTGCATTGGGTTAGAACATGTTCCTTTAGCTCAGAGAAGTTTGTTATTACCCACCTTCTGAAGCCTGCTTCTGTGAATTCATCAAACTCATTCTGTATCTAGTTTTGTTCCCTTGTGGGTGAGGAGTTGTGATCCCTTGGAGGAGGAGAGGTGTTCTCGTTTTTTATGATTTCAGATTTTTTGCACTGGTTTCTTCCCATCTTCATGGATTTATCTACCTTTGGTCTTTGAAGTTGATGAATTTCAGCTGGTGTCTCTGAGTGGATGTTCTTTCTGTTGTTGTTGAAGCTATTAATTTCTGTTTTTTAGGTTTCCTTCTAACAGTCAGGCCCCTCTGTTGCAGGGCTCCTGGAGGTCCACTCCAGACCCTACTTGCCTGTTAATCACCCATAGGGGCTGCAGAACAGCAGGGAATTCTGTCTGTTCCTTCCTCTGTAGATTTGTCCCAGAAGCATACCTGCCAGATGTCAGCCAGAATTCTGTATGAGGTGTTTCTTTGGATATACGCGGATCAGGGAGCTGCTTGAGGAGGCAGTCTGTCCCTTATCAGAGCTCAAGTGCTGTACTGGGAGCTCCGTTGCTCCCTTCAGAGCTGCTGGGCAGGGACATTTAAGTCTGCTGCAGTGGAACTCACAACCACCCCTTTTCCCAGGTGCTCTGTCTCGGGAAGTTGGGGCTTTATTTATAAGTCCCTGATGTGCTGCTTCTTTTTTTCAGAGATGCTCTGCCCAGCAAGGGGCGAGTCTAATCATAGTCTGCCTGCAGAGACATTGCTGAGCTGCCACTGGCTTTGCTGAGCTGCTGTGTAAACTTCCTTGTTTACACAAGTAAGGGTAGATCTGCCTCCAAAATGTCAGAATGCCTGGGTAACGGTGGACGCCCTTTCCCCCACTAAGCTCAACTGTCCTGGGTTGAGCTCAATCTGCTGTGCTGGCTATGAAAATCTTAAGCTAGTGGATTTCAGATTGTTGGTCTTTGTGGTGGTGGGATCCTCCAATCTAGATCACTTGGCTCCCTGTCTTCAGCCACCTTCTTTTTTTTTCAGGGGAATGGGTGGCTCTGTCTTGCAGGTGTTCCAGGCGCCAGTTAAAATGGCCACATAGATTTGTGCTGAAAACCCGCAGCACTGGCTAAAACGTCCACCCAGATTTGTGCTGCAAACCCAATGCACTTGTTGGCCCGGTGGGAATCCCCTGGTCTGTAGGCTGTAAAGACTGTGGGAGAAGTGCAGTACCTAAATTGGAGGACTGGAGTGGCTGGAAAAGTCCTCAATGGCCTCTGCTGGGTAGAAGCGGGGATCCTATGGCCTGTTGCACTTACTGGGTGAGGCAGCACCCTACCCTGCCTCAGTTTGCCCTTCCTGGGCTACACCCACTGTCCGATCAGTCCTATTGAGATGAACCTGGTACCTCGGTTGGAAATGTGGAGATCACTCGCCTTCTGCATCGCTCTCATTGGGAACTTGGGAACTGCGCTTCAGAGATGTTCCTATTCAGCCATCTTGGCTGAAGTCCCCCTGAAATTTTCTTTTTTAGTTGAGCCTGTCAGGTTTTGTTATCAGGATGATGTTGGTCTCATAAAATGAGTTAGGAAGAATTCCTTCTTTTCATGTTTTTTGGAATAGTTTCAGAAGAAATGGTAACAGCTCCTCTTTGTATCTCTGGTAGGATTCGGCTGTGAACCCATCTAGTCCTGGACTTTTTTTGATTGGTAGGCTATTAATTGTTGTGTCAACTTCAGAAGTTGTTATTGGTCTATTCAGGGATTCAACTTCTTCCTGGTTTAGACTTGGGAGGGTGTAAGTATCCAGGAATTTATCCATTTCTTCTTGAGTTTTTGGTTTATGTGCATAGACGTGTTTGTAGTAATCTCTGATGGTAGTTTGTGTTTTTGTGAAATTGGTAGTAATATCCCCTTTATCATTTTTTATTGCATCTATTTGAATATTCTCTTTTACTCTTTATTAATCTGGCTAGTGGTCAATCTATTTTGTTGATCTTTTCAAAAAACCAGCTCCTGGATTCATGTTTTTGAAGGGTTTTTTGTGTCTCTATCTCCTTCAGTTCTGCTCTGATCTTAGTCTTGTCCTCTGCTAGCTTTTGAAATTGTTTGCCCTTGCTTCTCTAGTTCTTTTAATTTTGATATTAGGGTGTCAATTTTAGATCATTCCTGCTTTATCTTGTGGGCATTTAGTGCTATACATTTCCCTCTACACACTGCTTTGTGTTCCAGAGATTCTGATACATTGTGTTCTTGTTCTCATTAGTTTCAAAGAACATCTTTATTTCTGCCATCATCTTGTTATTTACCCAGTAGTCATTTAGGAGCAGGTTGTTCAGTTTCCAAGTAGTTGTGCAGTTTTGAGTGAGTTTCTGAATCCTGAGTTCTAATTTGATTGCGCTGTGGTCTGAGAGACTTATGATTTCCGTTCTTTTGCATTTGCTGAGGAGTGTTTTACTTCCAATTATGTGGTCAATTTTAGAATAAGTGCAGTGTCATGCTAAGAAGAATGTATATTCTGTTGACTTGGGGTGGAGAGTTCTGTAGATATCTATTAGGTCTGCTTTGTCCATAGCTGAGTTCATGTCCTGGATATCCTTGTTAATTTTCTGTCTCATTGATCTCTCATATTGACAGTGGGGTGTTAGTGTCTCTCACTATTATTGTGTGGGAGTCTGATTCTCTGTATAGGTCTGTAAGAACTTTATGAATCTGGGTGATCCTGCATTGGGTGCATATAAATTTAGCATAGTTAGCTCTTCTTGTTGCATTGATCCCTTTGCCATTATGTAATGCCCTTCTTTGTCTATTTTGATCTTTGTTGGTTTAAAGTCTATTTTATCAGAGACTACGTTTGCAACCCCTGCTTTTTTTTTTCTTTCCATTTGCTTGATAAATATTCCTCCACCCCTTTATTTTGAACCTATGTGTGTTTCTGCATGTGAGATGGGTCTCCTGAATATAGCACACCAATAGGTCTTGACTCTATCCAATTTGCCATTCTGTATATTTTAATTGGTGCATTTAGCCCATTTACATTTAATGTTAATATTGTTATGTGTGAATTTGATCTTGCCATTATGATGCTAGCTGGTTATTTTGCCCATTAGTCGATGTAATTTCTTTACAGTGTCAATGGTCTTTACAATTTGTTATGATTTTGCAGTGGTTTTTACTGCTTGTTTCTTTCCATATTTACTGTTTCCTTCAAGAGCTCTTGTAAGGCAGGCCTGGTGGTGGCAAAATCTCTCAACATTTGCTCATCTGTAAAATATTTTATTTCTCCTTCACTTATGAAGCTTAGTTTGGCTGGATATGAAATTCTGGGTTGAAAATTACTTTCTTTAAGGATGTTGAATATTGGACCCCCCTCTCTTCTGGCTTGTAGGGCTTCTGCTGAGAGATTTGCCATTAGTCTGATGAGCTTCCCTTTGTGGGTAACCCGATCTTTCTCTCTGTCTGCCCTTAGCATTTTCTCCTTCATTTCAATCTGGGCAAATCTGACAATTATGTGTCTTGGGGTTTCTCTTCTCAAAGAGTATCTTTGTGGTATTCTCTGTATTTCCTGAATTTGAATGTTGGCCTGTTTTGCTAGGTTGTGGAAGTTCTCCTGGATAATAACCTGAAAAGTGTTTTCGAACTTGGTTCCATTCTCCCCATCACTTTCAGGTGTACCAATCAAACGTAGATTTGGTCTTTTCAATTAGTCCCATATTTCTTGGAGGTTTTGTTTGTTTCTTTTCATTCTTTTTCCTCTAATCTTGTCTTCTTACTTTATTTCATTGAGTTGATCCTCAATCTCTGATATCCTTTCTTCCGCTTGATCAATTCAGCTACTGATACATGGGTATGCTTCATGCAGTTCTCGTGCTGTGTTTTTCAGTTCCATCAGGTCATTTATGTTCTTCTCTAAGCTCATTATTCTAGTTAGCTATTCATCTAACATTTTATCCAGGTTCTCAGCTTCCTTGCATTGGGTTAGAACATACTCTTTAGCTTGGAAGAGTTTGTTATTACTCACCTTATGAAGCCTGCTTCTGTCAATTTGTGAAACTCATTCTCCATCCACATTTGTTCCCTTGCTGGCAAGGAGTTATGATCTTTGGAGATTAGCCATTCAGGTTTTTGGAAGTGTCAGCCTTTGTGTGCTGGTTTCTTCCCATCTTTGTGGATTTATGTACCTTTGGTCTTTGAAGTTGGTGACCTTTGGATGAGGTTTCTGAGTGGATGTCCTTTTTGTTGATGTTAATGCTATTCCTTTCTGTTTGTTAGTTTTTCTTCTAACAGTCAGGTCCCTCTGCTGCAGGTCCACCCCAGACCCTGTTTGCCTGGGTATCACCAGTGGCGGCTGCAGAACAGCAAAGATTGCTGTCTGCTCCTTCTTTTGAAAACTGCATCCCAAAAGGGCATCCACCAGATGCCAGCCAGAGCTCTCTTGTATGAGGTGTCTGTCGGCCCCTATTGGGAGGTGTCTCCCAGTCAGGATACATGCGGGTCAGGGACCCAGATGAGGAGGCAGTTAGTCCCTTATCAGAGCTTGAAAGCCATGCTGTGAGATCCGCTGATCTCTTCAGAGCTGCCAGGCAGGGACGTTTAAGTCTGCTGAAGCTGCTCCTACAACTTCCCAGGTGCTCTGTCCCAGGGAGGTGGGAGTTTTATCTGTAAGTCCCTGAATGGGGCTGCTGCATTTTTTTCAGAGATGCCCTGCCCAGGGAGGAGGGATTCTAGGGAGGCTGTCTGGCTGCAGCGGCTTTATTTACATTGTGTGGGTAAAACTGACTACCCAAGCCTCAGCAATGGCAGATGCCCCTTCCCCCACCAAGCTCCAATGTCCCAGGTTCAGCTCAGACTGCTGTGTTGGCCATGAGAGTTTCAAGCCAGTGGATTGTACCTTGCTAGTCTCCATGGAAGTGGGATCAGCCGAGCAAACACTTGGCTCCAATGGCTTCAGCTGCCTTTCCAGGGCAGTGAGCAGTTCTGTCTCTCTGGCATTCCAGGAACCACTGGGGCATGTAAGAAAAACTTCTATGGCTAGTTGTTTCTGCTCAAATGGCCATCCAGTTTTGTGCTGGAAACCGAGGGCCCTGGTCATGTAGGCACTGCAGGGAATCTCCTAGTCTGTGGGTTGCAAAGACTGTGGGAAAAGTGCAATATCTGGGCCAGAGTGCGCAGTACAGTCCCTAATGGCTTCCCTTGGCTAGGAGAGGGAGACCCTACCCTACCCTGGCTCACCCTCCTTGGGCTGAACCACTGTCCAACCAGCCCCAATAAGATGAACCAGGAACCTCAGTTGGAAATGCAGAAATCGCCCACCTTCAGTGTTGATCTCGCTGGGAGCTGCACACTGAAGCTATTCCTGTTCAGCTATCTTGCCAGCAATCTCCTCTTTGTTTCTTGTTGTTGTTGTTGTTGTTGTTAACTCTTAAATTTGTCCTCACTGAGCCTCCAACAATTGTTTAATTAAGATTTCCCTATCCTTGTACTGATTCCTCTTGGAGCATTCTGCTCATGGATTTCTGCTTTTTTAGGTAAACTGTGGTTCTTCTGTATGCATCTGTCTCTAATTTTGAGAGCAGCATGTTTGTCCTGTGAACTCTGTTCTTTGATGGATTTAAGAAAAATTGTTAATTTTCAGATTGTTAGCTCTTTTCTTGTTATTTGCTGGGATTGATGAATTCCATGCTCTTCACATGCTAGACTGGAAAGAAAAAGGTTTTGGGTGTGGTTTTAAATTTTCTTTCAGATTTCCTCATTGTCCCATGGATTATTTAGAAATGTGCTGTCAAAGTGTTTAGAAAGTTTTATTACTATCTTTCCATGATTAATTTCTAGTTATTTTACACTGTAGTCAGAATGCACAGTCTATAATGACTGCACGTCTTTTCAATTTCTTGAGACTTGTTTTAGGCCCAGGATATGGTCATTTTTTGTATATGCTCTATCCGAGCTTGAATACCTATACTGCTATTGAGTTTAGCACTCAATGTATGTCAATTAGATTGTGTTGGCTGACTGTATTTTTCATTTCTATATTCTTTTTTTTTTTCTTTTTTAAGAGACAGGGCCTCTATCACTCAGGCTCGAAAGCATTGGCATGATCATAGTTCACTGCAGTCTCAACTCTTGGACTCAAGTGATCCTCCCTCCTCAGCCTCCCAACTAGCTGCAACTACAGGCACGTGCCACCACACCCAGCTAATTTTGTTACTCTTTGAAGACAAGGTCTTGCTATGTTGCCCAGACTTGTCTCAAGCTCCTGGCTCCTGGCCACAGGCAATCCTCTCACCTTGGCCTCTCTAAGTGCTGGGATCACAGGTGTGATCCACCATGGCTGGCCTTTCAGTTCTCTATTCTTGATGACTTTCTATCTAGTAGTTATTTATTTATTTATATTGCATTTTAAGTTTTGGGGTACATGTGAAGAACATGCAAGATTGTTGGCAGTGTGATTTTCTGCCTTCCTCCCCCTCACCTATATCTGGCATTTCTCCCCATGGCCTCCCTCCCCAACTCCCCATCCCCCACTGTCCCTCCCCTATTTCCCTCCAACAGACCCCAGTGTGTAGTGCTCCCCTCCCTGTGTCCATGTGTTCCCATTGTTCAACACCCACTTATGAGTGAGAATATGCAGTGTTTGATTTTCTGCTCCCGTGTCAGTTTGCTGAGAATGATGGATTCCAGGTTCATCCATGTCCCTATAAAGGACATGAACTCATTGTTTTTTATGGCTGCGTAATATTCCATGGTGTATATGTGCCACATTTTCCCTGTCCAGTCTATAAGTTGGTGAGAAGTGGATGTTGGAGTCCCCATATATAATTGTGGGTTTCTATCTCTCATTTCACTAGTTTTTCTTTTATGTATTTTGAGATTCTGATTTTTGGTTTGTACACATTTAAGATTATTATGCCACTCTGATAGAGTGATCCTATAATCATTATGTTATGTCCCTCTTTGTAATAATTTTCTACAAAGTATATTTTATTAGATATTAATATAGACAATCTTTTCCCATTCTTTTATTTTTAAAACACCTATGTTGTTAAATTTGAAATGATTTCTACTCTTCTCATCTGTCCTTTGACTGGTATATTTAGACCACATATATTTAAGGTAGTTGTTGGTATTTTAGCACTTAAGACAGACATTTTAGTATTTGTTTTCTATTTATTTCCTTTGGTTCTTGTTCTCAACGTCCTGTGCATTTCTTGAACATTTTAAGGATTTCATTTAGATTTATTTATAGTGCTTTTGAATGTATGCCTCGTATAGTTTTGTAGTGGTTACTCAGGGTATTAAAAAATACCCATGTGACTTAGTCTCTGAGTATTAACATTTTACCACTCTGTGAAGTGTGGAAACCTTAAATCCATTTAGGTCCCTTTATTTATCCACTTTTAAAATACCATTGTCTTGAGTAACAGATAGGGTTACAATTTCTTTTAATAATCAATTTTGATCTATAAGACTTAGCAGGAGAAGTGGGGGGTGGGGAGTTGGGGAGAAATAGCATGGGGAGAAATACTAGATATAGGTGATGGGGAGGAAGGCAGCACATCACACTGCCACGTGTGTACCTATGCAACAATCTTGCATGTTCTTCACATGTACCCCAAAACCTAAAATACTATTAAAAAAAAAAACTTAGCAGGAGAACAAGTCATTTTACATACCCTTCTCTATTGTTCCTCTTCTTTCCTGATACTCTATTATTTCTTCTTTCATTATTTCCTTTCCCTTGGAAGAATTTCATTTCACCAATATCTAAGAGTAGGTCTGCAAGCAATGAATTCTTTTAGTTTTCCTTCAACTGAGGATACCTTTATTTCCCACTTATTCCTGAAAGACAATTTTACTGATAATATAATTTGAAGCTGATAGTTTTTTGTTTGTTTCCTATCAGCTGTTAAAAACTTCTGTCCCATTTTCTTTTATCTGGCTTTCAGTTTCACATGAAAAATCCACTTTCATTTGATATTCTCCTGTCAATAATACATCATTTTATCTGGCTGTTTTCAATATTTTTTAATTTGTCTTTAGTTGTCAGAAGTTTAATTATCATGTATCCTGGTATGAGTCTTTTGGTGGTTTACTCCCTTTAGGGTTTGCTCAGTTTCCTGAATCTATAGGTTTGTATCTTTCACTAAATTTGAAAAATTTTCAGGCATTATTTCTTCAAGTACTCTGTCAGCCCTGCTCTCTTTCTCCTTTCTTGGACTCCAAAGATATGAATGGTTTTGAAATTTAATTATTTTTTATTACACAAGTCTCTGAAGTTTGATTTTTTTTTTCTTTGCTTTCTCTTTTTTTAGAACTGGGTAAATTCCATTTATATATCCTCAAGTTCACTGATTCTCTTATCTGTTATCTCTATTCTACTAGGAGCTCATCCAGTGAGTTTTTGGTTTCTCTTCTGTTACTGTTACTGGTGGAGGAGATCTGAGTTATCCCAAGTTACCAGTGGCATATCTGTATGGGTATGCAGCAACATCAGTCCTCCTCAGTAGAAATAATTTGACTGAGGAGCATAAAGCAGAAGAAGAGACGAAGGCAAGTTTTAGAGCAGGAGTGGAAGTTTATTTAAAAAGCTTTAGAACAGTAAGGAAAAAACAGAAAGGAAAGGAAAGGAAAGAAGGAAAGTACAACCGGGAAGACAGCCAAGTAGATGACTTGAGAAACCAAGTGGACAGCTTGGCCTCTTGACTTTATACACTGGCATACTTCCAGGATCTTATTGGGAAGCTGCTGATCAGTTTTAAGTGTTTTCTATCTATTAGGAGACTGACTTTCCCTGGCACCAGCTTTGACCAATTATTACCTTAGAGAAACTGTTAACAATAGCCTGACCGTCAGCCAAAGGTCACCCAACACTCCTGGTGTGCATGTGTTGGGGAGCCCTCTCCTGCCCTGCTCATACTTGACTACTTACCTACTGTAACATCATTATTGTATCTTTCACTTGTACCGTTACCATTTCGTTTGGCTTTTTTATTTTATTATTTTTTTTAGGCAGGGTCTCTGTCACCCAGGCTGGAGTGTAGTGGTGCAATCACAGCTCACTGTAGCCTCAATCTACTCAGCTCAAATGATCCTCCCCAACAGCTTCCCAAGTAGCTAGGACCACAGGCTCACACCAACATGACCAGCTAATTTTTGTATTTTCTGTAGAGAAGGGGTGTTTTACCATGTTGCTCAGACTGGTCTCAAACTCCTGGACTAAAGTAATCTGCCTGCCTCAGACTCCAGAAGTGCTGGGACCATGCCTCACTTCCATTTTTTTTTTTTTTTAATGGAGTCTCACTCTGTCACCCAGGCTGGAGTGCAGTGGCACAATCTCGGCTCACTGCAACCTCTGCCTCCTGGATTCAAGCAAATCTCGTCTCAGCCTCTTGAGCAACTGGGACTACAGGCACACACCACCAGGCCTGGCTAATTTTTCTATTTTTAGTGGAGACAGTGTTTCACCATATTGATCAGGCTGGTCTCTAACTCCTGACCTCAGGTGATCCACTCACCTTGGCCTCCCAAAGTGCTGGGATTACAGGTGTGAGTCACTGCACTCAGCCTCATTTGGTTCTTTTAAAAATAACTTTTATTTCTTTGCTGAAATTTTCAATTTTTTTCATTTGTTTCAAATGATTATTTATTCCTTCTTGAATCCTTTTTATGACAGCGGTTTTAAAATCCTAGTCAGGTAATTCCGACACCTGATTTATCTCAGTGCTGATGTCACTCAATTGTCTTTTTTAATTCAAATTGTGAGTTTTCTATTACATCCTGGACATTTTGTCTATTATGTTAGGAGACTCTAACTTTAAACTTTCTATTTTAGCAAGCAGTCACCTTGTTTAGCTTTCGCATGCAGATCCTCTCCTACCTTTGTCAGCGATCATTTCAGTAAAGTTTAGTTTTTGAAGGCTTTTTGGTGCTATTTTGGTCTGACTGGTTTGCCTGGTGCCATTCAGGCTCCTCCTGTTTTCTGTTTGCGCTGCCTGAGGGGAGCAGAAATGGTTTCCCTAGGCCTGTTGCCCAATGTCTCTTAGTTGGGCATGGAACTTGCAGGCCTGCAGTGACAAAGAGGCTTCCCTGCCTAGTCCCTTGTTTTGACAGAGCCCCCATCTGCCTGTGGAGATGAGTGGTCATCCTGGGATGAGCACTTATGGCAGGGTCTCTTTTTCTCCTGGCTGCCCACGTCTCTGAGTGGGGAACGGACTGGCTGCTCATTCTAACAATGAGCAATGGGGATTAGGGATGTCTTGATGGATTCCCCTTGATTATGTTGTCAGGCTCACCTCTTGCTGGAGGGACTCCTGTTTGATCTCGGAGAGGAATAAGCCTACCTGGGCTGCCTTCTCTTGTTAGGTTGGAGGTCAAGAAATACCCAACCTGGACTGACATCTTGTTGGGTGACAGGATATAAAACACCTTGCTTCTGTGTTGTTACTATAGCCCTGGGATCCCAAACCAGCTCTCCTTCATACCACCTTTCAGAGTTCTCCTTTGGTTGCCACTTGTATTATTTCCAGGCCTTATGGTTGTACTTAGTGGAAAGGAATAGTGAGAAATGAATCTACAGTCTTGTCTGAACTGGAAGTCCAATCAATAGGATTTTAGAGTATGAAATTCTCAAGATAGACAATATTTTCAGTCAGTCCTGTGTTCTAGTAGCCTACATACCAGCTTGGTGACTTTGAACAAGACTTGTTATTTCAGCCACATAAAATATATTTAAAGCTCCCAGCCCAAGACCTAGCACAGATGAACCACTCAATAGGTATTCAGCCTTTTCCTAGAAATCATCTAGTTCAAACCACCTGTCTTAAATACAATGTACCAGGGGCCTAGAGAAACAAGGTAGTCGTCTTTCAAATGTGCTGTGCCTTACATATACCCAAGTAGCATTTTTCCCCCAAAGGCCAGCACATACTCCATTAATACTCGATTTTGTTCCTTACTTCTATAGTTAGTTCTAGTTCAGTTGGACAGGATTTGAAGATTGAAATTAATAATACCAATTTATATTTGAAAAGTACTTCCAAATTTGCAAAATGTTTTGCAGCTACAATTTCCCTTGGCTGTCACAATCACAGCATCAGTCTGGCAGGGTAGAGATTATTCCTGTTTTGTAAATAAGGAAACACAACAGGTCGGGGGCTGACTTATCCAGAAGCGCTTTCTCATTTAGAGGCTTCCTTTGACACCCTCTCTTCTGTGAAACTAGGCCTTTTTTGAATGACAGGAGGTTGTGAACATAGTTGATTTCAGAGTGCCCAGCTTGCCACACCCTCACCCACAGCTAACACAGTGTATTACCTTGGGACTACAGAGTGAATAAATTCCGAGATCACACTTATGTTCTGTACAAAGTACCATAAAAATTTGGAACTCAAATTATCCTTAGAGTTTGATATGGTTTAGATCTGTGTTCTCGCTCAAATCTTATGTTCAATTGTAATCCCCAGTGTTGGAGGTGGGGATCCTTCATTAATGGTTTAGCATCATCCACTTACTGCTGTTCTCCTGAGAGTTCCTGTGAGATTTTTTTTTTTTTCTGAGATCTGGTTAACTGTGTGTAGCACCTCCATCTTCACTCTCCTGCCATGTGAGATGCCTCGCTCCCCCTTTGTCTTATGTTGTGATTTTAAGTTTTCCTGAGGCCTCCCCAGAAGCCAAGCAGATGCCAGCATCATGCTTCCTGTACAGCCTGTGGAACTGTGAGCGAATTAAACCTCTTTTCTTGATAAATTATCCAATCTCAGGTATTTCTTTATAGCAATGGATGAAAGGGTTGATACAGAGTTTGTTGGTTAAAAAAAAATCCTACCAGAATAGATGAAAATACACATCTGTATAGGTCACCTCAGGGAAAGCAGTTACCTCAAATCAGAAAGGAGGCTGTTGAATTCTAACCAAGGAAAGTACGGTATAGCTCAGAAACGCAACACTGAAATTTGACATAGAAGAAAGCTGTAGCATGGTTAACAATAGGAGACTGGTTGAATAAACTATAGTTCATATAGTGAGAAACTATGTGTCCATTAAAATAGCAAAATAAACCTATATTTGTTGAAATGATGTTCAAAATTAAATGAGACTGTTATATAGTTCTATTTTCTTCTCTGTGCATGTAGATTTCTCTCTGCATAGAGAAATTCCGACGTCTTCTTTTTTGGTTCTCTATATTTTAAAAACATTCTGTAATGAACAAAGATTATTGGCTAATTTAGCCTAATATATTACATTGTAATCTGATTGTATAAAGACAATATGTCAAGAGTAGGAAGGGGCTGAATGGAGTTGAAAAAGAAAGAATAAGAGTAAGAACTTGTCAGTGTAATCAGCAGCATCGAGGGTGAAAGTAGGAGGAGGCTGACTAATGCTTTTTGACTTTTTTATTATGTGCCAGGGACTTTACCAAGTAATACTTTACATGTTAGCTCTGTTAACTTGCACAATGACCCTGTGTGGTAGGTACAATTATCATTCCCATTTTATAGATGTGACCTCTGAGGCTGAGAGAGAGAAAATGACTTGCCCAAAGCCACCGGACTAGCAGAGCCAGGACTAGATCCCAGGTCTCTCTGTATTCCACTCACTGGAGGCCCTGATCATGTGGTGCCCAGAGAGGGAAGCTCTTTTGAGGCCTGGAGGAAATAACCCCCAAGTTCATGAGTGGGAATTCTTGCTGGGAGAGGAGGCGGCCAGGGCAGGAGAGAAGGCCCTGGAAGGGGAGGAAGAGCTTGGTCCCTGAACAGGTCTGTCCCCAATGTGAATAAACAAACTGGTATACTGTCAGCACTCTTTTATGAGTTAAGTTGGTGTCAGTCTTGCCCTCACAGCTGGTCAATGGCAGTGCTTTTAAGAACCAGGTGTCCTGATACCTTTCTTGTTTTATTTTAACATCAACAGAGAATATTTTAACCTATCTGCAGATTCTGTCTTTATAAGGTGGTTCATCTGTTGAGGCTAGGTCAGTGTACCATTTTTGGAGGTATGCTGTCTTTTCTTTTCTTTGTAGCTAATACACAACAACTTCACACATGCAAAAGACTGAAGGTTTTTAATTTTGGACAAAAAAACACTGTATCATCCAAACATTTACAAACTGTAACACAACTGCAGTAGAGGGCCAGTGAGCATCTGTGGCACTGGACAAAACAACTGGCAGTGAACATCTTCACTTGGTCATACATCCATGCCTCAGTGGTGTGGAACACTCACGATAACATATGATAGGGAATTAAAGTCAATCATTCACACTGTTGTACCTTGGCAAGTTCAGACTTGAGCTGCTGTGACAGTGTTAGTCTGCAAACCTGGAGCTAATAAAAAGGTTCTCAAAGAATCTATATAGTTCAATTCTGAATTATACATCAGTTGCATGTTCTTCATGCAGGTATGTGGGTGACATTAACATATTACAGATAACACTGGTCATATACTTAAATCTCACTTTTAAAGTTGCCTGATAATATATCCCAGAGAAAAGGCCAATTGCTTCACTTTGGTTTGTATCTCTGGCTTGGCATATCTCAAAGTTCTCATTAAACTTAGCTAGACAATATGAAAGTAAGAAGATTTGCAGTAATAGAGTTTCTAAATTCTTGGACAAATCCTCTTCATCTGAATGCCCAAATAATCTATGAGACCAGATGCTACTAAAGTTCCAGTAAACACACACACACACACACACACACACACACACACACACACACACACA
>NW_022437031.1:1774082-1857891 GCF_009761245.1 Sapajus apella
ACACACACACACACACACACACACACACACACACACACACACACACACACACACACAGCTGTACCATGAGCTATATTCTGAAAGGACTGAACTTGTTAGCTGTTCCTAAGCCAGACGCATTGTCAAAGTAGAATATACAACATGCTGTTTCAGAAGCAGTATATGTGCTCTGCTTCTCACTGGCATTCACGAAATAAATCACCCTGTCTGCAAATGCAAGTGAGGTGGAGACTTGGAGGCACTGCATGTGAACTAGTATGGCCAAATGCATGTGAAGTGGGACCAGAGGACATGGGTGTTTGAACAGTGATTATCTATGACTTTGGTGTATGTTTCTCATCTGACTGGTGAGAAATCCAATGATGCTTCAGCACAAGAAGCAAAAAGAGGGCTAAGGACTGATCTGCCTCAGGGACATACTAAGGGGAGAGAATACCACCCATCAGCCTTAACTCTCTAAAAATAAAAGAAAACCCAGGACTACATATCATAACAGAGAAAAGTATTGACAACGAAAATACAAAACTCAAAGCATTCTTAAGGAAAGAATTTCTACCACTGTAAAAGCGAAAATACAAAACTCATAGCATTCTTAAGGAAAGAGTTTCTACCAGTGTAAAAGCCTTAAAAAGAAAATAGATTACTCTCAGTACCACTTGGAAAAGAAGACTTTTGGACCTTATTATGAACAATTTAATCTCAAGGAGCACATGAAATTTTAAATAACTGGAATGCTGGTAATCATGAATAAGTATACACTCTTTTTATTGAACTGGCCAGGTGTATTTCTTTATTATTATTCTCTTCCCTTCACCTTTCCCACCTCTTTTTCTACAACTAGGATTCTGTTAGGGCTGGTGTAGGGCCCTCTAAAAAGTCAGAGTACGAAGCCATGAAAATGGTTGAAAGGTTAATAAAGCTTTGGAAGAGAAAAAGGCTTTTAAGTTACCCCCAATGCTTTAAAAAGCACCCAGGGACAGGGCACCAGACTTAGCATGCCAACTTCTCAGTTCCTGCAAGACCCATGGATCTAAATGAGACAGCTGCTTTCAAAGCACACTTGTCTTTTGTGAAAACAAGTCACAAATCGTAGAGAATGTAACATGCTTTTACTTGCATTGACATGTAAAGGAGACATGAGCTGCCAAGGCTCGTGACAATACTAGTACTTCCTATTTAAAAGTAAGGGAAAGACTGTCAGTCCCACAGCCAGGGAATCAGAGAAGACATGTTCTATAGGGCTTGAAAAGCAGATTTTCTTTTTCTTTTTTCTTTGGAAAAGTTTCTATGCTACCATCACATACTTTGAAATCACAACTGCCTTTAAAAGGACAAGAAAACAAGAGTCGTTTATGACCTAACATCTTTCCCTCTGTCTGTTTGGTATTGCCTGACAGCCCAACCGTTTCTTCACAGTATATTAAAACAAAAACAAACAAAAAAACCATAGGAATAACATGTAAGGCTTAAGCCATGTCTTTTTGTTTGTTTTTAAATGTCTGTATCAAAAAGCAGGTGTAGATTTGGCACTTAGAATAAAGCAACCAGATTTGGTTGGAGAATCTGCCTGTATCATACATAGAATTCTGAGAGTGAGAAGCCTGAAGGTGGGGTAAAGATTTGGTTTATATATCACTAAATTATACACACTGGGAATTAATAGAGAAGGTGAGAATTATCTTCCTAGGTATAAACCAATCTGGAGTATAGTAAACCCCTTTTGAGAGAGGTATTTTAACATAAAGGTAATTTACATTTCCCTAAACAATTGTTTAGAAAAAAGGACACTTAATAAAATACTCTCACAGAGAGATTTCTCAAAAGTATATCAAAGCCTAATTAGCATCAAGAAAAGTTGGGTGTTTAATAAAAGCCAGTATGTAACAAAGATCTAACACGATCATCTTTAGTTATTAAACTTCTCTTTCTACTTAATTAAAACCCAACTTAAATAGTTACCAATTAGGTTTGAAAAGCACCTCTTAAAAAGATTTGGATTCCTTTTGGCTGGAAGTATTCTGAGAAAGGTCTCACTTCTAGTGAAGTGTGAGGGCTATCTCAGACTAAAGGTGTTTCATGCATGTTGGCAGGCAATGACAACTGACTTGCTGGTAATTGAAGATAATTTCTAAGGCTACTTTCCAAAGATATATATGTCTAATATATACACCATAAGCTTTACATTCTTGTGGTTAGTTCTATATAATTTCAGGTTTTCTTTCATAGAGCAAGCCTTATTAGTGAATTTCTTCTTTAAAAAGTCAAAAGTGTTAGCTGTTATTTAAGTTTGTTATTTAAGATTGCTTTATTACTGTGATAAATCTGTCATTTCATCAACTAAGCAAATAATTAATGAATTTTTAAAACAGTGGCCATGGTAGAATTTGAGTCTGGCCACAAGCACAGAAACAGAGCATGCTTCATGTTTAGAAAAGATAAGCAGTAACCCCAGGCCTGTGAAACTTGTGTAGAAAGCAGGCAGAGGTCAGATTAGTGGATGACAGTGGCAGGTGGTTAAATGCCTTCCAATTTAAGTAAAGCAGTCACATGAGAATGGAATTTCTGCTTGGGGAACTGGTAGGGTAGGACAGTGTGGGTAGGGAGTCATATTTCTTTTGCGGCATAGGTGTTATATCAGAGTATGAAGTGAAAGCCATTAATAGATCATCTTTTCTAGTACTCCTGCCAACTTACCTTCATAAGTCTCCTCACTATTGCTGAGCTCCTACCTACAGATAGCTACTCTGCTTTTACTAGTGTATAAATATCTGGATTCCATCTTTTTCTTCTCTCAGATTTTCAAATCCAACTGTAAACCCAAAAGGTGTTGGGTGTTGAGAATAAATAGGTGATTTTCACGCAGCTTTTTTTTTTCTTAGTTCTGTATTTGTTATATGCAAGCAATAATGGGACATGTTGGAGAGTAAAAATATCGAAGACCAAACTAACTGACCTCACAGATTTTGAGACTGAAATTGCTCCTGTGGCCTTAATTAACAAAATAATACAGTCTTTTAAAAATTTTGTTTTTACTTTTGGAAATACCAGGGTTGTGGTTTACCACTTCTCAGTTTAGAATTATATTGAAAAGTCTTTCCTTTCACTATTATTTTGTTTTTGATCTAAGAAATAAGGTTAGGTACTATGTACTGTCCTTGTACAGATCTTTAGGAATAAATCAAGGCTTAATTTTTTTTATTTGCAAAAACTACTCTGTCTTACCATTTACCTTTTTACTTTCTTCCCTGAAAACTCAACACACTCTATCCAGAACATCATGCTAATTAATGGACTGCAAAATACAGATTGAGATATGGGAGAAAGGTGTGGGAGCAAGCTCCAGAATGGCTCACTGGTGGCAGATTGGTACCGTCATCCTTTTTGGCAACGTCCTTCACAAAGCCAGAATTACATGTAACTTCCAGATCAAAATGGTGTGTACAGACCCCGTTTTATTTTCCAAAAGAAGTCAAATGATGATTTAGTTTATATAAAGTAAGGACTAAATCATGGAAAGAGGAGGACAAGAGAGATACAAAAGGAAATCATCCTCATGCTTTAAAATTATAAGATCAAGGCAGCTATCAAAAAGATGTAAGTAAGATATGGCCCTATTTATTAATGGGAAAGTTCCAAATAAATTAAGAGTTCTTTAAAAACAAAGAATTAAAACAGTTACCAAGAGGAAATAAACAGAAAAATGACTCCATTTATATATTAAAAAAAGACAACCAAAATGATTTACAGTTCTTCCACTAAAGAGGTTGTTTTGGGTAAATAGTTTAGCTAGGGAAAAGAAATCAAGGAGCTATCCTGGTATTCCTCTCCTACACATAAATTAAACCCTTAAAAAGTACCCCTTTTCTTTCAAAGAAAAGCACCTAAGCCTTTAGAGATTTTTTTGAAGGAAAGCACCTAAATCCTCTAGAGATTTCTATGTGCACAACTGGATGTGAAAATCAAGAGATGCCTCTTTAAGTCATCTAATTTTTTAGCTTAAGCCAAATATAGAGTATTTGGAAAAGACATTTTGGTTGAGGACCTGTATTCTGTTGGCATTAAGAGTTCTGGAATTGCTGAGAATATACAGAGCATGATCCAAACTGACCAAGGCCTATCCTACTCTCAGTATGTGGAAGTGGCAAAATCATGACTAAATATCCAACAGGAAAGATGAAAAACCCATCAAGTATATCAAGCTCTAGGAGAAAATCTGATGTTTAAATAAAAATACATCCCTTTCCCCAGGAGTATCTGTATATGCTATCAGAATGGACTTTATTCAAAAGTGTACATTAGCACAAGGTGATAAACCTACCAGATTTAAAAGTAGGGCCAATTGTGCCTAAAAAATCCAAAAATCTCATGTGATATCCAGAAAAGGGAAACCACTTGTCTTCATAAAAAGACCCAAAACGGGATGTATTTTGCAAAAACCCAGATAAGCACATAGACCATGTCTCAGTCTGAGTCTGAAGCACCAAGATTTTCAATTACTTCCTGAACCGATGCTGAGAATGCTATTAATCAATGTTATTAATACAAAACTCATTAATTTGAAATTTATAATTTCAGACTGTAGTGGATTCAAGTTTACCTATGAGCCATCTATGAAAAAGGGAACTGGCTAAGTATTATAACAAGACCTAGGTGGGGTGTGGGTTGGAGAGAGCAAGTGTCATAACTTAAGAAAACTTTCCTTACATGTTTCAAACCACCAAACACCCATGCACTCATGCTAACAATTAAGCATCATTTTGATTTCTTTCTCAGGGAAATATTGTATGTCTCCATTAGCAATAATGTTAGCTAACATCTCATGACTTAAGAATACCTGAAAGTAAAATTTTCTTTTAATATATTCTGCAATTTAGTTACCTGGTGTATACCATCTCTCCATCCCCTCAAATGGGTCGTTATTGACCATTGTGAAAATACTTCCATTCACTCTCACATTACATCAGTGAGGGTAGAAAATAGGGGAGGTCAATCATTAAGGAAAACAGATAGTAGAACCAGTTTAATACATGTCTCAGCTGAGAGGCAACATTTCTATAGTTAAATCCCATTTTAGAACAATAACATATTCTTTGCCTTGGCTATACTCTGTACTGCTTAATATGAACATATTGGTCACTTAATCGGTAAAGTAATTTCCTTCTAGACTCTTAAGTGGGAAGAGGGGTGCCCTGGCCTCACCCGCTTAAACCAATTGGAAAAGTAGCAGAGCCCTCTCTGGGACAATAATCATTGTAGCTGCTGTAGGTGTACCTAGCATGGAAGCAGATGAGTAACTAATTCACTGCTGCTTGGAGTAGTCTGCCTCATTGGTGCTGGCCTTGGAGATGCCTGTGTCTCCCAAGATGCCCATATCCCCAGGGAAACCCAGCTCTCCAGATAAACCCCTGGCCTCAGAAATACCCATGTTTCCAGAGATACCCGTGGCCTCAGAGATGTCCATGGCCCCAGAGATTCCTAAGTCTCTGGAGAACTCTGTAGTCTCAGAGGTACTCATGTCTCCATAGATGCCTCTGTCTCCAGAGATGCCCACATCCCCATAGATATTTATGGCCCTAAGGCTGCCCACAATCCCACAACAGTCACGGTGGAGGTCTGCACACTGGCTTTTTACTTGATCCATCTGAGCTCGGAGGCCTCCTTCCCTGGAGAGGGTGCCATTTTCCATCAAGGTATTCAGGTCTCCATCAATACCCATAAAGCCAAGAGGATTGGTCAAAGGACTTCCCAGATGTTGGGATAGTAAGTTTCCTAATTGAGAGCAGGTACAGATCTCTTCTGGTGGCTCATCACGGGCTTTTAGTTTCTGCCTCAGGAGCAAAAAAGGGTTGAGAAGAATTAGAAACAGGAGAAAAAACTAGGCAAACATCACCCTGACCTGCAGAGGTCCTGCTGCTGTGACTTATAATGGTAGCAAATGGCCTTTTGCTCACCTCCTCCCCCACAACATCTTTCCCTCATCACAGGCCATAGTACTTTAGAAGCCCTACCATTGAAGAATCTCAAAGGTCTTATATCTATAAAAGTCCTCTTTTCTGATAAGTGCAATTTTGTTCATGGGATGGGGAGAGGACAAGGGAATAGATCACTAATATTTATTTAATACCTCTATGTGCTGGGTACTTTACATACAGCATTTCCCTTCATCCTTATAATAAACCTATTAGTTTAAGTATTAGCTATATTTACAGATAAAGAAACTGAGGCTCAGAGAATTTAAGTAAGTCACCCAAATTCACACATGCTGGAAGTGAAGAACTAGGATCTGACCCTGCATCTGCCTAATGCCAAAGTCTATGACCTGTTGCCTACCTCATGCTACCTCTAATAGATATTTTCACTTTCTGAGATAATATGACTGATACTTTACAACAGTGATTCTTTGGGGTCATAAGGCCTCATTGAAAACCTGATGAAAATTATGGATCTTCTCTTCAGAAAAATGCATACATCAGTGAAGGTAGAATGCATACATTTTTCTGAAGGTGGTGGGGGGAGTCTTTTAAACTTTTTATTTTGTACCTTATTGTATTCTGTATTTTCTAACTTTATACCTATATTGCCTTTTTTTTTTTTTTAAAGTCAACAGGGTTGTCTGGGTGATATTATAAGCCATTTTTGTTTTTCTTCTCTGTATTAAAAAAAGAAAGTTAATAACACATACATAAATACACATACATACTTCAAAAGGAAGCCTTTCCAGAGTGATCTAAGTCTATGTGAAATGAATCTGATTCTTTCTCAGGAGTCAGGCAGGGATAAGTGAGAGGGCTGGGTCTAGAATAGGGGACCTTCCCTGAGGGCCTTGTGGAAGAATCTGCTAGTAGCTAAAAGAGGAGCCGTAAGAAGAAGTTTATCTACTACATCTAATCTACTTAGGGCTGGGCCTTCCTGGGTTGCATGTTTTCTATGATTTTAAGTTATGCTTTAGTTCCCCCCCCAGTTCCCACAAACCATTTTTTTTTTTTTTTAAACGGAACCAAGTAACTGGTTGTTGCCTCCCAATAGGACATTAAAATGTTTGGGATCTGATATAATTACAACACATTTATTTTCACAATAAAATGACATTTGTTTACTTACAGGGAGCAGGAAAGCTATGCCTTATTTGGCTTAAAGTGGGTTCACACCCAGTTCCTGAATAGCACACCATTTCCAATAATTCTTTTATAAGAGATACCCTTTCCCTGTCCTTCAAACAAACCTTTAGGGATCCCTACATTTCATAAGCAGCTCAGTTTATGAAATCAACAAGAAATGCTTTTTGACTTCTGTAACCTGTGTCCAACATGGTCACTCAATAAGCAGAGTTTGCAGTCTACATGGGAAATAATACAAATCTTCTTTTATAAGATTTTCCTAATTGGAAGACAGCAATTGCACTGTTCTTATCAGCATACCCAAGATATTATGCTTATTCTCTTGATGGATAACAAATGCTATGTGATTTCTCTGTCATTCCTTCTTGTTCCTGCTAATCATTCCATCCAGATCCAAAAAAAGATAAGGGAACAAATTCACTTGTTTTTTTCTAGTTAAGTGACATATTTACCACATTTTGGGAAGTAACAAAAGGAGTTATGCACAAAGCTTTATACACATGGGTCACATGGAAAGCCAAAGAGTATAGAAAAGCCAGCCAGGCAGCTTTCTACAAGTATTAACTCAAGTCCAAGCAGGCTGGACCTACCCAGAAGGGGCAAGAATATCTCTCTTTGGGAGTTTTCTCCTCACCTTTTCTAGTTCATGCACATCTGTCTCCAGCATTGCTCTCTGTTTCTTAATTTCCAGGAGGCTCTCTAGCATACTCTGCTTGGGCTGCAGCCCTTTGTCAAAGCGGTTATACATCCCACACCAGAACCTCAAATAGACAACAAGGGGAGGGGGGGAAAATGGGTTAGTTTTGCTGGAGTAATTGATTACCAATGTTTTCCTTGTGCCAAGAAAATATTAGCCTAGTAGGTGGGAAGATCTCAAGAGCACTGTAATGTGATGGCATTAAAAAGACTAGACATGCTCATAATTGGGAAGAGTAAAGATACCAGCAAAAAAATCTCAGCTGAAGGAGACATTTTAGACTTTAGCAAACTTGAGGTTCTTTTAAACAATCAAATTAAGCTTTTACTTTGAGACAATTAAAAATTCACATATAGTTTTATGAAATAATAAGGGAGAGAAGTGACATCAGCAAGATGGCAGAATAGGAAGCCCTGGACCCTCTTTCCCCCAATGGATACACTGATTTAATTGCAGCAGAAAGATCAATTCCCTTTATGAGAAACCCAGCAACACATGGAGAGGCTCCTGCACCCTGGATGAGTATGAAACCAGCCAGATTGTAAACAAAACATCTGTAGAAAAAGCAGAACATCCATTCATCATAATCCCAACTCCCAGCACAGTTCCATAGGATCAGGAGGAAACCCCCAGTCCCACCTTTTACCTCAGAATGGGAGAAGTCAGACTGCACATATAATACCAACTTTTCCAGGTGTCACTTGAAAGACTGGCTTCTTTCACACCTATTTCAGAGTTGAAAGTATCTGGTATGTCATAGTATCCTGAGGGCTACAGAGAAGAAAACGGCAATTTCAACTAGCATGCTGGCACGCACCACAGCTCTGTATCTGGCTTAACACAGAGTAGGGGAAAAATCCCAGTTCCCAGCTTCTCCCTGGGAAGGAAAAGGGTTGGAACATGCATCCAGCATTCTAAATTCTCCAGGAGCTACCAAGAGAATGGCTTTGGTGCTACCTGTCTAGGAGCATTGATGAGACTGGACAAACTCTGGATGCCTGGGGGCCACTAATAACAAAGAAAGCAGTTTAAACTAGCAAAGTGGTTTAAAAAGCCCATAGAAGCTCTGGGTTGGTTGGCTGATGAATGTCTTCTCCTGTAAAAGGCCAATCCATATGACTGAGAAAGGTAGTGGATTCTTATGATGTGCAGAAAAAGGGTAGCAAAATCCGAACAAAGAAACAAGTTAAAACTCCAGAAACTAACTCTAATGAAGTGAAAATATATGGATTGCCTAACAAACAATTCAAAATATACACCATGGAAAAGCTCAACAAAATCAAGAGAACAATCCATGAACAAAAAGAAAATTTCAACAGAGACAGAAAATTTAAAAGAATAGGCAGATGTCTTAAAGCTGAAGAATATAGTAACTGAAATAAAAAATCCAATAGAGGAGTTCAATGACAGACTAGAGCAAGCAGAAGAAATAATAAGCAGACTCAAACACAGACTGTCATTATCCAGTCAGAGGGTATAAAGAAAAGAATAAAAAGCTAAAATAGCTTAAAGAAATTATGGGACACCATTAATTAGCAGACCAGTACATGCATTATGGGAGTCAGAAGAGAAGACAGGAAGGACTAGGAATCTTACTTAAAGAAATAATGGCTGAAAACTCCCTAAATCTAAAAAAGGAAATGGACATCCAGATCTAGGAAGCTGAAATGACCCAATAGGATGAATCCAAAGAAATCCACACTAAGACACATAATAATCAAATTGTCAAAAGTCAAAGACAGAGATCATTTTGAGCACCCAGATTCATAAAGCAAGTTCTTAGAGACCTACAAGGAGAATTAGACTCCCACACAATAATAGTGGGAGATTTTAACACCCCACTCATCTTGTTGTCAAGATCAAAAAGACAGAAAATTAACAAGGATATCCAGGACTTGAACTCAGATCTGGATCAAGCGAACCTAACATATATCTACAGAACTCTCCACCCCAAATCAACAGAATATACATTCTTCTCAGCACCACATCATACTTATTCTAAAATTGACCATATAGGTAGAGATCCAAGATGGCTGGATAGGAACAGCTCTGGAGTGCAGTTCCCAGCAGGAACAACGCAGAGAGTGAGTGCCCACCGCATTTCCAAACAAATTTTCACTTCCCACAGACCAGGAGATTCCTGGGTCAAAAAGCACCATGAGTTTTCAGCATGGCGGTTTCAGCTGGTGCTGGCTTGCTGCACAGAAACTCACATAAATCTGGGCAGCCATTTCAACTGGTGCCTGGAATGCTTAGGAGACAGAGCCGCCCATTCAACTGAAAGGGAAGGGCAGAGACAGGGAGCCAGGTGATCTGGCTTGGTGGGTACCACCCCCACAAAACAGGCAATCTGAAACGGTCTGGATTGAGAATTTCACAGGAAGCACAGCTACACTCAGGATGGTCCTGCTCAGTGGGGGTAAGGGCATTCCCCACTACTGAGGCAGTCTGCCACTACTGAGGCAGTTCATACAGCAGGTGGGCAGAGCCTGTAGCAGCTCAGCAATGCCTCTGCTGGCAGACTGTGAGTAGACTACTCCATGGGGGCAGGGCATCTATGAAAAAAGGCAGCAGCATGACAGAAACTTAAAAATAAAACTGACCTTCCTAGGAAAGAGCAGTTGGGAAAAGAGGCGGCTATGAGTTCTGCTGCAGCAGACTTAAAAGTACCTGCCCAGCATCTCTGCACGGAACAACGGAGCTCCCAGCACAGCACTTCAGCTCCTATAAGGGACAGACTGTCTCCTCAAAAACCTCCCCAACCCCCATATACCCAAAGAGACACCTCATAAAGGAGAGCTCAGGCTGACATCTGGCAGGTACCCTCTGGGAAGAATATAACAGAAGAAGAAACTGGCAGCAACCCTCACTGTCCTGCATTCCCCATGGGTGATCCCCAGGCAAGCAGGGTCTGGAGTGGACCTACAGCAGTCCTGCAGCAGAGGGCCTGACTATTAGAAGGAAAACGAAGAAACAGAAAGAAATAACTTCATCATCAACAAAAAGGATGTCCACTCAGAGACCCCATCTGAAAGTCACCAACTACAAAGACCACAGGTAGAAAAGCCACTAAGATGGGAAGAAACCAGTGCAAAAAAAAATGAAAACACCAAAAACCAGAATGACTTTCCTCCTCCAAAGGATCACAACTCCTCACCAGCTAGGGATCAAAGATGGATAGAGAATGAATCTGATGACGTGACAGAAACAGGCTTCAGAAGGTGGGTAATGGCCGGGCGCAGTGGCTCACGCCTGTAACCCTAGCACTTTGGGAGGCTGAGGTGGGTGGATCACGAGGTCAAGAGATCGAGACCATCCTGGTCAACATGGTGAAATCCCGTCTCTACTAAAACTACAAAAAATTAGCTGGGCATGGTGGCACCTGCCTGTAATCCCAGCTACTCAGGAGGCTGAGGCAGGAGAATTGCCTGAACCCAGGAGGCAGAGGTTGCGGTGAGCCGAGATCGCGCCATTGCACTCCAGCCTGGGTAACAAGAGCGAAACTCCGTCTCAAAAAAAAAAAAAAAAGAAGGTGGGTAATAACTCAGAGCTAAAAGAACACATGCTAACCCAATGCAAAGAAACTAAGAACATAGAAAAAAGGTTAGACGAGATGCTAACTAGAATAAACAGCTTAGAGAAGAATATAAATGACTTGATGGAGCTGAAAAACACAGCACAAGAACTTCGCAAAGCATATACAAGTTTCAATAGCTGAATCAACCAAGCAGAAGAAAGAATATCAGAGATTGAAGATCAACTCAATGAAATAAAATGAGAATGCAAGAATAGAGAAAAAAGAATGAGAGGAAATGAACAAAGCCTCCAAGAAATATGGGATTATGTGAAAAGACCTATTCTACGTTTGATAGGTGTACCTGAATGTGACAGAGAGAATGAATCCAAGCTGGAAAACACTCTTCAGGATATTATCTAGGTAAACTTCCCCAACCTAGCAAGCCAGGCCACCATTCAAGTCCAGGAAATACAGAGAGCGCCACACACATATTCCTCAAGAAGAGCAACCACAAGGCAAACAATTGTCAGATTCACTGGGGTTGAAATGAAGGAAAGTATGCTAAGGGAAGCCAGAGAAAAAGGTCAACTTACCCACAAAGGGAAGCCCATCAGACTCGCAGCAGATCTCTCTGAAGAAACCCTACAAGCCAGAAGAGAGTGGGGGCCAATATTCGACATCCTTAAAGAAAAGAACTTTCAACCTGGAATTTCATATCCAGCCAAACAAATCTTCATAACGAAGGAGAAAGAAAATACTTTATGGACAAGCATTGCTGAGAGATTTCGTCACTATAACACCTGCCTTACAAGAGCTCCTGAAATAAGCACTAAACAAGGAAAGAAACAACCAGTACCAGCTACTCCAAAAACATACCAAATGGTGAAGACCATTGTCACAATGAAAAAAATGCATCAATTATCAGGCAAAACATCCAGCTAGCATCAAAATGGCAGGATCAAATTCACACATAACAATATTAACCTTAAAGGTAAATGGGCTAAATGTCCCAATCAAAACACACAGACTGGCAAATTGGATAACAAGTCAAGACCCATCCGTGTGTTGTAACCAGGAAACCCATCTCACATGCAAGGACACACATAGGCTCAAAATAAAGGGATGGAGGAAGATTTATCAAGCAATTGGAGAGCAAAAAAAGCAGGAGTTGCAATCCTAGTCTCTGATACAATGGACTTTAAACCAACAAAGATGAAAAGAGACAAAGAAGGACATTACGTAATGGTAAAAGGATCAATGCATCAAGAAGAGCTCATGATCCTAAATATATTCACACCCAATACAGGAGCACTCAGGTATATAAAGCAAGTTCTTAATGACCTACAAAGAGATTTAGACTCCCACACAATAACAGTGGGCGACTTTAACACTACACTGTAAATATTAGACAGATCAACGAGACAGAAAATTAACAAGGATATCCAGGACTTGAACTTAGAACTGGACCAAGCAGACCTAATAGATATCTACAGAACTCTCCACCCCAAATCCATAGAATATACATTCTTCTCAGCACTGTATTGCACCTACTCTAAAACTAACCACATAATCGAAAGAAAATCACTCCTCAGCAAATGCAAAAGAACAGAAATCATAACAAACAGTCTCTTAGGCCACAGTGGAATCAAATTACAACTTAGAATTCAGAAATTAACTCAGAACCACTCAGCTTCATGGAAACTGAACAACTGGCTCCTGAATGTTGACTGGATAAACAATGAAATGAAGGCAGAAATGAAGATGTTCTTTGAAACCAACGAGAATGAAGACATAACATACCGGAACCTCTGAGACAAATTTAAAGCAGTGTCTAGAGGGAAATTTATAGCAATAAATGCCCACATAAGAAGTGAAGGAAGATCTAAAATCGATAGCATATCATCAAAATTGAAAGAGCTAGAGGAGCAAGATCAAAAAAACTCAAAAGCTAGCAGAAGACAAGAAATAACTAAGATCAGAGTAGAACTGAAGGAGATAGAGACACACAAAAATCCTTCAAAACAAATCAATAATTCCAGGAGCTGGTTTTTTGAAAAGATCAACGAACTAGACAGGCTGCTAGCCAGATTAAAAAAAAAGAAAAGTGAGAAGAATCAAATAGATGCAATAAAAAACGATAAAAGCGACATCACCACTGATTCCACAGAAATACAAACTACAATCAGAGATTACTAAAAACATCTCATGTATATAAACCAGTAAACCTGGAAGAAATGGATAAATTCCTGGACACTTGCACCCTCCCAAACCAGGAAGAAGTTGAAACCATGAATAGACCAATAACAAGGGATGAAGTTGAGGCAGCAATTAATAGCCTACCAACCAAAAAGAGTCCACGTCCAGATGATTCCACAGCTGAATTCTACCAGATGTACAAAGAGGAGCTGGTATCATTCCTTCTGAAACTATTCCAAACAATACAAAAAGAAGGAATCCTTTCCAAATCATTTTATGAGATCAACATCATCCTGATACCAAAACCCGACAGAGACTCAACAAAAAAAGAAAACATCAGGCCAATATCCACGGTGAACATAGATGCAAAAATCTTCAATAAAATACTAGCAAACTGAATGCAACAGCACATCAAAAAGCTTATCCATCAAGACCAACTAGGCTTCATACTGGTGATTCAAGGCTGGTTCAACATACGCAAATCTATAAATGTAATCTGTCATATAAACAGAACCAAAGACTAAAAAACACATGATTATTTCAACAGATGCAGAGAAGGCCTTTGACAAAATTCAACAGCTCTTTATGCTACAAACCCTCAATAAACTAGGTATCAATGGAACATACCTCAAAATAATAAAAGCGATCTATCGAAGGAACATATCTGAAAACACTAAAAGCTATTTACGACAAACCTACAGCCAATATAATAATGAATAGGCAAAAACTGGAAGCATTCCCTTTGAAATCTGGTACTAGACAAGGATGCCCTCTCTCACCACTCCTATACAATATAGTATTGGAAGTTCTAGCCAGAGCAATTAGGTAAGAAAAAAAAAAAGGGTATTCAATTAAGAAAAGAGGAAGTCAAATTGTCTCTATTTGCAGACAACATGATTGTATATTTAGAAGACCCTATACTTTCAGCCCAAAATCTCTCTTAAACTGATAAGCAACTTCAGCAAAGTCTCAGGATACAAAATCAATCTGCAGATATCAGAAGCAATTCTATACACCAATAACAGACTATCAGAGAGCCAAAACATGAGCAAACTCCCTTTCACAATTGCTACAAAGAGAATAAAATACTTAGGAATACAACTAACAAAGGATGTAAAGGATCTCTTCAAGGAGAACTACAAATAACTGCTCTAGGAAATAAGAGAGGACACAAACAGAGAACCATTCCATGCCCATGGTTAGGAAGAATCCATATCGTGAAAATGGCCTTACTGCCCAAAGTAATTTATATATTGATCACTATCCCCATCAAGCTACCAATGATCTTCTTCACAGAACTGGAAAAAAACACCTTAAACTTCATATGGAACCAAAAGAGAGCCTGCATAGCCAAGACAATCCTAAGCAAAAAGAACAAAGCTCGAAGCATCATGCTACCTGATTTCAAATTATACTACAAGGCTACAGTAATCAAAACAACATGGTACTGGTACTAAAACAGAGACATAGACCAATGGAACAGAACAGAGGCCCTGGAGGCAACATCGCACATCTACAACCATCTGATCTTTGACAAACCTAACAAAAACAAGCAATGGGGAAAGGATTCCCTATTTAATAAATGGTATTGGGAAAACTGGCTAGCAGTGTGCAGAAAGCAGAAACTGGACCCCTTCCTGACACCTTACACTAAAATCAACTCCAGATGGATTAAAGACTTAAACATAAGACCTAACACCATAAAAATCCTAGAAGAAAATCTAGGCAAAACCATTCAGGACATAGTCGTAGGCAAGGACTTCATGACCACAACACCAAAAGCATTGACAACAAAAGCCAAAATAGACAAATGGGACCTAATTAAACTCCACAGCTTCTGCACGGCAAAAGAAACAGTCATTAGAGTGAACCAGCAACCAACAGAATGGTAAAAAATTTTTGCAATCTACCCATCTGACAAAGGGCTAATATCCAGAATCTACAAATAACTTAAACAGATTTACAAGAAAAAAACAAACAAACCCAACCAAAAGTGGGCAAAGGATATGAACAGACACTTTTCAGAAGAAGACATATATGAGGCCAACAAACACGAACAAATGCTCATATCACTGATTATTAGAGAAATGCAAAATCAAAATCACATTGAGATACCACCTCTAGAATGGCGATCATTAAAAGATCTGGAGACAACAGATGCTGGAGAGGATGTGGAGAAATAGGAACACTTTTACATTGTTGGTGGGAGTGTAAACTAGTTGAACCATTATGGAAGACAGTGTGGTGCTTCCTCAAGGACCTAGAAATAGAAATTCCATTCGACTCTGCAATCCCATTACTGGGTATATACCCAAAGGATTACAAATCATTCTATTATAAAGACACATGAACATGTATGTTCGTAGTGGCACTGTTTACAATACCAAAGACCTGGAACCAACCCAAATGCCCATCGACAAGACTGGACAAGGAAAATGTGGTCCATGTATACCATGGAATACTATGCAGCCATAAAAAATGATGAGTTCATGTCCTTTGCAGGGACTTGGATGAATCTGAAATCCATCATTCTCAGCAAACTGACACAGAACAGAAAATCAAACACCGCATGTTCTCACTCATAGGTGGGCGATCAATAATGAGAACACACGGACACAGGGAGGGGACCATCACACACCGGGGTCTGTTGTGGGGGCCAAGGGAGGTACAGCGGTTGGAGGGTGGGGAGGTCAGGGAGGGATAACATGGGGAGAAATGCCAGATGTAGGTGATGGAGGGATGGAGGTAGCAAATCACATTGCCATGTGTGTACCTATGCAACAATCCTGCATGATCTGCACATGTGCCTCAAAACCTAAAGTACAATAAAAAAAAATTGACCACATAATTGGAAGTAAAACACTCCTCAGCAAATACGAAAGTACAGAAATCATAACAAACAGTCTCTCAGACCACAGTGCAATCAAATTAGAACTCAGGATTAAGAAACTCACTCAAAACCACACAACTACATGGGAAATGAACAACCTTCTCCTGAATGACTATTGGGTTAATAATGAAATTAAGGCAGAAATAAAGATTTTATTTGAAACCAAAGAGAACAAAGACACAACATGCCAGAATTTCTGGGACACATTTAAAGCAGTATGGAGAAGGAAATTTATAGCACTAAATGCCCACAAGAGAAAGCAGGAAGGATCTAAAATCAAGACCATAACATCACAATTAAAAGAACTAGAGAAGCAAGAGCAAACAAATTCAAGAGGTAGCAGAACACAAGACATAACTAAGATCGGAGCAGAACTGAAGGAGATGGAGACATGAAAAACCCTTCAAAAAAAAATCATTGAATTCAGGAGCTGGTTTTTTGGAAAGATCAACAAGAGAGACCACTAGCCAGACTAAGAAGAAACGAGAGAAAAATCAAATCAATGCAATAAAAAATGATAAAGGGGATATCACTGCCAATCCCACAGAAATACAAACTATCATCAGAGAATACCATAAACACCTCTATGCAAATAAACTAGAAAATCAAGAAGAAATGAATAAATTCCTGGACACAGACACCCTCCCAAGACTGAACCAGGAGGAAGTCTAATCCCTTAATAGACCAATAACAAGTTCTAAAATTGAGGCAACAATTAACAGCCTACCAACCAAAAAAAGTACAGAACCAGAGAGATTCACAGCCAAGCTCTACCAGAGGTACAAAGAGGAGCTGCTACCATTCCTTCTGAAACTATTCCAAACAATAGAAAAAGAGGGAATCCTCCCAAACTTTTTTTTTTTAATTTTATTTTACTTTACTTTATTTTGGAATAAGTAAGCTGATAAAGGAAACATGTTCAGTATGCACTGCTGAGATTTTTAAATTCCAAAAACATTAGGAAAGTTACTCTCACAGATACAAAACAAACAAACAAAAACAACAAAAACCTCGAAGTTTCTTAAACATTCCATTTCAGAAAACGATAAGGAAATATTGCAAAACTGAAAGAGGGCCGGGCGCGGTGGCTCACGCCTGTAATCCCAGCACTTTGGGAGGCCGAGGCGGGTGGATCACGAGGTCAAGAGATCAAGACCATCCTGGTCAACATGGTGAAACCCCGTCTCTACTAAAAAATACAAAAAATTAGCTGGGCATGGTGGCGCATGCCTGTAATCTCAGCTACTCAGGAGGCTGAGGCAGGAGAATTGCCTGAACCCAGGAGGCAGAGGTTGCGGTGAGCCGAGATCGCGCCATTGCGCTCCAGACTGGGTAACAGGAGCGAAACTCCGTCTCAAAAAAAAAACAAACAAAAAAAAAACTGAAAGAGAAATATAATCATCCAAGAATTTAGACACATCCAGGTTATAATTCTTATGTGAAAATGACAGAAAGACTTTCTGTTACATACAAAATCTCAGACATTGTATCATCCATCAGCTTTATTTGGGAAAAATAAGAAGGTATTATTTACATAATAGAAAATTATCACTAAAAATGATCACTAAAATTGAGATGTATTAAAAAGGAGTGGCAGTATTAATATCAGAAAATATTTAATGTACTTCAATAATAAATATAAATATGATTGAAAAGAATATGCATTTGTATATTGATATGGTAAGAGACAGCTATAAATGTTTATGTCTCTATACTGAGTTAAGATTGTATATTGTTTTATGAGGCCAGCATCATTCTGGTACCAAAACCTGGAAGAGAAATAAAAACAAAAAGAAAACTTCAGTCCAATATCCCTGATGAACACTGATGCAAAAATCCTCAATAAAATACTGGCAAACTGTATCCAGCAGCACATCAAAAACTTTTTCCACCACGATCAAGTTGGCTTCATCCTGGGGATGAAAGGCTGGTTCAACATACTCAAATCAATAAATCCATCACATAAACAGAACTAGTGACAAAAACCAAACGATTATCTCAAGAGGTGCAGAAAAGGCCTTCAACAATTCAACAGCCCTTCATGCTAAAAACTCTCAATAAAATAGGTATTGAAAGAATATAGCTCAAAATAATAAGAACTATTTATGACAAACCCACAGGAAATATCATATTGAATGGAAAACAACTGGAAGCATTCCCTTTGAAAACTGGCACAAGACAAGGATGCCCTCTCTCACCACTCCTATTCAACATAGTATTGGAAGTTCTCGTCAGGGCAATCAGGCAAGAGAAAGAAAGAAAGGGTATTCAATTAGGAAAAGAGAAAGTCAAATTGTCTGTTTGCAAATGACATAATTGTATATTTAGAAAACCTTATCATCCCAGCCCAAAATCTCCTTAAACGAATATGCAACTTCAGCGAAGTCTCAGGATACAAAATCAACGTGCAAAAATCACAAGCATGTCTGTATACCAATAACAGAGAGCCAAATCATGAGTGAACTCCCATTCACAATTGCTACAAAGAGAATAAAATACCTAGGAATACAACTTACAAGGGATGTGAAGTACCTTTTAAAAGAGAGCTATAAACCACTGCTCAAGGAAATAAGAAAGAACACAAACAAATGGAAAAAACATCCCATGCTGATGGATAGAAGACTCAATATCATGAAAATGGCCACCCTGCCCAAAGTAATTTACAGATTCAATGCTATCCCCATCAAGCTACTATTGACTTTTTTCACAGAATTGGAAAAACTACTTTAAATATCATATGGAACCAAAAAAGAGCCTGCATAGCCAAGACAATCCTAAGTAAAATAAAAAAAGCTGGAGGCATCAAGCTACCTGACTTCAAACTACATTACAAGGCTACAGTAACAAAAACAGCATGATACTGGTACCAAAACAGATATATAGATGAATGGAACAGAACAGAGATCTCGGTAATAATGCCACACACCTACAACCATCTGATCTTTGACAAACCTGACAAAAACAAGCAATGAGGAAAGGATTCCCTGTTTAATAAATGGTGCTGGAGAAACTGGCTAGCCATATGCAGAAAGCTGAAACTGGATCTCTTCCTTATACAAAAATTAACTCAAGATGGGTTAAAGACTTAAGTGTAAGACCTAAAATCACAAAAACCCTAGAACAAAACCTAGGGAATACCATTCAGGACACAGGCATGGGCAAAGACTTCATGACTAAAACACCAAAAGCAATGGCAACAAAAGCCAAAATTGACAAATGGGATCTAATAAAACAAAAGCAAAAGAAAGTATCATCAGAGTGAACAGGCAATCTACAGAATGGGAGAAAATCTTTGCAATCTAACCATCTCAAAAAGAGCTAATATCCAGAATCTACAAATAACTTTAAAAAATTTATAAGAAAAAAACCAGCTACTCCATCAAAAAAGCGGGTGAAGGATATGAACAGACACTTCTCAAAAGAAGACATTTATGCAGCCAACAAACATGAAAAGAAGCTCAACATCACTGGTCATTAGAGAAATGGAAATCAAAACCACATCTCATGCCAGTTAGAATGGCGATCATTAAAAAGTCAGGAAACACCAGATGCTGGAAAGGATGTGGAGAAACAGGAATGTTTCATACTGTTGGTGAGGGTATAAATTAGTTCAAGCATTGTGGAAGACAATGTGGTGATTCCTCAAGGATCTAGAATTAGAAATACCATTTGACCCCCAGCAATCTCATTACTAGGTATATACCCAAAAGATTATAAATAATTCTACTATAAAGATACATGCACATGTATGTTTACTGGGGCACTGTTCACAATAATAAAGACTTGGAACCAACCCAAATGTCCATCAATGTTAAACTGGATAAAAAAAATGTGGCACATATACACCATGGAATACTATGCAGCCAGACAAAAGGATGAGTTCATGTCTTTTGTGGGGACATGGATGAAGCTGGAAATCATCATCCTCAGCAAACTAACACAAGAACAGAAAATGAAACACCATGTGTTCTCACTCATAAGTTGGAGTTGGACAATGTGAATCCATGGATACATGGAGGGGAACATCACACTCTGGGGATTCTTGGGATGTGGTGGGCTAGGGGAGGGATAACATTAGGAAAAACACCTAATATAGATGACGGGTAGATGGGTGCAGCAAGCCACCACGCACGTGTACACCTATGTAACCAACCTGCAAGTTCTGCACATTTGTCCCAGAACCGAAGGTATGGAAAAAAAAAAAAAAGAATTTCAAGCAACATCTTTGAAATTCTATAAAAAGAAAAAAGAAAACAGTAAGATAAAACCAACTTGTCATATGCAGGAAAATCTATTAGATCCATCAGAAGCCTTCTCAGCAAAAAATAAATAAATAAATAAAAACAAAAAAGTCTTTCAGATGAGAAGGGAATAGGATAATATATTCAAAGTGCTGAAGGAAAAAGAAGACTATGAACCAAGAATGATATATGTAGCAAAACTATTCTTCAAACATGAAAGAAAAATCAAGATTTTCCCCGAAAAATAAAAGCTGAGGGAGTTCATCACCTCTAGACTTGCCTTACAGGAAATCTAAAGAAAAGTCTTCTCTTTAGATTGAAAGGGAAATGAAAATGAATATGAAAGAATGCTAAATAGCAACAAAGCAACATAAAAATATATAAAAGTTGTTGGTGACAATAAATATTTAAACAAATAAAGAATACTATGTTACTCTAATGTTGGTGGGTAAATCAACTTTAATTGTAGTATAAATTTTAAAACTGTATTAAAATAACTTCGGCCAAGACAGCCGAATAGGAACAGCTCCAGAGCGCAGTTCCCAGCAGTAGCAACGCAGAAGGCGAGTGATCTCCATATTTCCAACCAAGGTACCAGGTTCATCTCAATGGGACTGCTTAGACAGTGGATGTGGCCCAAGGAGGGCAAACTGAGGCAGGGTGGGGTGCTGCCTCACCCGAAAAGTGCAACAGGCTGGAGGACCACTGCCCCTCTTACCCAATGGAGGCCATCGGGGACTTTACCGGCCACTCTAGCACTCTGATTCAGATACTGCGCTTCTCCCATGGTCTTTACAGTCCACAGACCAGGAGATTCCTGCTGGGCTAACAAGCAACATGGGTTTCAGCACAAATCTGGTTGTCCATTTCAGCTGGTGTCGCAGGTTTCAGCACAAATCTAGGGGGCTGTTTTAACTGGTGCCTGGAATGCCTGTGAGACAGGGCCACCCATTCCCCTGAAAAAAAGGGAGCTGAAGGCAGGGAGCCAAGTGATCTAGCTCGGTTGGTCCCACCCCTACAAAGACCAGGAAACTTAAACACATTGGCTTGAGATTTTCGCAGCAAGCACAGCAATTTGAGCTCAACCTGGGACAGTCAAGCTTGGTGAGTGGAAGGGCATCAGCCATTACTGAGGCAGTCTGCCATAACCGAGGCAGTCTGCAATTATCAAGGCAGTCCAACATTACTGAGGCAGTTCTAGGCTTATCTGTATAAACAAAATCGCAAGGAAGTTTACACAGCAGATAGGTGGAGCCTGAGGAGGCTCAGCAATGCCTCTGCAGGCAGAATGTGACTAGATTCCCTATTTGCTGGGCAGGGCATCTCTGAAAAAAGGCAGCAGCACATGAGGGACTTATAAATAAAGCCCCACCTTCCCGGGATAGAACACCTGGGAAAAGGGGCAGTTGTGAGTTCTGCTGAAGCAGACTTAAATGTCCCTGCCCAGGAGCTCTGAAGGGAGCAACGGAGTTCCCAGCACAGCACTTGAGCAATGATAAGGGACAGACTACCTCCTCAAGTGGCTCCCTGACCCTTGTATATCCAAAGAGACACCTCATACAGGGGAGCTCTGGCTGACATCTGGCAGGTATGCTTCTGGGATGAAGCTACCAGTGGAAGGAACAGGCAGCAATCCTTGCTGTTCTGCAGCCCCCGTGGGTGATTCCCTGGCAAGTAGGGTCTGGAGTGGACCGCCAGCAGTCCTGCAGCAAAGGGGCCTGACTGTTGGAAGAAAAACTAAAAAACAGAAAGAAATAGCTTAAACATCAACAAAAAGGACGTTTACTCAGAGACCCCATCTAAAAATCACCAACTTCAAAGACCAAAGGTAGATAAATCCATGAAGATAGGAAGAAATCAGCCCAAAAAGGAAGAAATCACCAAAAACCAGAATGACTCTCCTCCTCCAAGGGATCACAACTCCTTACCAGCAAGGAAACAAAACTGGATGGAGAATGAGTTTGACAAACTGACAGAAGCAGGCTTCAGAAGGTGGACAATAACAAACTTCTCTGAGCCAAAGAAACATGTTCTAACCCAATGCAAAGAAATTAAGAGCCCTGGAAAAAGGTTAGACTAAATGCTATCTGGGCAGTCAGCTAAGAGAAGGACATAACAACTTGATGGAGCTGAAAAACATAGCACGAGAACTTCGCGAAGCATACACAAGTTTCAATAGCTGAATCGATCAAGCAGAATAAAGGATATCAGAGATTTAAGATAAACTCAATGAAATAAAATGAGAAGGCAAGATTAGAGAACAGAGTGTGAAAAGAAATGAATAAATCCTCCAGGAAATATGGTATTATGTGAAAAGACCTAATCTACGCTTGATCAGTGTACCTGAATATGACAGGGAGAATGAATCCAAGCTGGAAAACACTCTTCAGAATATTATCCAGGAGAACTTCCCCAAACTAGCAAGGCAGGCCAACATTCAAATCCAGGAAATGCAGAGAACACCATAAAGATATTCCTCAAGAAGAGCATCCCCAAATCACATAATCGTCAGACTCACCAGGATTGAAATGAAGGAAAAAATGCTAGGGGCAGCCAGAGAGAAAGGTTGGGTTACCCACAAAGGGAATCCCATCAGATTGACAGCAGATCTCTCAGCAGAAACTCTACAAGCCAGAAAGGAGTGGGAGCCACTATTTAACATCCTTAAAGAAAAGAATATTCAATCCAGAATTTCATATCCAGCCAAACTAAGCTTCATAAGTGAAGGAGAAATAAAATCTTTAATGAACAAACAATTGCTGAGAGATTTCATCACCACCAGGCCTGCCTTACAAGAGCTCCCGAAGGAAGCACTAAACATGGAAAGGAACAAGCAGTACCAGCCACTACAAAAATGTGCAAATGATAAAGACCATTGACACCATAAAGAAATTCTGTCAATTTATGGGCAAAACAATCAGCTAGCATCAAAATGGCAGGATCAAATTTACACATAACAATATTAAGCTTAAATATAAATGGTCTAAATGCCTCAATCAAAAGACACAGACTGTCAAGGTGGATAAAAAGTCAAGACCCATCAGTGAGCTGCATCCAGGAGACCCATCTCATGTGCAAGGACACACATAGACTCAAAATAAAGGGACAGAGGGAAATTTACCAAGCTAATGGAGAGGAAAAAAAAAAGCAGGGGTTGCAATCCTAGTCTCTGATAAGACAGACTTGAAACCAACAAAGATCAAAAGAGACGAAGAAGGGCATTACATAATGGTAATAGGATCAATACAAAAAGAAGAGTTAACTATCCTAAATACATATCCACCCAAAAAAGGAACACCCAGATACACAAAGCAAGTTCTTAATGACCTACAAAGAGACTTAGGCTCCCACACAATAATAGTGGGAGACTTTAACACCCCACTGTCAATATTAGACAGATCAACGAGACAGAAAATTAACAAAGATACGCAGGAACTGAACTCAGATCTCGACCAAGAGGACCTAATAGACATCTACAGAAATCTCCACCCCAAATCCACAGAATATACATTCTTCACAGCACCACATCACACTTATTCTAAAACTGACCACATAATTGGAAGTAAATCACTCCTCAACAAATGCAAAATAATTGAAATCATAATAAACAGTCCCTCAGACCACAGTGCAATCAAATTAGAATTCAGGATTAAGAAACTCACTCAAAACTGCACAATTACATGGAAATTGAACAACCTGCTCCTGAATGACTACTGGATAAATAATGAAATGAAGGCAGAAATAAAGATCTTTGAAACCAATGAGAATGAAGATACAACATATCAGAATCTCTGGGACACATTTAAAGCAGTGTCTAGAGGAAAATTTATGGCACTAAATGCCCACATGAGAAACAAAGAGAGATCTAAAATTGACACCCTATCATCACAATTAGAAGAACTAGAGGATCAAGATCAAACAAATTCAAAAGCAAACAGAAAACAAGAAATAACTAAGATCAGAGCAGAACTGAAGGAGATAGACACACAAGATACCCTTCAAAAAATAAATAAATCCAGGAATTGGTTTTTTTGAAAGATAAATAAAATAGGTAGAGTGCTAGCCAGACTAAAAAAAAGAAAAGAGAGAAGAATCGAATAGATGCAATAAATAATGATAAAGGGGATATCACCACCAATTCCACAGAAATACAAGCTACCGTGAGACATTACTACAAACAACTCTATGCACATAAACCAGTAACTCTAGAAGAAATGGACAAATTCCTGGACACCTGCAACTTCCCAAGACTAAACCAGGAAGAAATTGAATCCTTGAATAGACCAATAACAAGGTCTGAAGTTGAGGCAGCAATTAATAGCCTACCAACCAAAAGAAGTCCAGGTCCAGATGGGTTCACAGTCAAATTCTACCAGAAAAATAAACAGGAGCTTGTACCATTCCTTCTGAAACTGTTCCTAACAATACATAAAGAGGGAATCCTCCCTAACTCATTTTATGAGACCAACATCATCCTGATACCAAAACCTGGCAGAGTCACAACTAAAAAAGAACATTTCAGGCCAATGTCCATGATGAACATCAATGCAAAAATCTTCAATAAAATACTGGCAAACCAAATACAACAGCACATCAAAAAGCTTATCCATCATGATGAAGTAGTCTTCATCCTGGAAATGCAAGGCTGGTTCAACATGAGCATATCTATAAATGTAATCCATCACATAAACAGAATCAAAGACAAAAAACACGTGATTATCTCAAAAGATGCAGAGAAGGTCTTTGACAAAAATCAACAGCCTTTATGCTAAAAACTCTCAATAAACTAGCATCAATAGAATGTATCTCAAAATAATAAGTTATTTATGACAAACCCACAGCCAATATCATACTGAATGGGCAAAAACTGGAATCATTCCCTTTGAAAACTAGCACAGACAAGGATATGCTCTCTCACCATTTCTATTCAACATAGTATTGCAGTTCTAGCCATAGCAATCAGCCAAAAAAAAGAAATAAAGCGTATTCCATTAGGAAAAGAGGAGGTCAAATTGTCTCTATTTGCAGACGATATGACTGTATATTTAGAAGACCCCACCCTCTTAGCCAAAAATCTCCTTAAAATGATAAGCAACTTCAGTAAAGTTTCAGGATACAACATCAATGTGAAAAAAATCACAGGCATTCTTATACACCAATAACAGACAGAGAGCCAAATGATGAGTGAACTCTCATTCACAATTGCTACAAAGAGAATAAAATACCCAGGAATACAACTAACAAAGGACATGAAGGACCTCTTCAAGGAGAACTACAAACCACTGCTCAAGGAAACAAGAGAGGACACAAACAGATGGAAAAACATTCCATGCTCATGGTTAGAAAGAATCAAAATCATGTAAATGACCATATTGCCGAAAGTAATTCATACATTCAATGTTATCCCCATCAAGCTACCATTAACCTTCTTCACAGAACTGAAAAAAAACACCTCAAACTTCATATGGAACCAAAAATGAGCCCGCATAGTGAAGACAATCCTCAGCAAAATGAACAAAGCTGGAGGCATCAGGCTACCTGACTTGAAACTATACAAGGCAACAGTAATCAAAACAGCATGGTAGTGGTACGAAAACGGAGATATAGACCAATGGAACAGAACAGAGGCCTTGGAAGTAACACCATACACCTACAAGCATCTGATCTCTGACAAACCTAACAAAAACAAGCAATGGGGAAAGAATTCACTGTTTAATAAATGGTGGTGGGAAAACTGGCTAACCATGTGCAGAAAGCTGAAACTGCAACCCTTCCTTACAACTTATACAAAAATTAACTCAAGATGGATTAAGGATTTAAACATAAGACCTAATACCACAAAAACCCTAGAAGAAAACCTAGGTAATACCATTCAGGACATAGGCATGGGCAAGGATTCCATGACTAAAACAACAAAAGCAATAGCAAGAAAAGACAAAATAGACAAATGGGATCTAATTTAAGTTAAGAGATTCTGTACAGCAAAAGAAACAATCATTAGAGTGAACCAGCAACCAACAGAATACGAAAAAATATTTGCAAGCTACCAATCTAACAAAGGGCTAATATCCAGAATCTACAAAGAACTAAAACAAATATACAAGAAAAAAGGAAACAATCCCATCAAACAGTGGCCGAAGGATATGAACAGATACTTTTCAGAAGAAGACTTTTATGCCACCAACAAACACATGACAAAATGCTCATCATCACTGGTCATTAGAGAAATGCAAATCAAAACCATGTTGAAATATCATCTCACGCCAGTTAGAATGGCTATCATTAAAAAGTCTGGAGACAACAGATGCTGGAGAGGATGTAGAGAAACAGGAATGCTGTTACACTGTTGGTAGGAGTGTAAATTAGTTCAACCATCGTGGAAGACAGTGTGGTGATTCCTTGAGGATCTAGAAATAGAGGTGTCATTTGACCCAGCAATCCCATTACTGGGTATATACCCAAAGGATTGTAAATCATTCTAGTATAAAGACACATGGACACATATGTTCACTGCGCCATTGTTTACAATAGCAAATACTTGGAACCAACCCAAATGCCCATCAATGATAGACTGGATAAAGAAAATATGGCACATATACACCGTAGAACACTATGCAGCCATAAAAAAGGATGAGTTCATGTCCTTTGCAGGGACATGGATGAATCTGGGAACCATCATTCTCAGCAAACTGACACAAGAATAGAAAAGTAAACACTGCATGTTCTCACTCATAAGTGGATACTGAACAATGAGAACACAAGGACACAGGGAGGAAACATCACACACTGGGGTCTGTTGGGGTATGAGGGGCTAGGGGAGGGATAGAAGGGGGTGCCAAGATTGGGGAGGGATAATATTAGGAGAAATACCTAATGTACGTGACCGGGGATGGAGGCAGCAAACCACCATGGTATGTGTATACCTATGTTAACAATCCAGCAAGAGCTGCACATGTACCACAGAACTTAAAGTAACATAAAAAAGTATTAAAATAAAGTATGCTAATGAACATACAATATAAATAGATGTAAACTTTGACATCAATAACATAAAGGGAGAAGAAGAAATAGTGTAATGTGTACATAATTGAAGTTGTTATTTGATTAAGACAGGCTGTTAGACTGTTAGGTACTTTATGTAAGCCCCATGGTAACTACAAAGAAAATATCTACAGAAGTTAAAAAAAAAAAGAAGTGAAAGAATCAAAGCATACTAATATAAAACTAAACAACAACAACAACAACAAAAACAAAACATAAAGGAAGTCAGCAAGAAATGAAAAGAAGAAGAGGACCAACAACAAAAACCCTACCAGGCAAATAGAAAACAATGAACAAAATGGCAATAGTAAATCCTTCCCTATCAATATATATATATATGGATTAAACTCTCCAATAAAAAATATATAGAACGAGTAAATAGTTTTAGAAAAACATCCTATTATTGCTGTCTATAAGAAACTCAAGTTAGATTTAAGGGCACACACAGACTGAAAGTGAAGTGAAAAAAAGATATTCCACGCAAATTGTAACCAAAAAAAAAAAAAAAAAAGCAGGTGTGGCAATAGTAATATCAGAAAGAATGAACTTTAAGTCAAAAAATGTCACAGAGACAATGAAGAAGTTTATGTAATGATAAAAGGATCAATACACCAGGAAAATATAATAATTATAAATATATGTGCATTCAACATCAAAGTACCTAAATACGTAAAGCAAACACTGATGGAACTTAAGGGAGAAACAGACAGAAATACAGTAATAGATTATTTGAATACTCTACTTTCAATTACAGATAGAACAATCAGAGAGAAAAATTTTAACAAAATAGCAGATTTAAACACCTCTATAAACCAAATGGACCTAACAGATATACAGAATATGCAACACAATAACAGTATAATACACATTCTTTGCAAAAGCACATGTAACATTCTCCAACATAGATCACATGTTAGGACATAAAACAGAGCTTATCAAATTTAAGAAGATTAAAATCATACCAAGTACTTTTTTCTGATCACAATAGATGAAACTAGAAATCAATAGCATAAAGAAAACCTGGAAAATCTTTAAAAAATATGGAAATTAAAAAACACACTCTTAAACAGCCAATGGATCAAATAAGAAATCAAAAGGGAAATTGGAAAGTATCTTGAAACAAACCAAACCACAACATATCAAAACATACAGGATGCAGCAAAAGCAGTACTAAGAAGGAAATCTATTAGCACAGCTATTATGGAAAACAATATTGAGGTTCCACAAAAAATAAAAAATAAAACTACCATATGATCCAGCAATCCCACTTCTGGGTACAGGAACAGAAATCAATATTTTGAAGAAATATCTGCACTCTCATGTTCACTGTGGCATTATTCACAAGAGTCAAGATATGGACTCAGTCTAAGTGTCCATCAATAGATGACTGAATAAATAAAATGTGATATTATATATATATATATATATATATATATAAACACACACACACATAATGAAATACTATTCTACCTTAAAAAAAAGAAATACTGTCATTTGTGACAACATAGATAGAATTGGAAGACACTGTGTTAAGTGAAATAAGTCAGACACAGAAAGATAAAAACTATATATTCTCATATGTGGAATCTAAAACAATCAAACTCATAGAAACAGAGAGTAAAATTGTGGTTATCAGAGGTTGAGATGGGGAGAATGGGGAGATGTTGGCCAAAGGGTACAAAGAGGTAGTTAGATAGAAGGAATGAGTTTTTGAGGTCTTTTGCCCAGCATGGTGACCATAGTTAACAATAATGTATTGCATATTTCAAAACTGAAGAGAAGATAGTAAATTTCAAGTGTCTCACCACAAATATGATGGGTGAGGTGATGGATGTGTTAATTAGCTTGATTTAATCATTCCACATTTTTTTCATATATCAAAACATCACATTGTATCTCCTAAATATATACAATTATCACTGGCCAATTAAAAATATTAAAAAGAGAAATTTATAGTGATAAATTATAGTGATAACTTAAAGTGATACTAAAAAAGAAGGAAGTTCTAAAATCAAAAACCTAACTTTGTATCTCAGAAACTAGGAAAGGAACAAATAAGCCCAAAGGTAGTGGAGGAAGGAATAATAAAGATTAGAGAAGAAATAAATGAAATAGTAAATATAAAATCAAAGAAACTAAGAGATGGGGCCAGGGGCAGGAGGACTGTTTGAGGCCAGGAGTGCGACACCAGCCTGGGCTACATAGAGGGACCCCATCTCTACAAAAAATTAAAAGAACAGCACAAGCTTGTAGTACCAGCTGCTTGGGAGCTGAGCTGGGAGGATTGCTTGTGTCTCGTCCAATCTGCAGTCTGGCCAACAGAGTGAGTCTCTGTCAAAAAAAAAAAAGAAAGAAAAAGAAAAAAAAAGAAAAGAAAAAATAGCAAGAAAAAATCAAAGAGGTTTTTATTTTTTGGAAAAAAAAAAAAAAGAACAAAATTGAAAAACTTTAGCTAGACTAAGAAATAAAGAGAGAAGACTTGAATAAATAAAATCAGAAATGAAAAAGGAAACATTACAACTGATGCAACAAAAATAAAAAGGATCATAAAGACAACAATATACCAACAAATTGGATAACCTGGAAGAAATGGATAAATTCCTAGAAATAAACAACCTACCAAGACTGAATCACAAAGAAAAACTGAACAGACTAATATTGAGTAAAGAAATTGAATTAGGAATCAGAAACCTCCCAGCAAAGAAAAACCCAGGGCCAGAGCCTTCACTGAATAATTCTCCCAAATATTTAAACCATAATGCTAACACTTCTCAAATTACTTCAAGAAGTCAAAAAGAAGGGCGCTCTTCCAAACTCATCTTATGAAGCCAGAGTCACCCTTATACCAAATAAAATTATAGGTTGGTGTGGCTGATATTAAATACAGATGCAAAAATCTTCAAGAAAATACTAGCAAACTGAATTTAACAGCATATCAAAAGGAACATATACCTCGATCAAATGCAATTTATCCCTGCAATGCAAGGATAATTTAACATAGGCAAATTAATTAATTAATATGAATACCACATTAATAGAATGGCAGATAAAAATTACATAATCACCTCAATAGATGCAGAAAAAACATGTCACAAAATTCAATACTCTTTCATAATAAAAACTCAATAATTTAGGTACAGAAGGAATTTATCTCAACATAATAAAGTCTATATACTACAAACACACAGTCAACATCATACTCAATGGTGAAAGACTGAAAGCTTTACCTTTAAGATTTGGCATAAGACAAGAAAGCCTGCTTTCACTAAACTTAAGTATGCAGGTATAAAGCTTATGCACAATAAACTACAAAATATGGTTGAAATAAATTAAAGATTAATCAAATAAATGGAAAAACTTTCTCTGTTCATGAATTGAAAGACTTAATATTGTTAAGATGTCAATACTACCCGAAATGATTTACAGATTTAATGCAGTATCCATCAAAATCCCGTTTTTTTTTTTTTTTTTTTTTTACAAAAATGTAAAACTTAAATCCTAAAATTCATATAGATTATCAAGGGATCCTGAATAGCAAAAACAATCTTGAAACATAAGACAAAGTTGGAAGTGAAGCCTCTGGCCCTGGGCTTTTCTTTGCTGGGAGGTTTCTTGGCTTCAAAATATATTATTAAGCTAGAGTAATCAAAACAATATGGTACTAGCATGAAAACACACATATGGACCAATGGAATAGAACAGGGGACCCAGAAATAAATCACTGCATATACAATGAAATGATTTTTGATAATGGTGCCAAGATAATTCAATGCAGAAAGGACAGTCTTTCAAACAGACAGGTGCTGGGAAAACTTGATATTTACATGCAAAAGAATGAAACTGAAATGAATAAATTCCTGGACACATACACCCTCCCAAGACTAAACCAGGAAGAAGTCGAATCCTTGAATAGACCAATAACAAGTTCTGAAATTGAGGCAGTAAAAAATACCCTATCAACCAAAAAAAAAAAAACCCCAGGCCCAGATGAATTCACAGCCAAATTCTACCAGAGGTATAAAGAGGAGCTGGTACCATTCCTTCTGAAACTATTCCAAACAATTGAAAAGGAGTGAATTCTCCTTAATTCATTTTATGCAGCCAGAATCATCCTGATACCAAAACCTGGCAGAGAAACAACAACAAAAAAGAAAACTTCAGGCCAATATCCCTGATGAACACTGATGGAAAAATCCTCAATAAAATACTGGCAAACTAAATCCAGCAGCACATCAAAAAGATTATCCACCACAATCAAGTCATCTTCATCTCTGGGTGGCAAGGCTGGTTCAGCATACACAAATCAATAAATGTAATTCATCACATAAACAGAACCAATGACAAAAACCACAGAAAAGGCCTTCAATAAAATTCAATGTCCTTCATGTTAAAAACTCTTAATAAACTAGTTATTGAGAGAACATATCTCAAAATAATAAGACCTATTTATGACAAACCCACAGCCATTATCATACCGAATGGGCAAAAGCTGGAAGCATTCCCTTTGAAAATTGGCACAAGACAAGGATGCCTTCTGTCACTACTTCTATTCAACATAGTATTGGAAGTTCTGGCCAAGGGAATCAGGCAAGAGAAAGAAATAAAGGGTATTCAAATAGGAAGTCAAATTGTCTCTGTCTGCAGACAACATGATCCTATATCCAGAAAACACCATCGTCTCAGTCCAAAAGCTCCTTAAGCTGATAAGCAACTTTGGCAAAGTCTCAGGATACAAAATCAATGTGCAAACATCTCAAGCATTGCTATGCATGAACAATAGACAAGCAGAGAGTCAAGTCATGAATGAACTTCCATTCACAATTGCTACAAAGACAATAAAATACCTAGGAATACAGCTAACAAGATATGTGAAGGACCTTTTCAAGGAGAACTATAAACCACTGCTCAAGGAATTAAGGGAGGACACAAACAAATGAATAAACATTCCATCTTCATGGATAGGAAGAATCAGTATCATGAAAATGGCCATACTGCCCAAAGTAATTTAGAGATTCAATGCTATTCCAATCAACTATCATAGACATTTTTCATAGAATTAAAAATAACTACTGTAAAATTCATATGAAACCAAAAGGCAGCCCATATAGCCAAGACAATACTAAGCAAAAAGAACAAAGCCAGTGGCATCACATTATTTGACTTCAAATTATACTACAAGGCTCTACAGTAACCACAACAGCATAGTACTGGTACCAAAACAGACACATAGACCAATGAAATATAATAGAGCTCTCAGAAATCACACCACACATCTACAACCATCTGATCTTCAACAAAGCTGACAAAAACAAGTAATGGAGAAATGATTTCCTATTTAATAAAAGATTCTGGGAAAACTGGCTAACCATTTGCAGAAAACTGAAACTGGACCCCTTCCTTAAACCTTACACAAAAATTAACTGAAGATGGATTAAAGACTTAAATTAAAAGTTAAAACCCAAAACTATAAAAACCCTACAAGAAAATCTAGGCAATACCATTCAGGAAATAGGCATGGGCATAGCTTTTATAATGAAATTGCCAAAAGCAGTTGCGACAAAAGCTAATATTGACAAATGGGATCTAATTAAACTAAAGAGCTTCTGCACAGCAAAAGAAACTATTATCAGAGTTAACGGACAACCCACAAAATGGGAGAAAATTTTTGCAATCTACCCATCTGACGAAGGTCTAATAACCAGAATTTACAAGGAACTTAAACAAATTCACAATGAAAAAACAACCCCACCAAAAAGAGGGCAAAGGACATGAACAGACATTTCTCAAAAGAAGACATTTCTGCAGCCAACAAACATATGAAAGAAAGTCCAACATCACTGATCATTAGAGAAATGCAAATCAAAACCACAATGAGATACCATCTCATGCCAGTCAGAATGGTGATTATTAAAAAGTCAAGAAACAACAGGTGCTGGCAAGTCTGGGGAGAAATTGAAATACTTTTACACTGTTGGTGGTAATGTAAATCAGTTCAACCACTGTGGAAGACAATGTGGAGAGTCCTCAAGGATCTAGAACCTGAAATACCATTTGACCCAGCAATGCCATTACTGGGTATATACCCAAAGGAATATAAATAATTCTATTATAAAGATATATGCAGCTGTATGTTTATTGCAGCAGTATTCACAATAGTTAAGACTTGGAACCAACCTAACCGCCCATCAATGAAAGAGAGGATAAAGAAAATGTGGTATATGCACACCATAGAATACTATGCAATCATAAAAAGTAATGAGATCTTGTCCTTTGCAGGGACATGGATGAAGCTAGAAGCCATCATCCTCAGTAACCTAACACAGGAACAGAAAACTAAATACTGCACCTTCTTACTCAAGTGGGAGCTGAACAATAAGAACACACAGGAAGGGGAACAATACACACCAAGGCCTGTCAGTGGGGGTGAGGGGAGGGAGAGCATCAGGACTAATAGCTAAGGCATGTGGGGCTTAATACCTAGATGATGGATTGATAGGTGCAGCAAACCACTATGGCACATGTTTACCTGTGTAACAAACCTGCACATTCTGCACATGTATCCTGGAACCTAAAATAAAAAAAAATTAGAAAAAAAAAAAAATGAGACCCAAAAAAAAAAAAAAAAAAAAAAGAACGAAGTTGGACCCTTACTTTACAGCATAAACAAAAATTAACTCAAAGTGTATCAAAGACCTAAAGGTAAGAGTGAAAATTGTAAAATTCTTTACAGTGAACACAGGATAAAATATCATGATATGGCCGGGCGCGGTGGCTCAAGCCTGTAATCCCAGCACTTTGGGAGGCCGAGGCGGGTGGATCACGAGGTCAAGAGATCGAGACCATCCTGGTCAACATGGTGAAACCCCGTCTCTACTAAAAATACAAAAAATTAGCTGGGCATGGTGGTGAGTGCCTGTAATCCCAGCTACTCAGGAGGCTGAGGCAGGGGAATTGCCTGAACCCAGGAGGCGGAGGCTGCGGTGAGCCGAGATCGTGCCATTGCACTCCAGCCTGGGTAACGAGAGCGAAACTCCATCTCAAAAAAAAAAAAAAATATCATGATATTGGATTTGGTAAGAATTTCATAGATGTAAGACCAAAAGCATAGGTAACAAAATAAAAATGGATAAATTGGGATACATCAAAATTAAACTTTGTATATCAAAATATACCATCAGGAGAGTGAAAAGGCAATGTGCAGAATGGGAGAAAATATTTGAAAATCATATATCTAGTAAGCAGTTAATATCCAGAATATATAAAAAAGTCTACAATACAACAACAACAACAAAACAATTATAAAGTGTGCAAAGGGCTTTAATACACATTTCTCCAAAGAGATTCAAATGGACAAGGCACACATAAAAAGATGTTCAACAACACTAATAGAGAAATGAAAATCAAAACCACAATGATACATCACCTCACACCCATTAGAATGGTACTATCCCAAAAAAAAAAAAAAAAAAAAGAAACAAAGAACAAGTGTTGGTGAGGATGTGGAAAAACTGGAAACCTTGTCCACTGCTGTTGAGAATATAAAATGATACAGTCACTATTTAAAACACTATGGTGGTTCCTCAACAATGTAAAAACAGGTTTAACATATAATCCAGCAATTCCACTTCTGAATACTTATCAAAAGAATGGGAGCTTGGGCAACATAGCAACACCCTGTCTCTACAAAAATAAAAATAAAATAATTACCTGGGCATGGTGGCACATGTCTGTAGTCCTAGCTACTCCAGAGGCTGAGGTGGGAGGATCACTTGAGCCCAGGAATTAGAGGTTACAGTGTGCTATGACTGTGACACTGTATTCCAGCCTGGGTGACAGAGTGAGATCCCATCTCTCTCTCTCTCTCTCTCTCTCTCTGTCTCTTTCTTACACACACACACACACACACACACACACACACACACACACACATTTAGTTGGCAGCAAGGACTCAAAAAGATACTTTCACAAAAATGTTCCATTCAGTAGTATTCACAAAAGCCAAAAGGAGGAAGCAACTCAAGTGTCCATTGCCAGATGATAAAAAAAATATGGTATATACAACCAATTAAACATTAATCAGCCTTAAAGAGGAAGAAAACTGTGACATATGCTACAATATGGATGACACTTGGGGACATTATGCTAAGTAAAATAAGCCAGATGCACCTGCGTTACTCAGGTTTAGAGATAGAAAGCAGAGTGGTGGTTGCCAGGGACTAGGTAGAAGGGAAAATGATTTCTTTTTTTTAAATTTTATTTTATTGAAAATGATTTCTTTAATGGGTAGAGTTTCAGTTGAAATGATTTGTTTAATGGGTAGATTTTCAGATGAAAAAGTTCTAAAGCTTGACCTAACACTACTGAACTGTACACCTAAAAATGGTCAAGAAGGTAAAATTTAAGTATATTTTACTACAATTCAAAGTAATCTAAAAAGAAATAATAGAGTTCCCATGGACTCTTTCCCCAGTTTCCCCAGTGGGTAACTGAAATACAATAACACAACCAGGACACTGAAACTGATAGCCAAGATACCAAAAATTCCAATAGGCAAACTCCTGTTCTCCTTTAGTAGAGACACCCACCTCTCCCTCATACACATACTCTGTCCTTAACCCTTCATGACCATTAATTTGTTGTCTATTTTTCAAGAAATTTATGTAAATGAAACCATACAGTACAGAGCATTTTTAAATGGGCATTTTTCATTTAACATATCCTCTTCAAGGTGTTGCATATATTTAGTTTGTTCTTTACTGCTGAGTAGTATTCCATGGTACAGATTTAACACAGTTTAACCATTCACCTGATGAACGACAGCTGGGTTGTTTTCAGTTTTTGGCTATATGAATAAAACTGTTATAAATATTCATGTACAGGTTTTCATATAAACAGAAAGTTTTCCTTTTTTCTGGGATATATGGCCAACAGTACAATTCATGAAATTCTTGGGCCATATGGCATTTATATGTTTAGTTTTTTAGAAATCTGACAAACTGTTTTTCAAAGTGGCTCCATACTATTTCATATTTCTATTACATAAATGAGCCAAAGGTAGCCTCTGCATATGGGCCTTATGTTGTTTATTTTTTCTTAGTAGGCTGGGAATCCATTAGCTTAAAAGCCTACCAGTACCAAACTCAAATTTTTACACATCCAATTGTTTTAAATAGCCCAAGTGAGCATATTTTAACCATTTAGAGCCTGCCTGTCTTGCATACCCCACAAAACAGCACTCAACATCTGCTAACCAAAGATAAGATTAACCTTGGAGTAATAAAAACTCCAATTCACTGCTGCCCTTCGGAATCCTCTTGACCCAGCAACTTCCTGACATGCTGCTTAGTGATCTAGACATGGAAGCCCCCTCGGATATCACTCTTTTTTGAAGAGAAGTTTCCTTGCCTTCCTACCCTTCTAAGTGCTGGCTTCTGTACTCATGCAAACCTGTCAAAGTGTTGGCTGCTGAACACCCTCCACTGCCCCCCACCCCCAAAAAAAGTTTATTGTGTGCTACTGTGGTCATCTCTTTTCCCTTTTCCCTTGATTAGCCCTAAAATCCCTCACCTCCTTACAAGTGGCAACAAGGATGGAATTTTGGTAATGACCAGGAAATCAATATGGGACCTACCGAGTCAATAGGAGGATTAACTGGCAAAACAACCCTGGATGACCTTAAGTGCTTGGGACTTAGAATTTGGAACACATTTGCATAACTTTGGCATGGCATTGTTCTGGACTGTATTGCACTCTATATTTTCTATGGTCTCCCCCATGCTTCATGAGCCTGGACAAGTAGCAGTGCCAGTATTTGAGTAAATCCTTGAGATCAGAATTTACTTTTGGGAGAGGCGTGAAGCCAGCTAGGGAAGGTCAGCCTGCCAGCCTGCCCACCTGGGTCTACCACTAGAAAGGCACTAGGTAGGCACTTGGTAGGCACTTGTGGGCCTGAATAGAAAATGGGAAAGTATATACCTGTGGACTACATGTGGGTTACCCCAGATCCCATAATGGGCTATAGTGGGAGAGCTCCCCATGGCTGGACTGGTGATATGTGATGAGGGTACTCTGAGATAAGAGAATATCCTTGTCCCTGGACACTGCTATGACAGGTAAACAAGCTGATAAGGCAGATGTGTCAGTCTGATACTGGTCTCCTAAGCACAATTGGGAGAGACACTCACAAGCAGCTAGTAGTCCTCTGCTAGCATGACAATTATGCTTTTGATACTCTAATTCTAACCACTGTTGGAAGCATATTGAGCTATCTATCCTTTGGCTGAGCCAACTAAAGTATTATTTCAAGTGACTAAATCAAGGAAAATTATATCACAGAACAACAAAGGAAGTGGCTATCCTACTCAAGGGATGCTCCAAACCATAAAGTAGGTCCATGTTGGACTTTGCTGTTGGTTGTTTTTCACCAAGGTTTGCCCAGAGAGAAGGTCGAAACTTAAATTCCTACAGGAGACAAGTTAGAAAGGGAAGATCCTGGGGAAGAGAATTGGTGACCTCTAAAGAGAAAAGTAGCAGCATGGTGTCAACATGCTAGGGACTAGGATCATTTACCCTCTGCTTTGCTAGTAACCACCAGCAAAGTCATAAAGACAGAAAAACAAAAGAGGGCCACTTCTCTTTTGGAGCAGAAAATCCATCCTCTTTCTTACGCTTACATCCAGTCTCTCCTTAAGGACCTGACCCAGAAACTGAATGAAAAAGGGGCTGCCTGCTTATATATACAGAATGTTATCTGGCAGGGAGCAAACTCCACCTAACAGGGCAATTTAACAATTGGCTGCCATAGTACAAGATGGAAAAAAAATGGTGTCACTGCCAAAGGATCCCACATAATAAGCATGGAAGGTAGGAATGACCCTCAAAAGAGGCTTTGTACCTCAGTTTACACATACCTTTTTGATGTGGATTTTTATGGCTTGGAGTGTTTCCCATCCTATATTAGGCATTATAAAGGCCTGGGCAGACTGTCAATGGAAAATGTTAACCAAGGCCAACGATCTCCACCATCAGCTGGGGATGTTGAAGTGGGTTTATCAGGCAACAGGTGACCTGCAGCATGATGACTTGGCAAGTTCAGAGGAAACTGAATTCAGTCCCGTGTCTAACCACTTATTTCTCAGGAGGGCTCCTGACAAGTGTAAGTCCTCACTTGGGAAATAATGACTAATGCTAAAACAACTGAAGAGTTCATAGCTGCCCTGGATTTAGTAGAAATACAAGAAAGACAAACTCGAGTGTTGTCTGTTAATTCTATGAATGTAACTCCAGCTAGCCTATATAAAAATTACTATCAACAGTTAAGCTGGACGCTTCTAGACCAAGCAAACCATGCACAGCCAAGTCCATGGTTTAGCTTGAACCCTGAGATAAATAAGAGGGGTTACATTGGACCCTAAGGGACAAAGGAGCCCAAACTGCATGATCTCTCATAAATTGGTCAAGCAAGTATAACATTGACTAGAGTTAGATTACAATCTGCAGCAGGTATTCAAAGACAGCCTCACTTAGGAAGCCTGCTCTTGATCTCCTACAGTTGCGGGGACCCATCCCCACATAGGGATCTAGTGGTTGCGGAAGGTGGCTACTTCCAGCAGACAATCACCCTTTTACCATATTAGCTGTAGTTTGGCTCCAAATACTAAACAACATTGTCTGGCTCTGTTGGACATGGGTACCCTAATCTCCCTAATCCTAAGAATCACTTAAGCTCTAAAGGAACCCCCTCACCCCTACCCTGTCCAGGAGGATGATTATGTAAAGGAGCAATTACTTACTTAACTATTAAAACCGATCCAGTTCTGCTAAAAGATGCTTTGATTCTGGTGATACCCCTGAGACTATCCATTTTCCCATTATTTGAATGGACTTCTTCAATCAGCTAGTAACCTCACAAAGCCTAATGTTTTTATGATATTGGTGGGCACTACCTCGTGGAAACCAATTAACTTTCTCCTACCAGTGCAGGTGGTAAATATGACATATACAAGCTAAGGTAAGGCACTGAAGGATTATAGAATATCATAGCTTAGTTAAGTAACACGTACTGATTCTTACCAACTCACCTTTCAATTCCCTGGTATAGCCTATGTGTAAAGCCACTATTAATAAATGGAGGCTAACTATAGAGAGTTAAATAAGAGCACCTTTTTATTAGAGCACTTCTACCAGACACCATCCCAATGGATGACATTCAAAACAACATAGAAAAATGGTATGGAATTATAGACTTGCCTAACATATTTCAGTCAGGAAATATTTTGTATTTTTTGCCTTCACTTTGGAGGGTAAAGAGTACACTTTTTCCCAGCCACTTATGGAATACTCACATAGCCCTATGATGGAACATATGCAAACATGACCTAGATGCCTGCCCCATATTTCCACCAGAAATTCAGCTTTGGCATTATGTTGATGAAGTCCTCCTTACTGAACCTTACCAAGATTCTCTCTCACAGGCTGTCACAACTGTGAGCAAACACTTCACTAAGAGGGGATGATGTCCACTTAGGCTACTATAACGTAATACCATAGATTGGGTGGCTTATAAACAAGAGAAATTTATTCCTCACAGTCCTGGAGGCTAGGAGGTGCAAGGTCAAGATGCTAGCAGATTTGGTATCTGGCGAAGGTTCTCTTCCTAGTTCACAGATGGCTGTCTTTTTGCTGTGTCCTCACATGGCAGAAGGAGCAAACAATGTCTCTGGGGTCTCATTTATAAGGAAACTAATCCTATTCATGAGGGCTGTGCCTTCTCCTAATGCCTAGGCCCCACCTTCTAATACCATCACATTGGGAGTTAGGATTTCAACATATGAAATTGGGAGAACATAAATATCATCTATAGCAGTTGGGCTACTCCCCACATAAGGTACAAGATCTCTCTATTAAATCTTGGGGTTACCTTGGGAACTTAGAAGGGTGAACTACTCTCAGTCTGGTAAGACAAGACCCTAGTGCTCCAACCTCCCACATTGGTAAAGAAGATCCAACATTTAATAGGAATGTTTATATTCTGGCTCCAACACACTCCTCACTCCAATATTTGCCACTTTTCAGTGAGAACCTGAGCAACGAGGTACTAGATAAACTCAACAAAGCTATCACTTTGGCCCTCCCATTATTGCCCATGAGATAAAACTTAAAATGAGATGCTTCTGACACTAAAAAAAAAAAAAAAAAATTGTTTCCTATATCCTCTTGACCAAGTGAACAGGTAAACCCAAATGCAAGAATTGTAAAATTCATTTTTTCTCTCACAAGAAGATTTAGAAGACTAAAACTATAAACTTCTTAGAAGAGAACATGGGGAAATGTTCATGATATAGAATTTGGCAATGATTTCCTCAATATGATACCAAAAGCACAGGCACCAAAGAATTGATAAACTGTACTTTATCAACATTTTTGTGCACCAAGATTACCAAGAGAATAAAAAGGCAACCGGAGAATGGGAGAAAATATTTGCAAATCATATATATGGTTTGGGATTGATATACAGACTATATAGAGAATTCCTACAACTCACCACAAAAAACAAACAATCCAATTCAAAAATGGGCAGAGGACTTGAACAGATATTTCTCCAAGGAAGATATACAAATGGACAATAAGCACATGAAAGGTTGCTCAGTGCCACTAGTCATAAGGAAAACGCAAATCAAAACCACAATTAGATACTACTTCATACCTACTAGGATGGGTACTATCTAAAAAAAATGAAAAATACAATTATTGGTGAGGATACAGAAAAAAATGGAACCCTTGTGCATTGCTGGTATGCATGTAAAATAGCACAGCCACTGTAGAAAACAACTTGGAAGTCGTTTAAAAAGTTAAGTATAAAATTACCATATGATCCAACGATTCCACTTTTAGGTATATACTTAAAAGAAACGGAAGCAGAAACTCTAACAGCCCCTTTAATACCGATGGTCACAGCCAAATTATTCACCAAAGCCAAAAGGTAGAAGCAACCCAGTTGTCCATCAATGAATGAATAAACAAAATGTGCTATATCCATACAATAGAATATTTTTCAGCCTCAAAAAGGAATGAAATTCTGATACATGCTACAACATGGATGGACCCTGAAAACATGCTAAGTGAAATAAGCCACACACACACACACACACACACACACACACACACACACACACACACAAATATTGTATGATTCCACTTATATGACCTATCTAAAATAGGGTAAATTCATAAAGATAGAAAGTAGGATAGAGGCTGTCAGGGGCTGCTGAGAGAAGGAAATGGAGAGTTATTTTGTTACAGTATGGAGTTTCTGTTGGGGATGATGAAAGAGTTCTGGAAATGAATAATGATGGTAGATGTACAACTTCTGATTGCTGATTATACTGTACACTTAAAAAGGTTAAAATGGTAAATTTTATGTTATGTATATTTTACAAAAAACAAAACAAGCAAAAAATGCCAAGGGACCAGAGGATGAACTCTGATATAATGAACCACAGCCTCTGTATATGGACCCTATGTTGTTTACTTCATTACAGGTTAGGAACCCATTAGCTGAAAAGCCTGATGGTACGAATCTGAAAACTTTACATATTCAATTGTTTTAAATATAGCCTACATGAGTATATTTTTAGGTATTAGAACCTGCTTGTTTACATACTCTGCAAAACTTCACACATCTGCTACCCACAGACAAGATAAACTATAGGGCAATAAAGACCCCAAGCTGCTGCTTGCCTTCAGAGTTCCCTGACCCACAGACTTCCCACTGTGCTGTCTAGCAATATCATGTATTAATAGACATGACAGCCCCCTCTCCCTCACAAGTTTTTTAGCCCTCCTCCCCTTATGGGTCATGCCCTGAGGCCTACACCACAGAGTCTGGATGACCTCGAGCTATGAAGGATTTTCCTGGGTGCAAACCTGTCAAAGGACCACTCAAAGTCTGTTGTGTGTTTATGCCATCTCATGGTTCTTATCAGATGTAAAATCTTTCAAAGTCTATAATCCACCCCCACCAGGAATGCATGAAAATTCAGTTTTTCAATATCTTTGACAGCACTTTGTATTGTCACCACGTTTTTTTTTTTTTAATGTTAGCCATTCTGATAAATGTAGTAATATCTAATTGAGCTTTTAATTTGCATTTACCAAATTGGCTGATGTTGAACATTTTTCCTTTTTAAAAAAGTTTTAATGTTTATTTCCCCAAGACAGCTTAGCTTGCACTCTACTTGGATAAATTTCATAAGCTAGTTTTCTGCTATTTCTAGTTTTAAACTTTAAGCATATTTCTGATGACAAGACATGCTGCAAAAAAATAGTTCAACAGAGCTATGATCACAAAACAATTTTTATCCATTCTACAGTGTTTCAGAATTACTAGTTGATTTTTAAATACAAAGTAGATATAGACGCTAATGGTGATTAATGTGATATATTTCTTATAGCCAACTGTGGTTCACACATTACTTGTGCTCAATGGGGAAGGCACAGGATTTCCTAAAATGAGCCACCTTATAAAGAGTTCTTACTATGCAAATTATGTCACATTTACTGTACATAACATCAAAACTAAGGTATTATACAATTTATAAAAATCACTTGATCTGCCTTATGAAGCAGTACATATGTGCCAAATTCCATTTTAGAAGTTTCCACATAATTTTCAAAGAAAACAAAGTTTGAAAACAAGTAACGTTTAAATACAGCATGGTATTCTACCACAACTGAAACTTTTTTCTTCTTCTTCTCTGCAGGACCCAATGAAATCTGAAAATGAACTATGCTATAGATTTACCTCATGCAAAGATCTTTATGTTCTCTCTGAAAGTGAAAAGCATGGCCTTTTAAGCACATTTTGCTGTTTTATATTATGGCAACTTGTGTACAGCAGCACAGTCTCTTTTGAGAAAAAGTTATGATTTTTTTCAAGCAAAGATCTACACAAATTAGTTCTGATAATAAGGAAAGCCTTTCATGGCATCAAACATTCATCCAGGGAAAATGCACAGAAAAACCTTCCTGAAACGTTTTCTGACTTGAGAATCAACTAAAAAGAAAACCATACTAGGTAAAGTAAATAAAAACTTGGGGGTGGGCAGAAAGAAGGGAAAGGCGAAATAGAAAACATAGGCTACAGAGTAAACCAATGTCTGCTGCTGATCCAGTATTTGTTTTTATGTCTAGTGTATATTAATACTCACGATCTCATTCTGATGATTTACTAGGTTATCAGCTTTCTGAAGGCAAATCAAGTTGGCATGTGTTCACATACTGCACCACTACCACACTCCTGTACATAGTCACTCCAGGACTAGGAGTCTAATCCATGAGTGAAGAGCCCTAAATTTTCAAGAAGATCCTGACTGTCCATCACTGAGCCAGACATTCATTCAACATTTTCCACTCACACATGGCTTCACAGCAAGGCCTAGGCTCATTTTCCTTTTACTTATATGGGCATCCAATTATCTTTTATGCTTACAAGGCTTGAAGATAATAGTACTACACTTTCTCCTCAATTTATATAGAGTAAGTCAATGTCTTTCTCAGGCACCGAAGATCTGTGACCTGTAGCCCTTTTTACTATGAACAGACTAAATAAGCATTCATGTGAAGTTTTCATTACATTTTGCCACTCATTCTCACTCATACCCATTCACCATCTTGACCCCATTTGGGCATTTTCTGTGATTCCAAATGTCCACAATTTTTTTCTAAAACTGGAACCCTTTATTGGTATACTGGCAGATAAACTGAAACCAAATGTTTCACTTTGAATTGCCTCTGGATCAAGGCTAAGATCTTCATCAATATCATTTGAAGAGAACTGAGCAATGATCTCATAGGCCAATTTGTAGATGTCTCCATTTTCATGATTTTGAGGTTGTTCAATTATCTCCAGTCCTCCACATTTTTCTGTAAGATTGACTATGGATTCTGCCTCATTTTTAGCTGTTTTTAATATATTTACGTACTGTATCCACCAGTATTACATGTACAACTTGTGTATCTTTTACAGTCAGCAAATTGCGAAAAGGTGGGATAACATTTTATTGGATAAGGTAAGCCACTTGAGCTTTCCTTCCACGAATTGTTAGGTTGCTTATGGCCCAAGCAACTTCTGAGAGCCAATATCCCCCTTATCCAAAAGGTTTATTATTCTTGGCACAATATTGGCATCAATTACTACTGGTATCTGCTGCTGATTACCTGCAGTGATGTTACAGAGAAAACATACTGCCTTTTTATTTTCTCTTTGGGATTTGTCAGGATTACCCAGCAGTGTGAAAGAGCATTGTAATTCAAAACTAGTTCTGTTTGCTCTTCAATTCCAGTAGCAATGTTGTTCACACCTTGAAGGGCAGCAGTCTAAACTTCTTTGTGGCTGAGCAGAGGAACCAAATGAAAAACTATTCCAGCATCTATTACCATCTGTATTTGTTCATTGGCAGCACCAGTAAGGTAAGAGAGGGCCCAGTCTGTATCTACTAATATATTTACAACTGTACAATGAATTAAAACACAAAGAGCTGGAAGTATTTACTGTATGGTTTCCATTGGTGGTGGCGGGTCTTTGTGGTGACATAAATTGACCATAACCCAGGCTGGGCATGATGGCTCATGCCTGGAATGTACTTTGGGAGGCCGAGGCAGAAGGACTGCTTGAGCCCAGGAGTTAGAGGGCTGCCTAGGAAACATAGTGAGGCCCTGTCTCTACAAAAAAATTTAAACATTTAGCTGGGTGTGGTGGCACACACTTGTGGTCCCAGCTATTGGGGAGGCTGAGGCAGGATGATTACTTGAGCCCCAGAGGTTGAGGGTGCAGCAAGCTGTGTTTGCACCACTGCATTCCAGGCTGGGTGAGCCCCTATCACAGAAAAAAAAATGTTTTGAAGGAAAATAAAGGTTTCACAACTCCAAGACTTATGACATAATCTCTACATTGGGAGAACCATCACCTACGATAGTTCCCAAAGCCTACACTGCTTGCTCACAATATTCTGATAAAGTGAATGGAGGAGCCACAGGAAAGGTAGTACAGCATTGGACGAAACTACTGCTTGAGCTTGTTCAGAGGTTCTAGATGCAATGTTTGTCAAAGCCCACACAGCTTCAAAATGTAAGGAAGAATTGTCATCTCTTTCAAGACAATGGACTAAAACAGGCAGTATTCCAGGTTTTATTGCTATAAATTGGTAGATTTCAATCACTGGACAAAGTTTCCCAGCAGACTGAACTGCATTTAATTTAATTTCTTGGTTATCACTTGAAGCACTTTGAACAATAGCTGCTAGAGAGGTATTTTACACTCTATAATCATCATTTATATCAGAGTCTTCACAGGTATCTTCATGCAGTACATTCCTTCTCCTTAAGAGATGTTCATCTTTTATTCTTCCTAAATTCAACTAAAATTTCATTTTGCTGTCTTCTCATAATCTCCAAGTTGTGGACTTTGTTCTTAAAATTCTTGAGCCATTGGCTGCCCAGTTTCTCATTGTTCACTATGGCTGAGCCAATGACTCCTTCCCCTACCCAGACCCCACAGGATCTGCCCCAACCACCCCACCACATTGACACTCCCAGGAACCAGGCTACCTGCGCTGCTATGCCTGTTGTGCCACTGCTTCCTTCCTCCTCTCAACTATCTCAGTTGAGGCCTTCTCCTCTCCCTGCCCAACTCCCTTCCCCTCCCCAACCCTAGTATGAGAGCAGATCAAGTGGAGACAACTACAGGAGTGGGGCAGTGGCAACAGTAGCAAAAAGTGCTGCAAGGTGAGAGGGTGAGATGGCCTCGATATCTGTATACCTTTTCATATGCTTATTTTTCATCTGTATGTTTTCTTCAGTAAAATGTTTATGTCTTTTGCCTATTTTTAACTAAATTTGTTTTTACTATTAAGTGTTGAGTTCTACATATCTTCTAGATACTAGTTTGTTACTGGATATGTGATTTGTAGTATTTTCTCCCAGTCTATAGCTTCCATAGAGGAAAGGTTTTTGATTTTATTGAGGTCTAATTTATCAACTTTTCCTTTTATGAATCATACTTTTAGTATCAAGTGATTTACTTGAAATTTTTTCTAAGTTTTCTTCTAAAAGATTTATATTTTGAACACTTTACATTTAAATTTATGATCCATTTAGTATAGAGTAAGAGGTGTAGGTCAAGGTTAATTTTGAGGAGAGGGGGCAATGGATTGCTCAGCATCATTTGTTGAAAAGACTATCCTTCCTCCATTTAATTACTTCTGTAATAATACACCTAATAATAATCAGGTGTATCTGTGTGGGATGGCTTCTGGGTTCTCTATTCTATTCTATGGAGCTGTGTATCTGTCCCTCTACCACTACCACACAGACTTTATTACCATAGCCATATAAATGTCTTGAAATTGAGTATAGTGGTTCCTCCTATTTTATACTTCTTTGTCAAATTGTCTTAGCTATTCTACCTCCATTGCCTTTACATATACATTTTAGAATAATATTGACTACATCTCCAAAAAAATCTGCCTGGGATTTTGATAGAAAATGCATTGTAATTGCATAACAATTTGTGAAGGGCCAACATTTTTACTATGTTGATTCTTCCAATCCAGAAACATGCAATGCACCTCTCCATTCATTTAGATCTTTAATTTAGCAGCATTTTCTAGTTGTCAGCACATCTTACACATGTTTTGCTACATTTCCATTTAAGTATTTGAATAATTATGAATGATATATTTTTATTTCAATGTCTGTATGTTCATTGCTAGTATATAAAACACAAGTGATTTCTGTATGTTGACACTGTGTCCTATGATTGTGTTGAACTCACCTATTTTCTGTTTTTGTTCTCTGTTTTTCTAGATTCCTTGAGATTTTTTTCTACATAAATAATCACGTCATCTGCAAATAGAGACAGTTTTTTTTTCCTTCCTTTTCCATCCGTCTTATTTATTTTTCTTGCCTTAATGCTATGGCTAGGACTTCTAATACTAATTGGTAAGATTTTGAAGTCACAAATTATGAATTAAATTACAGCCAAACCTTGGAGATAATGTGGGTTCAGTGCCAGGACACTGCAATAAAGCAATTATTGCAATAAAGTGGGTATCATAATAAAGCCAGTCACACTTTTTTTGGCATGTAATTATGCTTACACTATACTGTAGTCTATTAAGTGTACAACGTTATGTCTAAAAACTGCATATACCTTTATTAAAAATACTTTATTACTAAAAAATGCAAACAATCATCTAAGCTTTCAGCATGAAGTAATTTTTTTGCTGGTGGAGAGTCTTTCCTCAATGCTGATGGCTGCTGGCTGCTGAGGGTACTGGTGGTTGAAGGTTGGGTAGCTGTGGCAATTTCTTAAAATGTAACAATGAAGTTTGCCACATTGATGGACTCATCCTTTCATGAAAGATTTCTCTGTAGGATGCAATGCTGTTTGAAGCATTTTACCCACAGCAGAACTTCTTTCAAAATTGGAGTCAATCCTCTCAAACCCTAACATTGGTTTATCAACTAAGTTTATGTAATATTATAAATCTTTTGCTATCATTTCAACAATGTTCACAGCATCTTCACTAGGAGTAAATTCCATCAAATAAATCATTTTATTTGCTCATCCATAAGAAGCAACTGCTCATCCATTCAAGTTTTATCATGAGATTGCAGCAATTCAGTCACATCTTTAGGCACTACTTCCATTTCTAGTTCTCTTGCTATTTCACCATATCTGCAGTTAAATCCTCCAATGAAGTATTGAACTCATCAAAGTCACTGCTGAGAGCTGGAATGAACTCTTTCTAAACTCCCTTTAATGCCGATATTTTGACCTCCTTCCATAAATCATGAATATTCTTAATGTCATCTAGTATACAAAATCATTCCCAGTTTATTTACTTGGTCCATATCCCCTGGAGGAATGGCTATCTATGGAACTATGATCATACAAAATGTATTTCCTAAATAATAAGACCTGAAAGTCAAAATTACTCCTTGATCCATGGGCTGCAGAATGAATGTTATGTTAGTGACCATGAAAACATTTGTCTCCATGTAGATCTCCATAATAGTTCCTGGATGACTAGGTGTATTGTCAATGAGCAGTAATATATTGAAAGAAACCGTTTCTTCTGCACAGTGCATCTCTACAGTGGCCTTAAAATATTTAGTAAACCATGCTGTGAGCAGACATACTGTCTTCTAGGCTTTTTTGTTCTATTTATAGAGAACAGGCAGAAAATAGATTTATCATAATTCTTAAGGGCCCTAGGATTTTTGGAATGGTAAATGAACATTGGCTTCATGTTAATATCACCAGCTGAATTAACCCCTAACAAAAGTTAGGCTGTCCTTTGAAACTTTGAAGGCAGACATTGACTTTTCCTTTCAAATTATGAAAATTTTAGGTAGCAGCTTCTTCCAATAGAAAGCTGCTTCATCTACATTGAAAAATTTGTCCTTCAGTGTAGCTACCTTCATCAATTATCTTAGCTAGATCTTCTAGATAACTTGTGCAGCTTCTACATCAGGACTTGTTGTTTCACCTTGCACTTCTGTGTTATGAAGATGACTCCTTTCCTTAAAACTCATTAACCAGCCTCAAGTAGCTTCACACTTTTCTTCTGCAGCTTCCTCACCTCTCTCAGCCTTCAAATAATTGAAGAGAGTTAGGAACTTTTATCAACAATAGGACTATTTTGCTTTCTTACCGTTTGTGTTTTCACTAGAGTAGTATTTTTAATTTCCTTCAATAACTTTTCCTTCACATTCACAACTTGGGCTGTTTGGTGCAAGAACCCTGGCTTTTGGCCTTTTTCAGCTTTCAGCATGTCTTCCTGGCTAAGCTTAATGATTTCTAGCTTTTGATTTAAAGTAAGAAACATGTGACCCTTTGGAGGCCAATGTATGGTTATTAATTGTCCTAATTTCAATATTGTTGTGTCTTGAATCCAGAGGACTGAAAAGAAGGAGAAATTATCTTCATTTCTATCCATATTCTATATTCTATTTCTGTGATTTCAGCCATCGTAGCCTGGTTAAGAACCCTTGCTGAAGAACTAGTACTGTCATTAGGAGGAAAGAAGACACTGGCTTTACAAGCTGTCATAGTTCTTGTGCTGGTTCTCATCTTTATCATCTGCTGTTCCTTCAATTTTTGAAGTCACTGTCCTTTGTTTTTAAAAATTTATTCTATTTGATGACCTTGGGGTTTGATTGTGGCAAAAGGTGGGCTCACTTGACTGGGTTCATTTCTAGAAGATTTTAGGGGGCCAAGCCTCAGCTTAGGACTCCTGGACTGCATGTGCTAACTCTGGAGGACTGCTACCAAGCCTTTGTTCTTTGGCTCCTTGAAGTTATGAACCTGCTGTGCTAGAAGGGCTGAGGTGCTCCTGGACAGCTAGTCACTACATTCTAATGGGTGGTAACAGCTAAAGTGTTTAATAGGGTGGTGGCACTGGGATTCATTTTTGTTTGTGCCAGCAGTGGTGGCAGTGGCAGCACAGTGGGGTTCATGCTTGTTTGCTGCAGCAGCATGCTAGCAGGTGCCAGGGTGCCCACCTCCATACAGGCACTCACAACAGTGGTGGTGGAGGCTCAGGAGGGCAGAGAACCCTATGAGCCTTACTGTGACTGTGTGCATGGTCCCGCTAGTGGCGTTAGCATGGGGGCAGGGCACTGGTGGGTGCCCCTGGTAGGGCACTGGATAGCTGCTCAGGGCAGGGGAGGGCCTGCTAGTTTCTGTGCCTAGTTTCACTTGCAGGGGCGGAACTGCCTGCTTTTGTGCCTGCCAAGGCTTCAACTGCAATGGTGGTACAGCAGGGGTGGAGTGTTGTAGTGAACTCCTGCTGGCAGCAGTGGCAAAGCAGGGTTCAGTGCATGTATGTGCTGACCAGGCAGGGAAGAAGGCAAGATTGGCCCCATGCATACATGTGCTGTCAAGGCAATGTGGGGAGTGGCCCTGGGCCCAGGGGAAGCTGTATGGTGGAGGTGGAGTGGGTGAGGTGGTACATGTCCTCGGGGGCCAGCCTGCTGTAGCTCACCAGCAGTCAGGTGTAGTCCAACAGCTCAGGAGCTATGATGTGGAACCCCAGGCTAGCAAGACTGCATTGCAAACAGATGTGGCCACTCTGGGGCCCTAAGAGAGGCCAGAAGACCAAGGGGTGCTCAGATAGGACTGGACTGTATGATGGGTAAGACCTTCCTGTAAAGTTCAGGTCCACTAGTTCCCCTAGGACTAAAGTCTACTATGAGAGCAAGTCAAGCCTAAGTGGGACAAGCATCCCTGGCTCTGCTCCAGTACAGATGCTCCTGCATCAAACCCTCTGAACTCCACCACTGACTGACATGCTGCTCCTACCACTTTTCTAAACTGCTCTCCCTGTCCATTCAAGTGTCCATCGTGGTGTGGGGGTCTCCTCCTGCCAGGATTCCAGAGGCCCATGGCAAAAGAAGTTTGCTCCTTGAAAGTTCAATTCATCCATTCCCCTGTAGTTGTTAGGAGTCAGAAAGAAGTCCCAGTGCATGGTAGCCCCATGCAGGGTTCCCAGCTTCCTCCCACTTCAGCCAGCTTCTGTGTCTTCCCTCTGCCCACTCTCAGTGCCTTCCCTCTGGGTATCTGCTAGGAATGCACCAGTTGGCCTGGTTTCCCTGGTGGCAGCTGTTCTACCTGGCTGCATCATCAGCCATCTTGCCCAAATAAATTTCCTCTGAAGTCTATTTTATCTGTTACTATATGATATGGCCACTCCTGCTTCATTTATGCTTTCATAATGCTTCTCTTTCCATCGTTTTTACTTTCAACTTCTTTATTTCATTGTAACTAAAGTGCAATTCTTGCAAACAGCATGTATTTTGTATCCACTCTGCTTATTTTTTTCATTTAACTAGTATATTAAGATCATTTACATTTAAGATAATTATATATGTGAGAGTTTAATTCCCCATGTTATTGTTTCTGTTTGTTCATTCTGTCATTTCTTTTTTCTTGTCATGCCTTCCTGTGGCTTACTTTTTACAATTTTATTTTGATTAAAGTGTTTTTAAGTGTATCTTTTTGTATAGGTCTTTCAGTGGTTTCTCTAGACAGTATAGTGTGTGTGTGTGTGTTTGTGTGTGTGTGTTTGTGTTTGTGTGTGTGTGTGTGTGTGTGTGTGTGTGTGTATCACGGTGTACTGGTGTCAGCATTTTATAAGCCTGAATGAAGTCTACAAATTCTCCTTCCTTTTACATCCCTTTTCCCTCCCCTATTTATAATATAATTATCTTAAAAATTCCTCTCTATATATTTAGAATCATATCAGATAGTGTTCTAATTTTTGCTTCCACTGTCATACATTTGAGACAATTCAAGAGGAGATGGAAAGTGTACTGTATATATATTTCTATTCTTTCCATTCTTCTTTTCTGATATTCCAAGATTTCTTCTTTTATCATTTCCATTCTCTTTAGAGAATTTCCTTAAGTCTTCCTTTTAGGGTAGTTCTGCTTCTGACAAATATGTTTTATTTAATCTGAGAATATTATCACTTCCCCTTCATTCCTAAAGAATATCTTTGGGCCAGATGCAGTGGCTCACACCTGTAATACCAGCACTTTGGGAGGTCAAGTTGAGATCAGTTGAGCTCAGGAGTTCAAGACCAGCCTGGACAATGTGGCAAAACCCCATCTCTACAGAAAATACAAAAATTAGACGGGCATGATGGTACATGCCTGTTGTCCCAGCTACATAGGAGGCTGAGGTGGGAGGATCACTTGAGCCTGGGAGGTCAAGGCTGCAGTGACCCATGATCACACCACTGCCCACTAGCCTGGGTGGCAGAGTAAGGCTCAGTTGCAAAAACAGAATATTCATTTTCACTAGTTATAAAATTTTGCATTGATTTTTTTTTTTTTTTTTTTTTGGCCCTTAAAAATGTGCAACTTCCTTCTGGCTTCCATGATTTCTGATGTGAAATCCACTGTCATTTAAACTGTTTTTCCCCTATAAGTAAGGTCTCATTTCTCTCTTGCTGCTTTCAATAATTTGTTAGGCCAGGTGCAGTGGCTCATGCTTGTAATCCTAGCTCTTTGGCAGGCTGTGGCAGGTGGATCACTTGAGGCCAGAAGTTTAAGACCAGCATGGCCAACAGAGCAAAATCCCATCTCTACTAAAAAAGACAAAAAATTAGCCAAGTGTGGTGGTGCATGCCTGTAGTTCCAGCTATTCGGAAGTCTGAGGTGGGAGGATAACTTGAACTCGGGAGACAGAGGTTGCAGTGAGCCAAGGTCATGCCACTGCACACCAAACTGGGTGACAGAGCAACTCTGTCTCAAAAAAAAAATTAGTTTTCATAAGTTTTACTATAATGTATTTTCATGAAAATTTATTTTGGGTTTATCCTGTTTCATGTTCACTAAGCTTCTTGAATCTATACATATAAGCCATTTGCCATACTGGAACATTATCGGCCATTATTTACCTGAGTACTTTTTGATGCCTTCCATCTTTCCTCTTTCCTTCCAAGTTTCCAATTATACAAGTATTAGAACTTTCAGTATTGTCCCACAGGCCCCTGAGATTCTGTTTATTTATTTATTTTTTTCAGTCAGTTTTCTCCCAGACTGGGTAGTTTCTATTTTTATATCTCAAGCTTATGTATTATTTCCTCTTTCTCTTCTACTTTGTTGTTGAGCTGATGTATTTAGTTTTCTTCCTTTCTCTATTATTCATTTGTATAATTTTCATTTGATTCTCCTTTGTATCTTTAATTTCTTTGCTGAGACTTTTTTCATTTGTTTCAGTCATGTTTGTAATTGTTTCCTGAGACATCATAATGACAGCATCCATTGAATGCCTTTTTTCATTCAAGTTGATAGTTTCCTTGTTCTTGGTCTGATGGTTGATTTTCAACTGAAACCTAGATATTTGGGGAATTTTGTGAAGAGACTCTGGTTTGCATTTAGATCTGCTGTTGCAGCAGGCTTACTATAACACAGTTTTGGCAGGGAATAATAAAGAAGGAAGAGTGCCTCCTCATTATTGCCAGGTGGGAATATAAGTCAAGGTTCTCCATTTAGTTTCCACTGACACTTGAGTTAGGGAGGTGTCCCATGGCACTACTAGGTGGAAATGGGGATTCAGGCTCACCATTTGGTCTATGCATTTGGTCAAGGCACCCTAGCTGCCTTGGATAAAAGTGCCTCATTGCTTTTCCCCATGTGACCTCCAATGACAACACAGGGCATGGCCACATTAATGCTAGGTGAAAGTCCAGACTCTCCACTAGGCTTCCTCTGAACGTATCCACATGGGGAGGGGAAGAGGTACCTTATTACCACTTAGTGGAGGTAGAAGTCCAGGTTTTCCATATGGTCTCCACTGACACCTCAGGGACAGAAGTGTCTTTTAGGGATTAAAATCACAACTCCCCACTTAGCCTTCTCTGACACCACCCTGGCAGGGTGCTGTTTGGGTATTTTGTGATAGCTTGATGAGGCCAGAAATATAGATTCCTGACATGGCCTTTTTGGGCTAAGTAGACCCATAGTGTTTTCTGCCGTGTTTGACTGGAAGAGAGCAGTTGTTTTCTCAAGTTTTCTGCCTTCCTAGGCTCTTTTCTGTCCTTTGGCTAGAAAGAGATGTCTTCTATCTGTGGCTTTTTATCTGTTCCAATGTCATTTCTGGGTTGCCAGCTTCTTCAGCTCCAATTTGGGTTACATAAGGTAAAAAGAAAACCCATAAAACTCACCATCATGTTGTTCCTTCAGTCTTTTGGACCCTAGTCAATCTGCCTTCTACTCCGAATCTTTCACGATAGTTTAGTATTTGTTTCATAATGTCCATGGACTTTACTTTTACTTACTTGGGGGAGTAGGAAAAATATACTGACTCCATCTTCCCCTAAATCTGGTTTTTATATCTTAAGGAAATGCAGAATTTCCGGCACTACAGTTGTCAATAAACACATGTAAACTACCATCACTTCACTGATAAGTTCCCATTTGTAATATTCAAAGCTAGAAAGAATAATTGGTGGCAATAAAAAATACCTATCATTGGTGATATCACCAAAAATGGTGGCGTAGGGAGCTTCATACCTCCATGAAAGCAATAATTAAGCAGGAAGAAACTATAATAAACATTTTCAAATTCTAGAATCTAATTTAAATAAACTTACACCAACTACAAAAACCAGAGAACTGCTTAGTTAAAAAGAGGCTACTAAATTTTGGTAAGAGGGTGCTACAACATTTCAGTTTCCCTCTCTGCCATCCCCTATTCCCCAGCTTAGTGGTGGCCTTGGAGATGGCAGAATACATTACTGATGTGGCTTGCTGCTGCAAAAGAGGCAATATAAATCTTGACCTCAGAAAACTATGGTTATATATTTTGGCCTGTCTGGTAGCTCCCTAAGGGATGGCTTAGGACCCTGACTTTATTTTGCTCACCTTGGAACTTTCTCAGAGTTAGAGTGGCTTTTTTCAAGATATTTGTTGAAAGCACTTAAAGGTAAATATACTAGCCACAGCCACCTGAGGGAAGGGATAATAGATGGAGCAAGCAGCAGACAGACTAAAAAGCTAGGGAAGGAAAAGGCTGGGGAAGCAGATGCATGAGAAAAAGAGTGTTCTGGAAAGCTCCTGCAAATACCAGGGGATGTAGGAGGCCAGACATATGCCCAGGGCTGGACCTATGCTCAGAAAAAATGTGAGAAGACCCTAAGCATCCATCTGTGGCTTAGTTTTAAGCTCTACAGAAGCAGGACATGGCTAAGGCAGAGATACAAGTGGCCCAGCTAAGCACTTAAGATATACACCAACAAAGAGCCAATCAGTAAAGACTAGGATGACTATTTTTATTTTTGTGGCATTTAAGGAAATCTCTGTGAAATCACTATCTAAGAACTAAGCTAACTGACAGAGAATTCACTGACTACAAATAATACAATCTTTACAAACATAGTTTAGAAAAGCTACTGCATTAACAATTACAACCCACAAGAAGTAGCAAAAAAAAAAAAAAAAAAAAAACCGTAGAGAGAAGTAAAAATCTGATTTCCAGAATTACCATATTACAATATTGAAACTATCAAATTTTCAACAAAATAATTATGAGGCATTAAGAAAAAAACAAAAACGTATGCCCCGTTCATAGGAAAAACAATTAATAGAAACTGTCTATGAGGAAACGCAGATATTAGACTTGCTAGTTGACAAATTTAAATCAACTGTTTTAAATATGCTCAAACAGCTAAAGGAAACCATAGAAATATAACTAAGGGAAACTTGCAGAATAGTATCTCACCAAATAGATATTATCAATAAACAGACAGACATAATAAAAACAAAACAAAATGGAAATTTTGGATATGAAAAGTACAATAATTGAAATGAAACACTCACTAGAGCAGTTAAACAACAGATTTCAGCAAGTAAGAGAATGAATTAATAAACTTAAAGATAGGTCCACTGGGGTTACTCAAGTCTGTGAGGCCAAAAAAAAAAAAAAAAAAAGAATGATGAAGAGAGCCTCAGGGGCCTGTGGAAGACTATTAAGCAGACCAATAAATGCACATAGTCCTAAAAGGATAGGAGTGATAGAAAGGAGCAGAAAGAATATTCCAAGACATAATGGCAGAATATATCACAAATCTGATGAAAGACAGGAATCTACAGATCTACAAAGCTCAATAAACTTCAAGTAGGAAAGCTTTCAAATTTTCCCTGTTGAACATAGTATTAGCTGTGGGTTTGTCATATATGGCCTTTATCGTTTTGAGGTACACACTTTCCATACATAATTTGTTGAGTTTTTATCATGAAGACATGTTAAATTTTGTCAAATACTTTTTCTTCATCTGTTGAAATGATCATACGGTTTTGTCCTTCATTCCACTAGTATTCTGTGTCACATTTATTGATTTGCATATGTTGAACCATTCTTGTATCCTGGGTATGAATTCCACTTGATCATAGTGAATAATCTTTTTAATGTGCTGTTGAATTCTGTTAGTATTTTTTTTTTTTTGAGGCAAGGTCTTGCTCTGTGACCCAACTGGGAGTGCAGTGGTGTAATCATGCCTCACTGCAACTTCGATTTCCTGGGCTTCAGCCATCCCCCTGCCTCATTTTTGATTTTTTTGTAGAGATAAAGTAAAAGTGATCCTCCAGCCTTAGCCTCCAAAAGTGATAGGATTACAGGTATGAGCCACCGTGACTGGCCCCTGTTTGCTAGTATTTTGCTGAGGATTTTTGCATTCATGTTTATCAAGGGTATTGGCTGGGGATATTCTTTTTACTGTTGTGTCCTTGTCTGGTTTTTTGTATCAGGATATACTGTTTTTATAGAATGAGTTTGGAAGTATTGTCTCCTCTTCAATTTTGTTGACTAGTTTGAGAAGAATTGGCATTTGTTCTTTAAATGTTTGGTAAAATTCATCAGTGAGGTCATAAAGTCCTGGGTTTTTCTTTGATTGGAGACTTTCTATTATGGTTTCAATTTCATTACTCACTGTACAAATTTTCCCCACCATAACCCAAGCTGCAGCTATATAGTGCCATCTTAAAACCAGAGCCACAGCTAGAGTGTATCCTGCTCCAAGAGCCAGCAATGACTGCATCTTTTCATTGCTGAGGCTATGCTGCCATTACACCACCTTAGTGGTGGTACATCATTCCCCAGCCAAGCTGTTACAGCACTCTATCCTCTGAGAACAAGCTGCCTAGGAAGCGCTCTGCCTTGCACATTCTGGTGACTGTAGCACCCAGCCCTAGCCTCAGAATCTAGGTGCACCACTCCAGCACCAGGGCAAGTGGTACTCTGTCCCTAGAAGAATAGGTACTCTTGCCCAGTAAAGAAACTGAGTCCTGCCAAGTGATGTGCACAGTCAGCACACTCACCAGCCAGGTTCACTATCCATATGCAATTCTGCGTGCTCATCAGCTAGTCATGTTCCTTCCAGGTGCCCCTGCCCCAAGTTGGTGATTTGGCCCCCAAATGACAACATACCAGCCAGACATGCTGCTTCCATGGAGCCCTGTTCCAAGCTGGCAGACTTCTAATGCCTACATACTTACCAGCCAGGCATACCAATTCCAGGGGGTACCTGCCCAGAGTGACATGTACACTGAAGGTGAAGAGACAGAAAATGATATTCCATGCAAATGGAAACCAAGAGAGAACAGGAGTAGCTATAATCATAACAGATAAAATAGGCTTTAAGGCAAAAACAATAAAAAGAGAAAGGAAGGTCATTATATAATGAAAAGGAATTATTTCAACAAGATGATATGAAAATTTTTAATATGTATACACCTAACACCAGAGTACTGAAATAAATGAAGCAATTATTATATATTTAAGGGCATAGACCACAATAATATAAGGAGACTTCAGCATGCCACTCTCAGCAATGGACAGATCATCTAGACAGAAAATAAAGAAACATCACATTAAACTGACACACTAAATCAAATGGACCTAGAAAACATTTAGAGAATATTTCACCAAAGAGCTGCAGAATAAACACTCTTCTCAAGAGAACATGAAACTTTCTCTAGGACAGATCACATGGTAGCCTGTAGAAGAAGCCTTAACTAATACCAAAAAAAGTCTAGGTCCAGATGGGTTCACAGCCGAATTCTACCAGACATACAAAGAGGAGCTGGTTCCATTGCTTCTGAAACTATATCAAACAATACAAAAAGAGGGAATCCTCCAACATCATCCTGATACCAAAACCAGGCAGAGACTCAACGAAAAGAGAAAACTTCAGGTCAATATCCATGATGAACATCGACACAAAAATCTTCAATAAAATACTGGCAAACTGAATGCAACAGCACATCAAAAAGCTCATTTATCATGATCAAGTAGGATTCATCCCGGGGATGCAAGGCTGGTTCAACATACACAAGTCCATAAATATAATCCATCACATAAACAGAACCAAAGACAAAAACCACATGATTATCTCAATAGATGCAGAGAACGCCTTCGACAAAATTCAACAGCTCTTCATGCTACAAACTCTCAATAAACTAATTATCAACAGAATGTATCATAAAATGATAAAAGCTATTTATGACAAACCTACAGCCAATATCATACTGAATGGGTAAAAGTTCGAAGAATTCCCTTTGAAATCAGGTAGTAGACAAGGATGCCCTCTCTCACCACTCCTATTCAATATAGTATTAGAAGTTCTAGCCAGAGCAATCAGGCAAGATAAAGAACTAAAGGGTATTTAATTAGGAAAGGAGAAAGTCAAACTGTCTCTATTTGCACACGACAAGATTGTATATTTAGAAGACACCATCGTCTCAGCCCAAAATCTTCTCAAACTGATAAGCAACTTCAGCAAAGTCTCAGGACAAAAAATCAATGTGCATAAATCACAAGCATTCCTATATACCAATAACAGAGAAACAGAGAGCCAAATTAAGAACGAACTCCCATTCACAATTGCTACAAAGAGAATAAAATACCTAGGAATACAACTAAGAAAGGATGTAAAGGACCTCTTCAAGGAGAACTACAAACCACTGCCCAATGAAATAAGATAGGACACAAACAGATGGAAAAACATTCCATGCTCATGGTTAGGAAGAATCAATATTGTGAAAATGGCCATACTGCCCAAAGTAATTTACAGATTCAACGCCATCCCCATCAAGCTACCAATGACCTTCTACACAGAACTGGAAAAAAAACACTTTAAATTTCATATGGAATCATAATAGAGCCCGCATAGCCAAGACAATACTAAGCAAAAAGAACAAAGCCGGAGGCATCACAGTGCCAGACTTCAAAGTATACTCCAAGGCTGCAGTAATCGAAACAGCATGGTGCTGGTACCAAAACAGAGATATAGACCAATGGAACAGAACAGAGGCCTCAGAAGCAACACCACAATCTACAATCATCTGATCTTTGACAAACCTGACAAAAACAAGCAATGGGGAAAGGACTCCATGTTTAATAAATGGTGTTGGGAAAACTGGCTAGCCATGTGCAGAAAGCAGAAACTAGACCCCTTCCTGTCCCCTTACACTAAAATTAACTCCAGATGGATTAAAGATTTAAACATAAAACCTAACACCATAAAAACACTAGAAGAAAACATAGGCAAAACCATCCAGGACATAGGCATAGGCAAGGACTTCATGACTAAAACATCAAAAGCAATGGCAACAAAAGCCAAGATAGACAAATGGGATCTAATTAAAATTCAGAGCTTCTGTACAGCAAAAGAAACCATCATTAGAGAAAACCGGCAACCAACAGAATGGGAAAAAAACTTTTGCAGTCTACCCATTTGACAAAGGGCTAACATCCAGAATCTACAAACTAAAACAGATACACAAGAAAAAACAACCCATTCAAAAGTGGGCGGAGGATGTGAACAGACTCTTCTCAAAAGAAGACATATATGAGGCTAACAAACATGAAAAAATGCTCATAATCATTGGTCATTAGAGAAATGCAATTCAAAACCACATTGAGATATACTCTCATGCCAGTTAGAATGGCGATCATTAAAAAATCTGGAGACAACAGATGCTGGAGAGGATATGGAGAAATAGGAACACTCTTACACAGTTGGTGGGAATGTAAATTAGTTCAATCATTGTGGAAGACTGTGTGGCAACTTCTCAAGGATCTAGAAATAGAAATTTCATTTGACCCAGCAATCCCATTAGTGGGTATATACCCAAGGAACTACAAATCGTTCTATTATAAAGACACATGCACACGTATGTTCATTGCAACCCTGTGTACAATAGCAAAGACCTGGAACTCACCCAAATGCCCATCAATGAGAGACTGGACAAAGAAAATGTGGCACATATACACTATGGAATACTACACAGCCATTAAAAACGATGAGTTTGTGTCCTCTGTAGGGACTTGGATGAATCTGGAAAACATCATTCTTAGAAAACTGACACAAGAACAGAAAACCTATGCACCTATGCAACAAGCCTGCATGACCCTCACATGTTTCCCAGAACATAAAGTAAAATAAAAAATAAAGAATATCAAAATCATTTCCAGTATATTTTTTGACCACAATGATATAAAACTAGAAATCAGTAACAGCAGGAACTTCTGAAAATTCACAAATATATGGAAATTAAACAACATGCTCTAACATGACCAATGGGTCAATAAAGCAATTAAAACAAAGTTAAAAAATTTCTTGAGAGAAATGAAAATGGGAATACAGGCCGGGCATGGTGGCTCAAGCCTGTAATGCCAGCACTTTGGGAGGCCGAGGCAGATGGATCACCTAAGGTCAGGAGTTCAAGACCAGCCTGCCCAACATGGTGAATACAACATATCAAAACTTGGGACATAGCTAACACAGTTCTAAAAGGGAATTTTAATAGTAATAAATGTCTACATCGAAAAAGAAGGATCACAAATTAAAAACCTAACAATACACCAAAGGAATTAAAAATTTAAGAACCCAAGTAAACCTATAACTAGTAAAAGTAAAGAAATAATAAAGAGTACAAATAAATGAAACAGCCCAGGTACAGTAAGTAGCTCATGCTATAAACCTAGTACTTTTAGGGAGGCCAAATCGGGAGGATCACTTGAAGCCAGGAGTTTGTACCAGCCTGAGCAACAAAGCAAGACCCATCTCTAGAAATAAAATTAAGATTAGCCAGGTGTAGTTGCAGGCACCAGTAGTCCCAGCCACTTGGGAGGCTGAAGCAGGAAGATCATGTGAGCTCAGGAGTTTGAGGCTACAATGAGTTACAATTGCATTACAGTAGTCCAGCTTAGGCAACAGAGCGAGATCCTATCACAAGAAAAAAAGAAGATAAAGAAAAGAGAAGAGAAAAAAGAGGACAGGCTTGGTGGTTCACACCTGTAATCCCAGCACTTTGGGAGGTCAAGGAGGGAGGATTGCTTGAGGCCAGGAAAGACCAGCCTGGGCAACATAGTGAGACTCCATCTCTATAAAGAAATTAAAAAATTAGCCAGATGTGGTGGCATCTACCTGTAGTCCCAGATACTCAGTGGGGCTGAGGCAGGAGGATAACCTGAGCCCAGGAGGTGGGAGCTGCAGTAAGCCATGGTTGTGCCACTGCACTGTAGCCTGGGGGACAGAGCAGGATCCTGTTTCAAAAAAAGAAAAGGAAAGAAAAGAAAAGAGAGACTTAAAGTAACAAAACAGATCAATGAAACCAAGAGTTATTAAAAAAAAAAAAAAAAAAAAAAAAAAGATAAAATTGAGATGACTTTAGCTGGCCTAAGAAAAAAATAGAAAACACTCAAATAAAATTAGATACAAAAAAAGATATATTACAACTGATGCCATATAAATAAAAAGCATCACAAGACAGTATCAGAAACAATTTTATGCCAGAAAATCAAGATAACCTGTAAAAAATGGATAAATTCATGGACATATACAACCTTCCAAGATTAAAGAATGAAGAAATAGAAAATCTGAACAGACCAATAGTGAGTAATGAGATCGACACAGTAATAAAAATCTCCCATCAAAGAAAGGCCCAGGACCTGATGGCTTCACTGCTGAATTGTACCAAACATTTAAAGAATGAATACCAATTTTCCTCAAACTAGTCAACACAATTGAAGAGGAGGCAATATTTCTAAACTCATTCTATGAGGACAGTATTTCCCTGATACCAAAGCCAAGCAAGGACATAATTTAAAAAGAATAGCCCTGTTGAACACAAATGCAAACATCATCAACAAAATACTAGCAAACAGAATTCAATAGCAGATTAAAAAGATTATTCACTATGATCAAGTGGAATTCATCCCAGGAATGCAAGAATGGCTCAACACATGCCAATCAATAAATGTGACACAGAACACTAATGGAATGAAGGACAAAAACCATATGATCATTTCAATAGATGAAGAAAAGGCATTTGACAAAATTCAATATCCCTTAATGATAAAAAACAACACATTGTGTATAGAAAGTATTTACCTCACTAAAAATAAAAGCCACATATGACAAACCCACAGCTAACACCATATTGAACAGGGAAATGTTGGAAGTTTTTCCCTTAAGATCTGGAACAAGACAACAATGCCTACTTTTACCACTTCTATTCTACTTAGTATTTGAATTTCTAGCCACAGCAATTAGACAAGAGAAAGAAATGAAAGTTATCCAAACTGGAAATGAGAAAGTTAAACTATCCCTTGTTGCAGATGACATGAGTGTATACAGTTGGCCCTGGAACAATACCAAGGTTAGAAGTGTCAAACTCAGCCAGGTGCGGTGGCTCATGTCTGTAATCCCAGCACTTTGGGAGGTCAAGGCAAGGGGATCACGAGGTCAGGAGATTGAGACCATCCTGGCCAACATGGTGAAACCCCATCTCTACTAAAAATACAAAAATTAGCTGGGCATGGTGGTACATGCCTATAATCCTAGCTACTTGGGAGGTTGAGGCAGAAGAATCACTTGAACCAGGGAGTTGGATGCTGCAGTGAGCTGAGATGTCACCACTGCACTCCAGTCTGGCGGCAGAGCGAGACTCTGTCTCAAAAAATAATAAATAAATAAAAATAAAAATAATAAAATAATAATAAAGACTTGTCAACCCTTGCACATTGGAAAATCAATGCATAAGTTCTTACTGACCAAAAATTCAACTACTAGTAGCCAACTGTTGACTAGATGCCTGATCAATAACATAAATCATTGATTAACACCTATTTTGTATGTTATATGTATTATATACTGTATTCTTATAAGTTAAGCTAAAGGAAAGAAAATATTATTAAGAAAATTGTAAGAAAGAGAAAATATATCTACTATTAATTAAGTGGACGTGGATCATCATAAACATCTACATCTTTGTCATCTTCATGTTGAGTAGACAGAAGAAGAAGAAGAAGGGTTGGTCTTGTTGCCTCAGTGGTTGCAAAGGTGGAAGAAAATCCACATAAAAATACTTTTGAAATCTGTGTTGTTTAAGGGTCCACTGTATATAGAAAACCCAAAGATTCCACCAAAAAACTGCTAGAGCTAATAAACAAATTCAGTAAATTTGCAACATACAAAAATCAGCAGCATTTTTACACATCAATAGTAAACTATCTGAAAAAGAAATAAAGAAAACAATCCCATCTACAATTGTTACAAAAAATATATACTTAGGAATAAATCTAACCAAGCAGGTGAAAGACCTTCACACTGAAAATTATAAAACATTGATGAAAGAAATCGAAGATGACACAAATAAACAGAAGGATATCCCATCTTCATGGACTAGAAGAATTAATATTGTTAAAGTGTCTATACTACCAAAGCAATCTACAGATTCAGTGTAATCTCTAAGAAAATACCAATGACACTCTTCACAGAAATAGAAAAAAGAATCCTAAAATTCATATGGAACCACAAAAGATCCTGAACAGCTGATGCAATCTTGTGCCAAAAAAAAAAAAAAAAAAAGAAAGACAGCTGGAGATATCACACTATCTGACTTCAAAATGTACTACAAAGCCATAGTAACCAAAAGCATGATACTAATCTAAAAAAAGACACATAGACCAATGGAATAGAAAAGAGAGCCCAGAAAAAACAAATGCATATACACACAAAGGTGTGAAGAACAAACGTTGGGGAAAATACAATCTTCCGTAAATGGTGCTGGAAAAAAATGGATACCCATATGCAGAAGAATGAAACTAGATTCCTATCTCTCGCCACATACAAAAATCAACTCAAAATGGATTAGAAACTTAAATGAAAGACCCAAAGCTATGAAACTACTAGAAGAAAACAGGGAAATACTCCATAATATTGGAGTGGGCAATAATTTTTTGGCTATGACTCTAAAAGCACAGGTAACAAAAGCAGAAGTAGACAAATGGGATTATATCAAACTGAAAAGCTTCTGTTTCACAGTAAAGGAAACAATCAACAAGGTGAAGTCAGTCGAAATGTAAATTTGTACATTCATTATGAAAAACAGCATGGGGTTCCTAAAAAAAGTAAAAATAGAACTGTCCTATGATATAGCTAGCAATCCCACTACTTGGTATATATCCAAAGAAAATGAAGTCATTGTGTTAAAGAGATATGTGCACTCCCATATTTATTGCAGCACTATTCACAAAAGCCAAGATACTAAATCAACCTAAGTGTCCATAAATGGATGGATTGAGAAGGAAAATGTGGTAAGTATATATGAGGAAATACTATTTTAGCAACAAAAAAGAAAGCAATGCTGTCATTCACAGCAACACAGATGAGAACATTATGTTAACTGAAATAAGCCAGACACAGAAAGACAAATACAGCATAATTACTCTGTATTCCATATGTAGTACGACTATCATGTCAATTAAAATTCAAACTGTAATAATAGCAAAAAAATAAAATGTACACTCAACTAACAGGAAATAGAAGAGAAAATCCTAAAACATGAAAAAGAAAATTTGTGAAAAACCTACAGCTAACATCAACGCTCAATAGTGAAAGACTAAAAGCTTTACCCCTAAAATCAGGAACAAGACACAGATGCCTCCTTTCACTACTTTTACTCAACATTGTACTGGAAGCTCTAGCCAGGACAATTAGGCAAGGAAAGAAAAGACATCCAAATTGCAAAGGAAGAAATAAAACTCTCTATTCAGAGATGACACAATCTTATATTTATAAAATCATAAAGAATCCACAAAATAAGCTATTAGAGCTAATAAATTTATTTAGTTCTGTTTTGTACTCTTTGTGAGTGCTTCAGCCTGCAGAAGCTTTGGAAAAATATAGAAAACATTACCAGCACTCTCTTGGTTTCCCTCATTTTTCTTTTCTTTGTTGGGGAAGGGACAAAAAATGTAGAAGATACAAAGGAAGAGTAAATGAATCAAACTTTATCTTGACTGTTTGTATTTCTATAAATCAACTATTATTTCTTATTTATTTCCCTAAGCAGGCAACAGCAAAGCCCTGAAAACCAATAGGAGTTGGGCTCTTGTTTTCAGAGGCAGCAAAAAATGGCTGATATGAGGACAGAATGTCCTACTCCATAGCCAGGCTTGTACAGATGGTGGCAGCTATCCAAGGAGAAGCAAGGAGGCCGAAACCCTAGGACTTGCTATACGAAAGGACGGAAAAATTTAAGAACTTACTGAATGTTGTAGGGCACAGTACTGGGATTGAGTACCCCATACATAGTGAAGCCTTTATAGAGAGGGTTCCTGAAGTCTGATTTCCTCTGAACCAAGAAAGGCCATAAAGAATGTGTTTTCTCATAGATTCTGTTAGAAAAGAAAAACAAGCCAAAAAATTAAAAGCAGCAAGCAAGCAATCTCAATAGTCCTGTTGAACATGATAAGCAGTAAATTTTACTAATAAGTAACCCAACAAAGGAGGACAGGATATGACAGAAGAAAAATAAGTGGCTAATAAGTGTTGATGGAGTAACAACTTATCTGGGCTTCAATTTATCCATCTTTAAAATAAATCAGAGATTAGAAAGAGTTCCATACTGGAGAACAGGATTCTAAGTCCAGTTTCGGTTGTGGAATAGCTGTGTGATTTTAAGAAAATCTCGAGCTTTCTCTGAGCCTGTTTCCTCATCGTTAAATGTGACCTCTAAGTTATATTCCAAATCAAGGATTTTATGAACTAATGACTTTTCTGGTTTTAAAAATTTTTAAATTGCTTTTGAAAATCTGCTAAGTTAAGAGATAGGTCCTATGGAGTGAATTTCTGGCTCTTCTATATTTCATTTTATTTAAAGCCAGCTTCTCCTGCCTTCAGAAGGTTTAAGACAGTGACAGAGAATTGGAAATTTATAATAGAAAATATCCGTGAGTTCTCCCAGGTGGGCAACTAAAGATTATGGCATTTATATTACAAAACTAATTCTTATTGGGTTGAGACCATGGGGAGCCTACTCAACCAGCAAGCAAGTCCCTTAGTTAACACCTCAAAATACATGGGATCCACTGGTTCCCCATGTGAGCTGCTGTATAACCATTCATGAGAAGGTCATTTGCACACACATCATGTCAAAGAAAGCTAAAGGAGAACTGAAGAGTGGTATAAGTAGTTAGACCTAAAATTATTGTCCTGTAACTTATACAATTGTCAGAGTATTTCAGTGAGGCCAAAGGCCCTGTATATCTGTCTTTCTCATCTGCTATTGGTTTATAACATGAAAAAAAAAAATACTGCACTGGTAAGGTAACTAATTTGTTGAGTATTTACTACGTGTTCAAACACTATTCCAGACCCGTTACCTAAAATACCTCCTTAAATTTTCCCAATAAAACCTTGTGAGATATTTTAGCCCAAAATTACTAATGAGAAAATGAGACTAAATATTAATTTGCTCAAGGTCACATAGCTAGTAGGTGACAGAGCCAAAGTTTGAACCCAAGTCTGCCTGACTCTAAAACCCATGCTTTTCCATTCGTGAATAAATGACACTTCTGCTTATTTTAAGTAGTTACTACTTTAAAATATGTTAAAATGTTCAACTGTTGTTTTTAAATGAATATTCATATTTATATGAAAAATATTACATATATTGACCCGATTTTAAGAGAAGGAAAAATATTATGGAAAAGATCCTGAGTTTTAATGCCTAGGGAAATAACTTAAAGACATAATGAATATCTTAAAAGTACTTGGGGAGAAAGTGACAAAGGTCTAGTTGTAAACAGAGAGAGAGAAACATGCGTGGCAACAAGAGAGAAACTACCAAGTAAGTACAAATGTTAAAACAGAAAGACTCATTATTGCTCTCTATGTTGACAGGAAAACTAAATCACAGAGAAGTAATCTCATCCTGGCTATGCTAGAAAGGGGCCTGAGAGTTGGGCTAACTGCTAACTCAGCCAACAGCTGTGAAATAGGAGTGAGTTGTAAAACAGCTACTTTCCTATTTCTTTTACTGTCTCTAAAATAAGGAAAATACTGTTCATAGCTCCATCTTGTCAATTTCAAAAAGTACTTATGTCACATATATTGTGAGGATGTTAGTTTAAATAAAGGGTGCAAACTCAACTACCTACTAGAACTAGGAAGATAACATTAGAAATGGGCTAAGAATAAACTATAGAGAATGGTAAGAACTGCAGTCAACAAGAGTAAGTTTGCCTCATCCAAATGGAACAGCTACTATTCAGCTCTAACTTATTATTATCATGAGAAAATACAATCTAGTGTTGCCAGAGCTCCTGAGTTTTCAGAATATTTAGGAAAAACATCCTAAAATAATTTAATGTGAAATCTCCTGATATTTAAATGTTGGCAACTAGGGATAAGAATGACACAATGCACTTTGGGGACTCAGGGGGAATGGGTGGAAAGGGGGTGAGGGATAAAAGACTACGAATTGGGTTCACTGTTCTGGAGATGAGTGTACCAAAGTCTCACAAATCACCACTGAAGAACTTACTCATGTAACCAAATACCATCTGTTCCCCAAAAACTTATAGAAATAAACAAAAATGTTGGCAACTAATTAGGAGTTTTTAAAAAATACTCCACACACTAAACAAACCATGCCTGTTGGGTTGGGTTCGGCCTATGAGCTGCTAGTTTGTGATCTCTGATATGAGTGAGAAGTAGATAATGACTACTCATACCGGCAAAGCAATTAATTATCTGCAAAGGCTTTGTACATCCATTATTTTATTGGCTCTCCATGATTGCTCTAAAAATTAGGCATTATTATCCCTATTTTACAGATAAGAAATCTCATGGTTCTGAAAGATCTCTGTGCAAACACTGAGTGCTTTCTGCTTCAAAAGTTTTTTTTATTATTGTTATCTCCTCCCCTTTTCTTGACTACTCTGCCAAATTCAGGGTGGTAGGTACCTTCTTTTTGCACTGACCCCCTTCTGCCTATTTAGTGTTTTCTCACAAAATAAATTCACCTTAGATCTTCCCGATCCTTCTGGCAGTTTCCAAGGAAGTTTCCAAACTGGCAGGAGAAAACATGGTCATGGATCTCCAGCAGGAAGTTTTCATTAAACTCAAAGGCACAAGGAAACTGTTCCATTAATTGCCAAATACAGTCTAGGAACTGGGTGAAGACAGGGGACACTTCTTTAGAGTCTCCATCGAAGTGGCCACACCTGAGAGATGCAAATAAAGGTAAAGAAAGACACTAGTTAGCATCAAGGATTACACTGTTGGGAGTAGGCCATAACAAGGTCATCTTTTGTCCCTGTTGGCAGTGGCAAGGAAATACCTCATACCAAAATGCCAGCCAGAATCTCAAAGCTAGTTAATTCCAGCAGACCTCTTAGCTACTGGTGTCCTTTACTATCATCCAGGCTATAAGCCCTTTGGTCATCTCGTCTATTTTCTTTTACACCCTCTTTCCAATAGAACTTTCTGCAATGATGGAAAATTTCTACAGTTGTGCTGTCCAATATAGCAGCCGCTAACTGTTAAGCATTTGAAATGTGGATAGTGTGGCTGACTGACTTTTTAATTGTATTTAATTTTAATTTAATTTAAATAGCAACATTTAGTTCTGTGTGAGCAATGACCTCATCTATATTGTTTACTGCATAGTGCCTGGCAAAAAATAGGTATTTAAGAAACCCCCTTTATTAAGTGCATAAATGAAACCTCATCCCAGAACTGTTTAATGTTTCCTCCCCATAATGCTCTCTTTACCAACCCTATCATCCACTGGAAACACTATTCCACTGGAAACCAACACGGCACCCTCAGTTTCTACACTGCAGGTTCTCTACCTTCTGATATAATTACAGCATGGCTCACAAGGATACCACCTTTCCTTGGGGTCAAAATAAAATGAAGAATGCTGATCATTCCACTTTCCACATACCGTAATACTAAAACAAAGCAGAGGTGGGTTTAGCTTTCTCCTTGCACCTACTGCTGCTTCTAAGCTACTATTATTTTTATGACCTTAAAAACACTTCCTTTATGCGGCATGCTATTAGCTTATTTACCTTCTCTTTCCTCAATGATGTCTTCTAGAACCTCTGAGTCACTTGCCTACATTCTCTGAACAATCTGATGGTCTTAAGCTTTGGTGTTGATGTAGGTGACTTACATTAGCTCAACAGATTCCTTAACTAACACAAATCAAATTACCTTCACTGATCTTTACCTCTACTCCGCCCTTTTGAATCCACTGGCCACAGGCTGGCTAGTAGTTTTTACTCCATCTTTGAAATCTTAATCACAGTATCCCATTCTGAACACCATATATTATATTCTCAAAAGCTGCTCATCTTCTTAACTCCTTCAGGCCTCATTTCAGGATATCTCCACATGCCAGATTCCTACTGGTTTCTCTTTTTCCTTATCAAGCCTAAATTCCATGATCTGCCCTATTAACTACTCTTTCCCGATTTTTTTCAACTTTCTGGTCTTTCTTGTCATTATTTTCCTTCTAAATACAACCACAGATCAGCCTGAAAAGCTATGTTCTCTGCTTCTAATAATCCTAATAATGCTCAAGAATATTATAAAATCATACAATTCATACCATTCAAAATTAGACTCCATATTCAACTGTGTCTTAACTGCTCTCAAATAATCTTCATGCAGCTTCTTAACACCATTTTCTCATTACCTTTACAGCTCTTACAAATTTTAAACTACCTTTCTCAAACCCCAAATCCATTTCATATCTTCCTTCATTCTAGCGTCACTGAAAAATATCAAGGCCATTAAGTAGAAAAAAGAAGTCTAACTTCTGCCTCTAATAAGCACATATAGCACCTTCTCTGCCTGCCTTTCCACCTAATCTCCATGGAAAAGCTGTTCTTCATTTTAGCTCAAGCTAATCTTTCATTTGGTATTTTCACCCATTTGCCCGGAAGGCTTACTCTACCAAAAACCCACTGTTTCTTTCATATCTTCAACCTTATCACCTTATCTTCTTTAATGTTTCTTTCTTCTCAGCATAAGAAACTGCTCAAATCTCCTGTCTTGCAATACACTTCCTCAAACCCACATCCCACCCATTCTCTTCTACCCACTTCAGAGCCAAGGTTCTTTGAAAGAGATTTATATACTCACCTTCCACTTCCTCAGCCCTCACTCATGCCTCCATTCACAACCATTTGGCTTCTGCTTTCGCCACTTTACTCAACCAGTTATCACTAAAGATCATTAAAACCTGCATATTGCCAAAGTCGATTCTTGGGTTATTCTGAGGCATATGACACTGCAGTCTACTCTCTTGAGATTCTCCTTTCTTATGTTTTTTCTTTCCTACCCTTAGATTTATTCTTACCTCACTAACCACTCTTTCACAGCAACCTTCATGAACTTCTTTCTTCACTAGACTTTCAGGTGTCAGTATTATCCAAGGCTGTGTGCCATCTCTTGGCTCTTCTTCCTCTATATACAATTTTTTGAGTTACCTTATCTGAATCCATGGTTTAAGCCACCAATTATAAGCAGGTAACTCCCTCTATACCACCTCTCTATCCAATCCAGAACTAGTGAGCTCCAGATTACTACTGAATAGTCTCCCTACTGGATATCTTCTCTTGGATGCCCCATGCCAAATAAGTCCCAAACTGAAGCCAACTTTCCCCCAAAACCTGCCCTGTATTATCCTGTATCCTCTTTCTCAATAAACCCAGTTACCTACAGCAGAAACCTTTGGGTTTTGCTAGACTTTTTCTCCCATCTTCTGGTGAGTCCTACTTCCTGAATACCTTTGTATCTATCCCATTGCATCTGTCTTTTTTCAGAACTTCATCAATTCTGAGAGCCTACTAATTCAGACCTTTGTCACCAATTTCAATCTTCCACATGCTGTCACAGAGATATTTGTAAAATATAGATCTGAACATCATGTCACTGCCTTGTTCAAAGTCCTCCAATATAACTTGACTATGTACACAAAAAAAATCTTTTAGCTTTGAAAAAAAAAAAAACAACAAAAAACAGGGCTTTATATGATCTTCTCCTCACTGGCTCGACTTCCCTGGCCTCATTTCCTCTATTCTCCCTACACATCCTTTGACCCAGCCACACTGAATTGCTTGCAGTTCCTCAGATAAATGATCCTGTTTAATGTCTTTATGGTTTCAAACACATCAGTGCTAGAATACTTTCTCCCTTTCTAAATAACATCTACTCATACTTTAAACCTCAGTTAAAATGTCACCTATACCAGGAAGGCTTCTTTGCCCCAGAATGGGTAAAGTTCCTTTGTTTATGTTTTCCTCTGTCTTACGCACTTATCATACTACACTGTCATCACTGATTTTTCTTTTCTTTAATCGAAGAGATAGGAACTATATCTTATTAAACTCAGTTTCCTCAATAATGACTGCTCCAATGTTTGTGGGTGAAGGAAAAATAAATAAATAGACCCAAATGGCTACAGAGTGGAAACCAAATGAAATTAAATTAATGCATATCAATGGGGTTAAATAAGACCTGAATTATAATCTCTTTAGGGTAAAACTCAATTTCTTATTTTTTTTTTTTTTTGAGACGGAGTTTCACTCTTGTCACCCAGGCTATAGTTCAATGGCGTGGTCTCAGCTCACTGCAACCTCTGCCTCCCAGGCTCAAGCAATTCACCTACCTCAGCCTCCTGAGGAGCTGGGATTATGGACGCCTGCCACCATGCCTGGCTAATTTTTGTATTATTAGTAGAGACGAGGTTTTACCATGTTGGCCAGGCTGGTCTGAAACTCCTGACCTCAGGCAATTCATCCATGTTAGCACCCCAAAGTTCTGGGATTACAGGTGTGAGCCACTGCGTCTGGCCAAAACTTAAATTTTATTTGTCTTTGGAATCAGCTTAGTGTCTGATATAACATACAGCACATTGTTAGGCATTTGTCAGATATTTATTGATTGTCCTGATAAGATAGGTAAAGCCTTAGTGAGGCTGTTTGGTTTATAGCAGATAACAGATAAATATAATCCCTTGTCCTCACTCCTTAAAAAAGAACAAATCTCTAACTGTCTTTTCTCTTACAAAAGGTTGAAAGGTGCATTGTCTTGATATTAGTCCCTCTACCTGAATGACCTCTTCATTCCCTTGTTCTTCCTACTAAATTTCTATTCATTTCCAAAAATTCATCCTTAAATGCTATATACTCCTGGAAGCCTACCCTGACCTCTTCATGCAAAGTTAAGCACTTTTCCTTCTGTAGCCTGTGATGCCTTGTTCTTCCTTGAAATATTTAAGAATCTGATATAATTACTTGTACTCCTTGAAAGCAGACATAGTATTCTGCTTACCTGTGTCACATTAGTGCACTAGCATATTATCTAGAACACTTGTTTCTTGATGAAAAGAGATTTAAGCCACGTTCAACCTCCTGTTGTTTTCTCTACATGTACATTCTGGGGTTTTGATATACTTCACCCTAATGAATTATCCTCAGCCCCTTCCATCAAAATGAGTATATTTTTACCTTTGGGAAAACTTGTGGCCCATGGATATCCATTCCTTCTCTATCAAGATCTTCATTTTATACAAAAGAAAGAGTTCGTATTAGGAAAATCATAAAATGAATTAACCATACATACAAGAATGTCAAAACACTTTGCTGAATGATTGAACCGATCATAAAAAAGTTATTTCCTAAATGATAATGAAGTAAGTAACTTAGATTTCATTCATAGGCCTATACAGGGTGCCTTCAGATTTCAGATGCTCTCAGATATATCCAGAGTCAAATTTCCTTTGGCTTTCACATGATGTGTGACAAGCCACTGAGCCAGAACTAAATGTAATCCTGATAAGCATGATATTAAACTCAACCTTTGAAAAACAGAAATCCAAAGGCAGCTCTTAGCTTTATACCAGTAACAAAACCATTTTTAACCATTTTTTAAAAAATCCCAGCCAGGCATGCACTTCAGCAGGCCATGGAGGGCAGATCAAATGAGGCCAGGAGCTCAAGACCAGTCTGGCCAACATGGTGAAACCAGCTCTGTACCAAAAATACAAAAATTAGCCGAGCATGGTAGTGTACGTCTGCAATCCCAGCTACTTGGGAGGCTATGACATAAGAATCACTTGAACCCAGGAGGTGGAGGTTGCAGTGAGCCAAGATCGCACCACTGCAATCCAGCCTGGGCGGCAGACCAACGCTCCATCTCAAAAAAAAAAAAAAAAAAAAAAGATTTCCAAAAAATGAGAAAAAACCACTATGGTGAGTTCTGTTTCTCAGAAAGATCAACTAAGAGGCCTTGGATTCAGATTCAGCACTAGAAAACAGTCATGAGTCAAGACATTCAAACAGCTGACATGTTAAAAATGATGAGCCCTTTGGACATCCTATTAAATAGTCATCCATTCAGTTTTGCAAACTTTTTGAGCTTTTCCTACTCTGTACAGTAGCCTATTACATAAAATTTACCTTCTGATAGGTAAGAAATATGTTGAACATACAAAAGAAAGTATACAGATAGTACATACCTAAATTTAAAGAAAAGAAGCTAAATTGGAAAAAAAAAAAAAAAAGCTATTTTTTTAGATGTAGAGCTAAATCTGGACAAAAAAAAAAATGTTTGAGAATTTTATTTTGTCGCAATCTACCACTTACACAAAGTAAAATATAGTAGCGTGCTCTCTTACCATAAGTCCTTTGAATGTCCTATAAAATGGATCTAGGAGGATGCTGGCCACCGAGCAGACTTGTGCTGTGCGGTCCCACCCATCAGAACAATGGACTAAGACACTGGCCTTTTCTACCTTTACTGCCTGTGAAAACAAGACGCAAATGTACCATAAGCAACACTTGCATAGCTTGTTGGGTTAAATAGTTACCAAATACAGCCCCTAAAGCACAGAGAACCTGGTCTTACTGGGCTACATTAATTTTTTTCTCATAATGTTAGCATCCTCTATGGGGAATGAAAAGGAAAATAATGGACTGAAAGAGAAGGAAAGCTTACCAAATAGGAAAAAAGTATCAAAACTAACCCATAACACATGGCAAAAAGAAAGACGAGGAGAGTTCTAAATTCACAAAACTTCTGAAGAAAACAAGGATCAATTCTCAGAGAAACAGGTAAATAGGAGGAAGAATTCACACTCAAAAACACAGACAGCTCTGCATTCTAGTCCCAGATCCGACAACAATCTCCTCTAGCTGTTTTAGTCTTACTAACACAAATGCTTCCAAATTAAGATGGAGGTGCTTGCCTGTCTTAGGTCGCTTTAAAAAGCGATTGCATAAATACAATCAGAATGATGTAAAAATTTGGGCAGTTATTCAACGTGAGAAATTTTGGCAATGGTACATATTGGTCATTCACTTATTCATTCTAACACTTTTGTACCTCTATTAGGCAGGTATTAGAAATACAAAGATAAGACTCAGTTTCTGCTTTCAAGGAACCCACAAACTAGTCAGGGTGACCAAAGATAAATAAATAATTAAAACACAATGGAAAAATTACTGCTAACGTAAAGTAATTTGTAGTAATGATATTTTGCAGGAGCCAGGGAAGCCTGACCCTTGAAGAAAGAGTAGGATTTCCTGAGGTGAAAAAAGACATTAATTCACTCCTTCATTCACCCACACGCCTAGCCAATAATTACTGAGCAACTGTACAAGAGGCACTATGATGTACACTGGGAATACAAAAGAGACAAACACTTAAATGCATGACTACAATCCAGGTGTAACAAAGGCACAAAAGATAACCAAGGAGGAGGAGACAACTAAAGTAGGTCTTGAAAGATGAATAGAAATTTACCGAATTGACCAGAAGGAAAGGAGAATCCAGGCAGGGGAATGATGTAATAGCATGTACATTGCAAGGAGGGATGGCATAGAGCCTTAATGGCCCAGGCTAGGCTGGAAGTGAGGGAATAAGGAGAGAGAGAGAAGGCTAGGAGGGTGAGGGACAGACCAATCAAGTATACATTTTATTTTATGGCAACAGGGAGTTGAAGGCAGAGAAGTGCCATGATCAGATGTATATCTTTGAAAGACGGCTGTGGTGGCAGCAAAGAGAATGGACTGAGAGTACATGAGTTTGGTTGCAGGAAAACCAGTTAGGGAGCTACTAAAATCGTGAAAGTCCATATAGGCCTGAGGTAAGGTAGTAGCAGTGGGCCTGAAAAGCAGAAGAGGGATTTTAAGTATGAACATTTTAACAGGACAGTGAGAGACTAGACATGGGATAAAGGAGAAGGAAAATTCAAGGATAACTCTGAAATATGTGGTTTAGCAACCAGGTGGAAGGTAGTGACATTAGACTAAATAATAAACACAAAAGCAAGTTTTAGGTAGTAGTGGGGGTACGTAAGATTTCTGTTTTGGCCATGATGAGTTTGAGGTAGTTCAGGGACATCTATTGGAAAGTCCAGCAGGACAATTGGATATGTGGCTTTGAAGTACAGGAAAGGGAAAGATCTAAGCCAGAGTATAGATTTCACCACTATCTGAATAGAGATATAGTATACACTGTGTGCATAGTTGACGCTGTCCAGGCAGAGACCAAATGTGACAAAAGAAAAGACCTTAAAAAGCAATGACTCCTATAATAATCCACCTTCCAGTAGAGGAAGGTGGATTATTACAGGAGTCAGACTGTTTAAAAAAAAAAAAAAAAAAAGCCTAAAAGGTAGAAAGCCAGGAGGGAGTAGTTGGATAAAAGTCAGAACTACAAAAAGGGTTCAAAGTGAAAAGGAGTGAACAGTGCCAAATGCAGCAGAGAAGTTAAAATAGAGTGAAGACTAAAAAGTGACTCTTAGATTTTACAAGTCAAAGGTCATAAGACCTCTGCAAGAACAACAATAATTGTATGAAAATAGGATCACAGAGGACTGAAAGGTGAAGGGAGATGAATTACTAATAGGAGAAATCAACTACTTTTCAGAAGGCTCTAACCAAGAGGAAAGGGGGCAGTAACTAGAAGAAGATTGAAAAAGTACTTTTTCTTTAGGAATCAGAAAATATTTGAGCATAGTACTGAAGGAAGAAGCCAGTTGAAAAGAACACATTGAAAATGCAGAACAAAGAGGATTAACTGATAGAGTTGGTTCCTTAAAGTAGGAAGAGATGGAATTTCGAATATAGGTAGAGTAAGTATCCTTATACAGAAGATGGAGCACCATATCCTCTGAGATAGCAAAGAAGTTGGTAAGGATAATAGTGAGAAGAAGAGGTGTCATATACATTTTTTCATAAAGAAGGACACGTTTCAATATGTGCTTATAGAGAGGGGCGTTACCATGGTGTAGCCAGTTTGAAAGCAAGGCACAAGGAATATCTGCCTGGTGAAACAGGACTGGGAGCCAACCAGGTACACATAAAATAACTGTTCTGTGGCCCTTTGATTACAGAACCGCAGCTATGACTACAAGGCATAAATCTGTGATAGTACCAACTAACATGTCTATGGGATTTATTTATTTGCAGCAATGCTTAGAGGTCAGGTTGTAAGAGCAAAGAATGACTGTGGCTAGCAGGGCAGGTAGAGTGGAAGGATAAGGACAAGGTAGAATGGATGAAGTGCTACACCACCAGGTCTTGGTATACAGGGGAGAAAGAATAAGTTTGGGAAAAGAGGAGTTAAAAGTGCAGAGGTTTCCAAGATAGAGAAGAACTATGCTAGCTGGATTAAAGATGCGAAAGTTGGAATTATAAAAGTTCAAAGAACTAGTAAGTACAGAATGTTTGATAAGTTGTACGTTGACATTCAAATTTCTTCAGATGAGGGGAAGAACCAGGACAGAAAAGGCGGCAAGGCTGTTCCCAACATCCTTAATGAAAGAGGAAGAGTAACTAGGAAGTGTAGAGGGTAGTATAGCTAAATGAAATAGATCTGAAAGGAGGAGGGGCTTTTGTAAGGAGCAAGAAGAATAGTGAAACTGCCCTGGGCAGTGTGGATCATATGATTTGGGAGAATGAGTAATCTTTGTAATAGGGGTACAAGAAAAAATGATATTCCTAGAAAGGTAGTCAGGTTGCAGGTAAAAAAGGAGTTAAAGAGATGTGGAAAAAAGTTTTTCAACCTTTTTAACTTCTCAATTAAGCAGACACCTCAAGTAGTAGTAGAGCATGACGGTAGCAACCATGTTCTTTGTTTAGGGCTCCAAATGGAGTCAAAAGTCACTGGTGGACAGAAAAAGATGCTGGATTTCACTAATGATTAAAGAAACACAAATTAAAACGATATAAAATTTATCACCTATCACATTGGCAAAAAGCAAAAAGATTGATTTAACCATTGCTGCCAAAATGGAAAAATAGGCACTTTTGGCAGGAATGGAAACTGGTACTACCTATTTGGAGGGCAATTTGGCCACATCTATTAAAATTTGAAACATTCATACTCTTTGACTCCGAAAATTCATTTCTATAAAGATATATGTTTAAAGGTATTTGATGCAGCAATATCTGCATTAGTGAAAAATTAGGAACAACTAAATTTTCTATCAACAGGGGACGAAGGTAAATTACCACAATGGAATATAACATAGTTGCTGAAAAGAATGATGTAGGACTGACTGAACTATCTTTAAAAATGCTCATTAAACAGTAAGTACAAAAAGTCAATTAAAAAACAGTATGGGCCGGGCGTGGTGGCTTACGCCTATAATCCCAGCACTTTGGGAGGCCGAGGCGGGCGGATCACCTGAGGTCAGGAGTTCGAGACGGGCCTGGCCAACATGGCGAAACCCCATCTCTACTAAAAACCCAAAAATTAGGCAGGCATGGTGGCATGCTCCTGTAATCCCAGCTACTTGGGAGGCTGAGGCAACAGAATCCCTTGAACCTGGGAGGCAGGGGTTGCAGTGAGGCAAGATCACGCCACTGAATTCCAGTGTGGAAAACAAGAGCAAAACTCTGTCTCAAAAAGAAAAAAACAGTATGCATAGTATGAGCTCATTTTTAAAAGTATTAATATGTGTAACTCTATATGTTGAAAAACTCTAGAGCAGCAGCACTGTCCAATATGGTAGTCACTAGCCTATAGCTACTTAAATTTGAATTTGTTAAAACTAAATAAAATCATAAATTCAGTTCCTCAGTCTCACTAGCCACATTTCAAGTGCTCAATTTCCACATGTAGTGGGTACTGTATTAGATAGTACAGATACAGAACATTTCCATCATCACATAAAGTTCAAATGGACAGTGCTGACTGAGGGGCATAAACATTAAACTACCATTAGTGATGTATGTATGTTGTGGGACAAACTATGGAGAATGTTTACATTTTATGTTATATATTTCTGAAATGTTTACTTCTTTGATAATGTACATACATTGCTTTTTTATGAGAAAATAAGTAAATAAAATAAACATTTGAAAAAGAAGAGAGAGAAAAAGAAGTAACATAGTATGTTAGAGACGCAAGAAGTCCACTACAGCCAAGTTGGGGCAAGATTGTGAAAGACTCTGAATGTCAAGCTTACGGGGTCTTACTGGCAATAGAATTGATAACCAATGGAGGATTTTGAGTTTAAAGTGACATGATCACACATGTTCAAGAAAAATAACTTTAGTAGCAATTTGGTTGCCAAACTAGAGAGTGAATACTAGAGACAAGTAAAACAGTTAAGAAGTTTTTATACTGTGGGCAATGAATGGTGGCTATCTTAACTACAGAAGTAGCAGCGGAGACTGGGAAGAAAAGACAGATTTGAGAAACACTTGTTAAGCAGAACACATGGGACTTGGCAACAGCCAGATGGAGGAGAAGAGGTAGAATTTAAGGCTAACTGAGGTTCTCAAGCCGGGATACTTGATAGGTGGTAATAGAGATAGGGAACACAGAAACACTGTGTAATCCAAGCCTATCTTTTTGGTTACTCATTTTAATTCAACCAATATTTATAAGGCTGTACTGTCTCTCAAATCTCCTTCTCCTCCATCCTCACTATCTTTGGTCTAATAAATTTGGTTTCAGAAGGAACTATAGATATATTGATGTAGAATCTATGAAAAAGGAATAGTACAAAGAATTGTTAGAAGAGTGGGCTTGAAACAAGTGACAGGGTCACATAGTGAACATTAATAACAATGAAAAGTACAGGCAACAGGACTAGGAAAGCAAAAAGGTAGGATATTAGGGTTTGGATATTTAAGGCAGTTAATTATATACAATCTTCAAACCTTTTAAGCCAGAGCCTATATATAATATATATATAACATTGCCTTCAACTGAGAAAATTATAGCAGATGGATGAAAAGTCAATATCACCTTTACTTTTACCAAATAATGGGGGTGGGATGAAGAGGGAGAGTTCTCATGTAGGAATATATAAAAAAAATGTTAAAATGAGAAAATATACACTGATTTTTTTTATTTTTATTTATTTATTTTTTAAGAAAACAAACCACTTAACAAAGGCTACAGAGCCTAGGGTCCCAGAGATCAGAAAATAAATAAGTCAGCATAAATACAGGGTGACAAAGCCTGACTAGGCTGCATTTAGAGGCAGATCTATACAAAGGAGTTTAAAAAAATAGGTCTTTGTACTCAGAGTTCTGAAAACTCAAAGATATATAAGCTCTGCATTTATGTCACACTCACTCTTGTATTTGATATCTTAGAATCAACATAAAAATACATCACAGAATAACTGAACTAGAGATCAATTATTATCAATTATCAATTAGAGATCACCTAAGAGTTTTTAATGTGAGGTTCAGGGGTCTGTGGACCCCCTGAAATTAAGGTTCATTTTCTGTACGCATCATCATATGTTCATTTTTCCAGTGGAGGAGAGAGCTAATCATATTCCTAAAGAATTCTGCGGCTGCCCGAAAGTTACATCATTAGACTTTTGTTCAAAGATGAGACAGAGAGAAGAAAAGAGACTTGCCCAAGGGCACACAGTAAATCAGTGGCAGAGCTGAATCTAGAAACTACGTTTCTTTTTAATATTTTTTCCACCATGGCACACTACTACTTCAACATATCACATAATTAAAGTCAGTGCAAATTTTAAAAGTCCTGATTATTACCTTTGTAATGAAAATTCCAGCATCCATAATAGCTTTAATGTGTCTTAACCACCCTGAGCTCTCCAGGCCGCTAAGAAATTCACTCATTGTTGGAGTTTTCAATTCACAAACTAAGGTAGAAAAGGAAGCAGAGATTGAAATTCACAATCAACTCAATTTATTAATTAAGAAAGGGGAGAAAGTGGATCTTCATATTGTAAGTGAGGAAGCTGAGGCAGAAAGGTTAAATGAGTAGTTAGAAACCACACAATGAGTTAGGGACAGAACTGGGTCTAAAGCCTACCAGATCTCCTAGCCTGGCCTCTGCTTTATCATGCTATAGAACCCACTCTCAAGCCCTTAGAAATCTCTCAAGAAGACAGCCAGAAGATTGAGTTAGCATCTACAGGAAAACACATCTCCTCTGATTAGAAAACATATTTGATCCCTATCCTAATCCCACCCACCTATACTAACTCTGAAGGCCCTCAGCTTCTGTCTCTACTCCCACACCCCCATCTACTCCCTGTAGCCCTGTTCTGTCAACAGGTTGAAAAAAATTACCAGTTAACTTTTATGCACCTTGCAATGATTATCCAGCAGAGGTAAATCTTTTACCTTAAAAACCTATAAAGCAAAGTCCTCTTCCATAAAATATTCTGGGGCAAAAAAAAAAAAAAAAAAAAAAAAGAGACCTAAGGAAGAGGGACACTAATATTTTAAAAGAGATGCAGACTAAGCAGATGAGATCTGGCAATGATGGTGTAAAGGAGACGTCCTGGCAGACTACACCAGTACAAAATTGAAGAAAGGAGAGGAAGAATGGGGAGTTCACTAAAGAAGGCAGGTTTTCACCATCTCTGCCTGAGTTGGCATACCACATTGTGGAATCCTGGGTAGTAGTTTTAGAAGAAATGCTCTCTATATCCAAGAGTCTTGTAAGGCCCCAATCCCACCTTGCCCCCTTTCTGACCCTAATCATTTTGTAGTCAATAACAGATCACCAAAACTGTCTGATATCAACTTTATTCCTTTGAAGTCTAAATTCAACTTCATCAGCACAGTGATAAAATCAGACTAAATCCTGATAGCAAATTAAATAAGGTAATTTCTTACCTTGAGGATGATAAAATGAATCCCAATTTATAAAATACTTATGTTGGTTTGCCTATCCCTGAAAATCAACCTCAGTAATTCCATAGAGAGAAATAATTTTCATACCAACTAGACCCAGATGAACTTTATTGAATTACAAAACTGAACATCATAGTCCCTTTTCCAGACCAACACTGCTGCAATTTAGTACTATGTAAGCTAGATTCGTACTATAGTCAAACACTTAGCCACTTATTGACACTGCTCACCTGCTTGCTTTTATATTTCACCCCAAATCAGGCATGCTTTCTGCTTACATAATAATGCAAAGCTATGGCCTCTTGCCTAGCCAAGGTGAAATCTCTGTACCTTCCAAAAGTTTCTGCAGACTGTTCCGCATCACATGGATGTTCTCAATGCCCATGAATCTGAAGCGAATGTTGGCATAGTTGTCTTCATTTTCATACCCTTTCCCAGCTGCTCGGTTGGCCATGGCATTCAACTGCAATAGTGGAAGATATAATAGAACGGATAGGCCAGATGAAAGAATGGAGTTCCTCAATTTCAATGTCTCATTCAGAACACTTTAAAACCCTACCCAATTAAAAAGAAGTTAAATCAGACAAGATACATTCTGGAATGGAGAGAATTTCACTAGTTTTTACATCAAGTACCCTTAGTAACAGACTCATATGAGGGAAAAATAAGGAGATACAGAGTTTTGTTTCATTATGAAAACCTTGCTTAAGAGATAAAGGACATGGCAGCTATGAGTATATCTGATCTGAAAAACTGAAATAATAATTTTGGGCTTCCTACCACAAATGTTTTCTCAGCTGAAAGGGTTTTATACTGAGAAACATGCAAAAGTTCTAAAATATTTACCACTGAGAAGCTCTAGAAAGAAGCCTAAGGACTTTAGGACCAATTAATTTCATTTATTTAAGAGACAGAGATTCACTCTGTCATTAAGGCTGGAGTGCAGCAGCACAATCACAGAGTTAACTGCAGCCTCGAACTCCTGGGCTCAAGCAATCCTTCTGCCTCAGCCTCCTGAACATCTAAGACTACAGGCATGCATCACCACACCTAATTTAAAACAAAACAAAACAAACAAAAAACTTTCTTTTGTAAAGATGAAGTCTCGCTGTTCCCAGGCTGGCCTTGAACTCCTGGACTCATGTAATCCTCTTGCCTTGGCCTCACAAAGTGCTGGGATTATAGCCATAAGCCACCACATACAGCCCAATTAGTTTTAAATAGCTATTCTAGAAAAATGCCTAAAATGTGACTGCATGAGATAAATGACATTTACTCACTGACAAAATTGAAATGGAGACACCACCAGTTATTTTAATACTATGTTCAGCTTTGGGAATCAGAGAATCTCTAGGTCATATGAAGAATGCTGGGTGGAGTAGGGAGTAAATGAGACTTGTGGAGATATGAATATAATAACTAGAAGGGAGCCAATGATAATGACTATGGTAATGTCTATGATAATGACCATCTTACTAATTAAGTGATTTTCTGTTATCTGGGCCTATTTTCTCATCTCCCAATATTGTGCATTTCAGAAGGCAGGAAGCACATGTATGCGGACAGGGTATAATTTTTGTATTAAAAGAATACAAAAACCTCAAAGTGCAAACTATTCAAGTTAGAAGATGCAGAAGGAAAAAAGTCAATGTGCTAAACATGCTACATTTATAATACAAGACATTTGTTAAAGGGGGAAATGTGATGGTAATTTTGATCTTTTATCACATTGATAGTCTCACTGAGCTTTCACTAAATTAATGATAAAAGTCAAAGGAACACCTGTGGAAGCATAAGTAACAGCCACCCTAGCAGCAAGGAAGTTTGCTATGAGTTATCATTCAGCAAAAAAAAAAAAAAAAAAAAAAACAGGCTCAGAGACATGAACCAATTTGCCCAAGATGATATGGATAAGAGCTGAAAGGTCTTTTTTATTCCCTGGGACCAAGATTTAAACTGCACTGTACTAAACTAGAAAAAAAAAAATCAGCTAACAGTGCTAGATGCTAAAAAAGAATTACTGCCGCATGAGTTAAAGATTTTTTGTTAATAGTATAGCAGTAAAATTTGTAAATCCTGCTGCTTTG